>NW_005368638.1:820040-835458 GCF_000412655.1 Myotis brandtii | reverse complement strand
GTTGCTACTTCATAACTGTAATTTTGCTACTGTTATGAATCGTAATGTAAATATCTGATATGCAGGATGTATTTAGGTGACCCCTGTGAAAGGGTTGTTCGACCCCCAAAGGGTCGAGACCACCAGGTTGAGAACCGCTGCTCTAATCCTTACTGCTCTTCTTCTCCTTCTGGCACCCCTATTATACATACTAGTATGTTACCTTGTTTCGTGTTGTCCCAAAGCTCCCTTAGGCTCTCCTCCTGCTTTTTAATTTTTTTTCTCCAGTTGCTGTTCAGATGGGCTTGTTTCTATATCTTATCTTCTAACTCAGTAATTCGGTCCTTTGCTTCTTCTAGTCTACTGTTGAAACCTTCCATAGCGTTTTTGATTGTAGCTATATCATTTTTGATTTCTTCCTGATTTTTTGCACAGGTTGTTGATTTTCTCATCCATATGGTTTATGAACTGAATGACCATTATTCTGAATTCTTTCTGTCATACTGCATGCCTCTGTTTCACTTATTTCCTTTCTTGGTGATTCCTTTTTTTATTTCCTCTGGGGATTGTTTTGCTGTCTCCCCATTCTAACTATCACTAGAAGGTCCAAAAGGCAAGTTGCGGGGGCCTGAGGCATGTGCAGTGGGAGCGTCGCACCACCCGAGTGTCACTGGAGAGCTCTGACATCACGGTGTGTGGCTGCTGTGGGTCGGTGGGAGCCATGCATGCTGAGAATCAGAGTCATCAGTGCTCAGTGCTGCCTCTCGTGTGGAGAATCAGGGTCCCTGGTCTACTTGGAGAGCCGGGTTGCACAGCCACTCTGTGTCAGGGGGAGGCCCACTCCTGCGCGTGGGAACCAGACTCCTGTATGAGGGCCCAGAGTTGAAATCAGGTAGCGGAGCCGCCCTGTCTTGGAGGGAGGCCCACTCCTGCGCCATGGGAAACAGAATCCCTTGTGTGTGCGCAAGTCCAGAGTCAAAGTTAATTTGCACAGCCGCCCTGTGTTGGCAGGAGGCCTGCTCGCGCAGAGTGGGTCTGGCAGGTCCTATGCCACCGCAGCGGGCCGTCGGGGAGGGAGATGGGCTCTGTGACTCACAGAAATCTGCAGGTGGGATGTCCGGACTCTTGGTGTCCATGGGTCTGCATCTGTGATGGCAGGTCTTTGTCCCAAGTGGTTGTAAGGTCCTGGATTGCATCTGAGACCAGATTGGGTGGTGGTAAGGCTGGAATCCAAGTCACAAGTAGTTCTGTTCTTCAAGATGGCATGCTCTCTGCGCCTGCCCTGGAGTATCCGTGGTGGCAGTGGGGTTATGCAATCCAAGACTGCCCAGTCTGGCAGCCCCCTGCAAGACCCGCAGTATCTAACTATCCTAAACTCTCTGTCTCTCTCTCTTACACACACACACACACACACACACACACACACACACACCACACACTCCTCTATCGCTCCCTCACTCTCTCACACATTCTCCCTCCCTGCCTTCTTGCCGGTCGCCATCTTTTTTGCAGTGCCAGTGAATATTTAATCATTTATTGGATGATCCTGTTAAGAGCGTTGCTCAGAAGAAAAAAAAAAAAGAGTGTTGCTCAGGCATATCAAACTAGACCCGTGCCAATTTAACACCTTTTTTCCATTACAAATTTGTTCTCCCTTCTACATCTCATCTGTTGTATATCATTTAAATCTGACTTTCTTTCCAGATACGCCTGTAGCTAAAACATCTCTATCCAATTGGTCATTTATTTCTACTATTTCTACTTATAAGATGTGCCCCAAATTTGATCCTCCACTCATTGCCAATATTTTAGTTCAGGACTTCATTATTTTCACTTGAATTATTGCAATAACCTGGGAAACAGACTCCCGTGTGTGTGCAAGTCCAGAGTCAAAGTTAACTGCATGCCTCTGTTTTACTTATTTCCTTTCTTGGTGATTGCTCTTTTTCTTTCCTCTGGGGATTATTTTATTGTCTCCCCACTCTAACTATCACTAGAATGTCCAAATGCCAAGTTGCGGGGGCGGGAGAGAGACCTGGTCTCTGGGTACTCAGTCTCTATTTCTCATCTGTTCTCTATCCTTGCTCATCAAAACATTTTCTGAAACATAAATTTAATCACCTCACTTCACTTGTTAAAAGTAAACTGGCTATTAACAGATCCTAAAAAAGTGAAGACAATTAAATGCCATCCAAATAAAAAGCAACTTATTTCTTAACATGATTAAAAAATATATGGAAATGACTGGATAATACATGTCATGTTGTTTCTCAAAACGATTTTTTTTCAATGTAAACCATTTAATTCTAAATCAAATCACTTTCCCAACAGTGAAAATTAGCAACTGTTCAAGGTATGCCACTGTACATGGTGTCCTTTTCTGTCTGTGGCTGGGACCTGATCCTGATCCACAAAGGCAGCAGGAGTAGGAGTAGAGACTAAGAACATAGAAAACACACAGAAATGAAAGGAAAACTGCCTTGGCAGGGGGCAAGGTGGTGAGCCTGCAGAGGGGTGGCGAGAAGGGGGCTCTATTTCAGGGCTGGGCCAGCAGTGCCAAATCGGCTTTCCTGCCCCAGCTCCTGGCAGAGGATGAGTGGGGACCTAGAAAATTAAAATCAAAGAGCAGGTAGCCAACCTGGCTTTGCTACTTGGTTCCTAGGATACCACTGTTGGTAGAGCTCATCTGGGCTCACTTCCTTTGATTCCAAGTGATTATACCTTTTTAAATCCACACCTGAGGATATATTTTTATTGTCTTTAGAGAGAGAGAGAGAGAGAGAGAGAGAGAGAGAGAGAGAGAGAGAGAGAAACATCGATTGGTTGCCTCTCTTATGCATCCTGATCAGGGATTGAACTTGCAACCTGGGTATATGCTCTGACTGGGAAGCAAACCTAAAACCTTGGAGCTACGGGATGATGCTCCAACCGAGCCACCCAGCCAGGGCTCTAAAATGTTTTAAAAATGGGTATTGAACCATGCAAAACAATGTTATATTAATAATATAATACTTGATTCAGCATAGTCAGAGCTATAATGCTTGGCACGGGGTTAATTTAGCTCATGCAAAACATATGAATGAATAAACTGGACAAACTATTTCACTATTCCAACATAATTTGTTGTTTAATTAAAGGAAGGGTCAGGTGATAATTCTGTAATCATATTTGAAAAAAGTTTTTAGTAATTTTAATATATATATATATTTTTTTTAAAAAGAAGATACTGAAACAGGAGGCTTACCTTGCAAATACCCTGTCCTTATTTGCTTTTTCTTTGCCATACTGAACTGACTGGACTTCAGTTCTCCCACTGAAATACATAAATATGCACAATAAAATACTGAAGAGAATTATAAAATAACACACCACGTAATTACATTACATTCTCTTAAGAGATAAGATATTTCTAGCAGGGAAAAGAAAGAGGATAAGAAGGAAAGACTGGAATACATTACAGTTCTACCTGAATGGATGAAAATTAAGTTCTCTCATTAATCAATAGAGATGTGTTCCATAGACACTTCCTTATTTGGGAGTAAATGTGAAATAATTTTGCATGAGAAGAATTCCTTCTCTGCTATGCCCTATAAAAGCACTCCCTCTAGACCAGTGGTTCTCAACCTGTGGGTCGCGACCCCTTTGGCGGTCGAACTACCCTTTCACAGGGGTCACCTAAGACCATCCTACATATCAGATATTTACATTAATAACAGTAGCAAAATTACAGTTAGGAAGTAGCAACGAAAATAATTTTATGGTTGGGCATAACACAAGAAACTGTATTTAAAGGGCTAGAAGGTTGAGAACCACTGCTCTAGACTGAGATAGGCTGTTGTGTCTCAGCTCATCTAAGCCCTGCCCTACCCTAGAGCAGTGATGGCAAACCTATGACACGCGTGTCAGAGGTGACATGCGAACTCATTTTTTTGGTTGATTTTTCTTTGTTAAATGGCATTTAAATATATAAAATAAATATCAAAAATATAAGTCTTTGTTTTACTATGGTTGCAAATATCAAAAAATTTCTATATGTGACACGGCACCAGAGTTAAGTTAGGGTTTTTCAAAATGCTGACACGCCGAGCTCAAAAGGTTCGCCATCACTGCCCTAGAGTGCTGTGGTTTAGCTGGTGTCTCTACTACTACTTAATGAAGGGCCTGAAACATGGACATCTTGAAGAATAGCTCTTTCCTTAGACAAGCTTTTCCTCCTTATCTACTGATAATGGTTACAGATACAAAGACTGGTTACATTGTGGTCAACCAAAGAACTTGTATGCATATATGCATAACCCATGGACACAGACAATAGGGTGGTGAAGGCCTGGGGCAGGGGCACGCTAAAACTGGGGGCGGAGGGGGGGGAACATATGTAATACATTCAACAATAAAGATTAAAAAAAAAAGACTGGTTACATCCCCATATTCTTTCATGTCTAGACAGAAAAAAATTCCAGATTTTTGTATATAGAAAGGAACTAAGAACAGAAATATGATTTGGAATTGAGCACTATAGAGGGTTTGTCTTGAAGCTGAATTGTCTAGCAAGCACACTGTTTATGCACGGGAACTGACACTCCATTGTGGTACTCCAATGATTCCAGACCAAATCCTATATAATAAAAGCCTAATATGCAAAGTGTCCGGTCGTCCACTTGGCCATTAAACAATCAAAGCATAATATGCTAATGATATGCTAAGACCAGTCTATTGCTCGCTATGATGTGCACTGACCACCAGGGGGCAGACACTCCAACCAGTAGGTTAGCTTGCTGCTGGGATTTGGCTAATCAGGGCTAAGTGAAATGGGCCAGACATGCCCTGGAGCCCTCCCATGTCCCTCCCTGGCCCTGATCGTGCACCGGTGGGGTCCCTTGGCCTGGCCTGCACTCTCTCACAATCTGGGACCCCTTGGGGAGATGTCGGAGAGCCAGTTTTGGCCTGACAGCAGAATGACTGGTCACTATGATGCGCACTGACCACCAAGGGGCAGACGCTCAATGCAGGAGCTGCCCCCTGGTGGTCAGTGCACTCCCACAGGGGGAGCGCTGCTCAGCCAGAAGCTGAGCTCACAGTTGGCGAGCACAGTGGCGGTGGTGGGAGCATCTCCCACCTCCACAGCAGTGTTAAGGATGTCCAATTGCTGGCTTACGCCCGCTCCCTATGGGGAGCGGGCCTAAGCTGTCTGTTGGACATCCCCCGAGGGCTCCCAGACTATAAGAGGGCACAGGCAGGGCTGAGGGACCCTCACTGAGTGCACGAATTTTGTGCACCGGGCCTCTAATTTGTTAATAAAAACTTCGTTCTCAGAGAATTTGCTACTTGACACATCACATTTAACTGCGAATGTACATAAATGTCTAATATATCAAATATAAACATTTACATATGCAGATATCTAATACATATAAAAGCAGCCACATGGGCTTCCAAAGCTAAGCAAACAATTGTAAGATCATCTTTCATGGATAAGTATAGCTAAATGTAAATAGAATGGCATGTCTGTTGAAATTTTAATGGAAACGTTAGAAATGTTACTATGAGCGTCAGGATGGCCGAGCGGTCTAGGGCGCTGTGTTCAGAAATGTTACTATGATTTTTAAATTTAGATAAGTTGAAGTTTAAGAAATTATATTTCCTTTAAGAAGAAGAAATTATACTTGTAACTGCAAATAAGGTATCAAATTAATATTCATCATTTTGTATGTCCACATTAGTACAATGATTTTAATCCCCTGGATATCTTGGAACAGAGATAATAAGGGTGTATGTATGAGGAGGTTGGTGGAAGAACAAACCGTGTGATATTCCAACTTCCATCTCTCAATCGAAATAACATTTCAATATTTTAAGTATTACGTTAATTCTAATATTTCCAACCACTGCTTATTATGAGGGGAAAAAATCTTTTACTTAATGCATACTCTCTGCAATATGACTCTGTCCAGGTAAACTTGGTCATGCTGCCATTGCTACCTCATTTACCAAATTATTTAATCACTAGAGGCTCAGTGCACGAAATTTGTGCAGGGGAGGGGGGAAGAGGAAGGCCCCTCAGCCCGGCCTGTACCCTCTCCAAAACGGGACCCCTCAGGGGATGTTCAACTGCCTCTCACAATCTGGGACCACTGGCTCATAACCACTTGCCTGCTTGCCCCTAACCCCATCTGCCTGCTTGATCGCCTCTAACTGCTCCCTTACCAGCCTGATCACCCCTAACTGCTACCCTTCTGGCCTGATCGCCCCTAACCACCTCTGCCTCACCCCACTCCCGGGACCCAGGATTCCCTCCTCCGGCCGTTCGCAGGCACCAGGACCGGGTCGGCTTCAGCCACAGGGGACCATGGGCGAGCGGCTTTGCCTGGGCCGCAGCCGCAGGTGCCTGGGACTGCGGGGTGGGCGGGTTGTCCCTCTCCCAGGCCGCAGCCCCAGCTGCTAGCGCCAGGGACTGCAGGACGTGTGGCTTGTCCCTCTCCTGAGCCAAAACCTGACTGGTTCCCATTCCTCTTTCGTGAGCTCATTTGTGCCTGGCTGGTCCCCATTCCTCTCTCACCAGTGTTGAGTGTGTGAGTCGTTACAGCGTGATGACCATTTGCATATTAGCTCTTTATTATATAGGATTCTGATGATTAAAAAGTGCTTTCATAATGTTTCCAAAGTTCTTTAAACTACAAATATAAAACAATTTTACAACTATAGAATACTGTATATGGCTAATATATACATAAATTTAACTTAATATTAACTGAGCTGTCACAGGCCTCAATCCTGTCCTGTGTTCTGCTAAGTTTTGCAGGAGACTAGAGGCAACAAACTCTTATTTTCTACTTTCTTTTGCAAGTTGGCTTTCAGGTAGGTTCTGCTTTTATTCTGATGGGAGATTAGAAAGCAGACCAAGTCAAAGCAGAACACTGGCTGAATGCAGTAGCTGCTGAAACAATATGGGGATAGGACACAAGGATAAACAACATGATGTCCATGGTACCATCCTGATCAAAGCAGGACCTCTCTGGCAGGTCCAGAATTAACCAAGATATTGTCTCTAACAGTGTAGGAGCCGATGCAGCTTGTGGACTCCGGCACAGAGGTAACACAAGCTTATGATCCTAAGGCATTACCCATTCTTCCTATTTGCTTCTCCAAAAACCATTCTTCTTTATGCTTTTCCAGCCTAACAGACATGTAATCAATTCCCTCAATTAAATTGCTTTGATTTAAAAAAATCAAAAGAACTTTCTGTATACTTGACTCATAAATTAATTCTCCAGTGAAGTGGATCCAAATGGGACACTATTACTCAAAAGGCTAGATATTAACAAGTTGAATTTCATAAAAATAAAATTGAAATATGAGGGGACAATTACAGGTTTAGAATTGATATTATCCATAATATTATTCTCTAGGAGTTCAAGATTATTACTACTTATTTTCCATTACAGTTTACATTCAATATTAATTTCAGGTGTACACCATAGTAGTTAAACAATCATATACTTTACAAAGTGGTCCCACCTCCCTGATATTTCAAATACCCACCTGGCACTAGATATAGTTATTACATTATTTACTATATTCCCTATGCTGTACATTACATTCCCATGACTATTTTGTGACTAACAATTTGTACTTAATTCCTTCACCTTTTTCACCCAACTCCACAACCTTTCTCCCATTTGGCAATCAGTCTGTTCTCTGTATCTATGAATCTGTTCCTATTTTCTGTGTTCGTTTATTTTACTCTTTAGATTCCATATATAAATGAAGTCATATGGCATTTATCTTTCTCTGCCTGAATTATTTCACTTAGCATAATACTCTCTAGGTGCATCCATGCTGTCACAAAAAGTAAGATTTCATTCTTTCCTTAAGGCCAAGTAATATTGCATTGTATATATGTACCCCCATTCTTTTATCCACTAGTCTACTGATGGGCACTTGAGTTGCTTCCATAGCTTATGTATTGCAGATAACACTGCAATGAACATAGGGATGCATATATTCTTTCGAATAAGTGTTTTGGGCTTCTTCAGATATATATCCACAAGTAAAATTGCTGGCTTATAAGGCAGTTACATTTTTAATTTTTTTATGAACCTCCATAATATTTTCCACAGTGGCTGCACCAATCTGCATTCCCACCAATAGTGCATGAGGGTTCCCCTTTTCTCCACATCCTCGCTAACACTTGTTGTTGATGATAGACATTCTGATAGATGTGAGGTGATATCTCATTGTGGTTTTAATTTACATTTCTCTGATGATTAGTGATGTTAAGCATCTTTTCATATGACTACTGGCCATCTTTGGATAAGTGTCTATTCAGATCTGCTGCTCATTTTTTAATTGGATTGGTCTTTTTGGCATTGAGTTGTATGAGTTCTTTAAAAATTTAGGATATGGCCCTAACCGGTTTGGCTCAGTGGATAGAGTGTCAGCCTGCGGACTCAAGGGTCCCAGGTTCGATTCCGGTCAAGGGCATGTACCTTGGTTGCGGGCACATCCCCAGTGGGGAGTGTGCAGGAGGCAGCTGATCGATGTTTCTCTCTCATCGATGTTTCTAACTCTCTATCCCTCTCTCTTCCTCTCTGTAAAAGATCAGTAAAATATATTTAAAAAAAAATTTAGGATATGAACCTTTAGGAATTCAGGATTATTGAATAAAATGCAAAAACGTTACCATAATGTAAGAGCACTAAATTCTGACAGTAAAATATTTATCCTTAGAACAATAAAAAATAACAATTGGTAAAAGAATAAAGGTTATAAGTAATTCAAACAATATAGAAAAGCATAACAAAAAGAATTTTAAAAAAATCCAACAAGAGCCAGAGTCCTACCCCTAAAAAAATAATCTCCATTGCAAGCAGTTAAAATTTTTTCTTAAACTCTATATCAGGGGTCCTCAAACTTTTTAAACAGGGGGCCAGTTCACTGTCCCTCAGACCGGACTATAGTTTAAAAAAAAAACTATGAACAAATTCCTATGCACACTGCACATATCTTATTTTGAAGTAAAAAAACAAAACGGGAACAAATATAATATTTGTATTTGCATGTGGCCCGCGGGCCGTAGTTTGAGGACCCCTGCTCTATATATACATGTAAAAGGCTACAAATATGGACATAATTCTATTATAGTGTGATTATGCTATAAGTGCCACTTTTAATGAAAACAATATCAAAGTAAGTTCCCTTTCAATAAAAGACGGCCATTCATTAAAAAAAGGCGAGGAAAACCTTAAGGAGTTGGTGTATTAATGTTTGATTTTTGTTAATATGGATTCTCATACTTCCATTAATCCCTTGCTTCCTCTTGTTTTCTTAAGTTATACCACTACTTTTACTTTGTTAAATTTATATAATATTTAAATTCTATTATATAGTCATAACTAGCGGCCCGGTGCATGAAATTCATGCACTCAGGGGGGGTGTCCCCCAGTCCGGCCTGCACCCTCTCACAGTCTGGGAGCCCTTGGGGAGTGTCCGACAGACAGCTTAGGCCCGCTCCTCACCGGAAGCGGGCCTAAGCTGTTAGTTGGACATCTTTAGCGCTGCCGTGGAGGCGGGATAGGCTCCCTCCACCCCGCTGCACTCTCCAGCCATGAGCCTGGCTTCTGGCTGAGCGGTGTTCACCATGTGGGAGCGCACTGACCACCAGGGGACAGCTCCTGCATTGAGCATCTGCCCCTTGGTGGTCAGTGCACGTCAAAGCAACCGGTTATTCTGCTTTTTGGTCAATTTGCACATTTGCACATTATTATATAGGCTACTGTTCAAGAATTAGTTCTATATTTAAAGGGCTTAATCTTCAATCTTAGTTCTTTTTGCCAGATTCTCCTTGATCTATTTAATTAATTTATTTATTTACTTTTATTGATTTTTAGAGAGAGGAAAGGAAAGAGGGAGGGAGGGAAGCAGAGAAGAAGGGAGGAAGAGAGGGAAGGAGAGAGAAAAACATCAATTTATTGTTCCATTTATTTATGCATTCATTGGTTGATTTTGGTATATACCCTGACCAGGGATTGAACCCACAACCTTGGCATATTGAGAAAACACTCTAACCAACTGAGCTACCCAGCCAGGGCCAGTTCATGAGCTATTTTTTGTTTGTTTGTTAATCCTCACCCGAGGATATATTTTTCCATTGATTTTTTTAGAGAGACTAGAAGGGAGGGAGGAGACAGAGAGAGAAACATCAATGTGAGAAAGACACATTGAACGGTTGCCTCCTGCATGTGCCACTATCAGGGACTGGATGGAGCCTACAATTGAGGTAAGTGCCCTTCACTGGAAAGTGAACCTGGGAACCTTCAGTCCGAGGACTGACGCTCTATCCCAGCGGTTCTCAACCTGTGGGTCGCAACCCCTTTGGGGGTCGAAGGACCCTTTCACAGGGGTCACCTAAATACATCCTGCATATCAAATATTCACATTATGATTCATAACAGTAGAAAAATTATAGTTATGAAGTAGCAACAAAAATTTTATGGTTGGGGGTCACCACAACATTTGGAACTGTATTAAAGGGTCGCGGCATGAGGAAGGTTGAGAACCACTGAAGGTAGAGTCTATCCACTGAGTCAAACCAGCTAGGGCTCATGAGCTAGTTTAATTTATCTCCTGAATAGCTTAATTTTACTATTAAATATTTTCAAAGTATATTTTTATTGATTTCTGAAAGGAAGGGAGAGGGAGAGATAGAAACATCAATGATGAGAGAGAATCATTGATCGGCTGCCTCCTGCGAGACCCCTACTGGGGAACGAGCCCAAAAACCAGGACACTCAATCACTGAGCCATGCCGGCTAGGCACTATTAAATATTTTTAAAAAATGGGTTCAGAAATGTTACATTCTGTGAGGATTTTTATTTTTGTTAATGTCTAAATTTCAATGGCAACCTGGCTAAGTATAATATATTTTTTGGTATAATATATGTTTTATAATATATGAATATTATGAATTGGTATATGTTTATAAACATATAATATATGTTTTTCCCCTTTTAGACATGGTAGTCAAGCTATATATAGGTCTGAAAAAAAGTTTCTGCATGCCCACCATTGGGGATCGAGCCTGCAACCTGGGCATGTGCCCTGACTGGGAATTAAACCAGCGACCTCTTGGTGCATAGGACAATGCTCAACCAACTGAGCCATACTGGCCAGGGCTGGATAAAAGCTTTGTCGTTCAATATTTAAAAATATTTAATCCAAGCTGATAAATCTCTAGTGAGACTATTCAGGAAAAAAAAGAGAAGAAACATATTACCAATATCAAGAATGACAGAAATGACATTCCTAACAGATTCTAGAGATATAAAGATAACAGGGAAATATTATAAACTTATGTCAAAAAATTCAACAACTTAGATGAAATAGATAAGTTTCTTGAAAAACACCTACTAATGCTTGTTCAGGAAGAGAAATCTTGAATTACTTTATAGCTAATAAAGAATTTTCATGTGTTGTTCAAAAGCTTCCAGTAACTAAAACTTCTGGCCTACATGGATTAATTGGTAAATTCTATCACACATTTCAAAAGAAAATACCATTACCACAGAAAGTCTTCTAGAAAGTTGAAAATGAGGAAATACTTTCCAACTCATTTATTTTCCCCCCAACTCATTTAATGAGGCCAAAAACCTAACACCAAAACCTGACAATGACATTATTAGAAACCTACAAAATACTATCTTTCATGAACATGAATGCAAAAATTCTAAATAAAAATTTAGCAAAGTGAATAAAATATAAGAAAAGGGTAAAAGATGATGACAAAGTAGGGTTTATCACTGGAATGTAGGGAAAGTTTAACACTTGGAAAATCAGGAAAATCAATGTCATTCATCATATAAAGAAACTTAAAAAAAAAAGGCTTTGCTTCTAAAAGAAAAAAAAACCAAAATAAAATGAAAAAGAAAAAACAAAAAGAGAAAATAAAAAAACAAAGTTGGAGGACTAATACTACTGAATTTAAAACTTATTAGATATAAGAGCAAAAATAAATCTGTAAAAATTTGAATTATTGATTTTCAACAAAGGTGTAAAAGCAAGTCAATGGAAAAAGGATAATCTTTTCAATAAATTGTGCTGGGACAACTGGATATCCATATGCAAAAACAAACAAACAAAAAAAACCCCTAACAAAATCAATCCATCCTTCCCACCATATACAAAAATCATTTCAAATGAATCATAGACCTAAATCTTAAGAGCTAAAACTATAAAACTCATAGAAGAAAAGAGGAATAAATCTTAGTGACCTGGAGTTAGGCAAAGATTTCTTAGCTATGAAACCAAAAGAAAAATCCATAAAAGAACAAACTGGCAATTTGAACTTCATCAAAATTATGTGCTCTTCAAAAGACACTAATAAAATGAAAAGATAACAACAAATATTGGTGAGAATATACTGAGTGGAACTCTCATACATTGCTGGTGGGTACATACAATGGTACAAACTCCTTTAAAAAAATGATTGGCAGTTTCTGAAAAGTTAAATATATATCTAGCACATGATCTGGGCATTCCACTCTTAGGTATTTAATCAAGGGAAAATAAAGCAAACATTTCACATGAATGTTCACAGTAGCTTTATTAAGAGCCCAAATTTGGTAACAACCCAAATGGGGAAACAAACCACTTGATATCCATAATCAAGTGAACAGATAAAAACATTATAGTATATCTATACAATGGAATACTACTCCACAATAAAAAGAAATGAACCATCAATACATGTAACAACACAGATAAATTTTAGAATAACTATGCTTAGTAAAAGAGGCCAGACTAAAATACAAACATGCAATATACATGCTTAAACTGACATAAAACCTTAGAAAAACAAACCATTTACATATATTTATATATACAGTAAAATATATTGTTGGTTTCATGGGGATATAAAAGAGTGGGAGAAAGGAATTATAAAAGGGTTTGGGGAAACATTTTGGGTAGATATGCTTGCTATCTTGAGTGGTGATGGATTAATGGGTATGTATCTCCAAACATCAATTTTAAAACTTTAAATATAGTAGCTTATTGTATGTCAATTTCACCTTAATAAAGCTGTTTCGAAATGCAAAACCTGCTAGTACTAGGCCCATATTCCCCCAAGGGCAGTAATAGGCTGAATGGCAGGTGTTGCTCTTCTCCCCACCAATATTTTCTTGTTTTAAACTAATTTCTTTAGCTTCTTCATTAAAAAAAAAAAAATCAATATCCATGTAGAAATTTCATTTTTTTTCAGTGATGATTTTCCCCCAAACTGATTATTTAACTCTCTTTTGTATTTGTCATCATCATGATTAGATTTTGTTTGCTGTGATATAGTTTGGGTAAATTCCTTGATTTTTTTTCTCATCTTATCTGAGACCTTTTTGAATTATAGTGAAAGGCTGGATACTACAATCTACTCATTTCTTTGCTGCTAAGTAAAATGGTGTGTGCATTATTTATATTTATACTAGAGGCCCGATACATGAAATTCATGCAAGAGTAGGCCTTCCTTCCCCCGGCTGCCAGCACCGGCTTCCCTCTGGTACCCGGGACCTGGGCTTCCCTCCTGCCACTGGCAGGCATCTGGGACCTGGCTTTCCTTGCAGCCCTGGCTTCGTCCAGAAGATCCACTGGTCTAATTAGCATATTATGCTTTTATTATTATAGAAGATTGTATTTTCAAGGACAGAAGAAGAGTATAGGTAAGTATAGTCCTTGTACGATAACTTTGGGGGTTGCTTAGTTAGGAATTAAATTTATTGAGACCATTATGGTCAGTACTGTTCTCTCATTAGAGATTTCTTTTGTCTTTGCTGAGGTATAGTACCAATATTGAATGTTTAGTAAAGTTTTCCTTGACTTTCACCATTGATCTAACACTCACTCTCTCTATTTACCTTTGAATTTGCAAGTACCACTGCCTTAGTTTTTCCAATATTGCTTTTAGGAAGGTGAGCTAGGAGTTAATCATGACACCAAGCCACTTAAAAATCTGCTGTGCCTGAAAAAATAAAAAGTCTTTATTGATTTTAAAGAGGAAAAGAGAGAGAGAAACATTGATCAGTTGCCTCCTGCACGTCCCCTATTGGGCATCGAGCCTGAAAGCTGAGCATGTGCCCTGACCTCTTGGTGCATGGGACAATGTTAAAATTTCCCCAATTCTGTCTGAGTTGCTACTGAATTTTTGGGGGGAGGGGAAGGCATGCATTTTAAATAGAATACCCTGTATGAAGCCTTATGCTGTTATTTTTATCTGATTAGCTATCCCCCAAAGATTGTTGCCTTCAGGAAAAAAATAAAAGCTATCACAAATAAAAAATACAACAATATTAGGAAAAGAACATAGGGCTACTTTTCAGTTATTAAATCTGATTTTGTATAACAGCTGTTTTGAACTCTTTACAATAAAGGGTTTGAGAACTCACACATAAAAAAAGCAAAGTATTAGTATGCTTATGCAGAAAATAGATTACAAATAAAAGGTGTCTTGGAACAAAGAAAAAGTTTTCTTGTAAATATTTATAAAAACAGTAGAAATTATAACATTTCTAGAATATAAATAATTAAATATCATTCATTAACTATAGGAACTAATGAAATGAAATAAAGTCAATGAAACAAGTTTCTCACAAGAACCTACAGAACTTTTTATTGATATAGTTATGGAGATTTTGATTCTGTAGGTATGTATGAGTAACAATTCTATGGTTCAATAAACTATACCTTTAATTTAAAGGGAGGAAAAATCTAGCAATGCAGCATTAATGCATAAGCAATACTTACCAGTACCGGAATTTTGAACCTAATGTAAAATAATGTGCAAAAAAATTCTTTTGAGGTGGAAGGGGTCTGTCCAAACGGAAGAAGGTGTGATGTTCTACACAAGCTTTCCACAAATTTTTGCATGCTCTGTAGTTCACCATATTAAATCCCAATAAGGTTTCTCTGGATTCATGCTGTAATAAATAACAAAAAGCAGAGGATACCAGGAATATATCAAGATCAATACTCCATTTATTTTTTATAGGTAAATATTCTAGCCTTACAAACACTAATCACTCGTTTATTTTGTTGTTGTTGTTATTATCCAATAAAAAAAGCAACAAAATAAATGAAAAGGTTTCTAAAATGTGGGCCTTATTACAACTCTTAGTTTTACTTTAGAACATAGTTAGAAATAAGTTTAAAAATTGATGTATCTTTTTCAAAACTTTCTAGCTCTAATTTGTTTCAAAATATAATCCTGGCCCTGGCAGATTTTCCCAATGGTTAGAGCGCCGGCCTGTGCTCTGAAGGGTTGTGGGTTTGATTCCTGGTCAAGGGCACGTACCTGGGATGCAGGTTCCATCCCTGGCCCTAGTTGGGCATGTGCAGGAAGCAACCAATCTCACATCGATGTTTCTCTCTCTCTCTCTCTCTCTCTCTCTCTCTCTC
>NW_005368638.1:817879-818984 GCF_000412655.1 Myotis brandtii | reverse complement strand
TCTCTCTCTCTCTCTCTCTCTCCCCCACTCTCTGTCTCTGAAGAGCAATGGAAAAAATATCCTCAGGTGAGGATTAACAACAACAACAAAAATAATAATCCTGGCTGCCGTAGCTGGTTTGGCTCTGCAGATAGAGCACTGGCCTGTGGACTGAAGCGTCCCAGGTTCGACTCCAGCCAAGAGTACATGCCCAGGTTGCAGGCTCGATCCCCAGTAGGGGGCGTGCAGGAGGCAGCTGATCAATGATTCTCATCATTGATGTTTCTATTTCTCTCTCCCTCTCCCTTCCTCTCTGAAATCAATAAAAATAAATAAATAAATAAATAAAAATAATAATCCTGGCCAATAAATTAAACTTTAAGATATGTCATCACATCCTTTAATATCTCTAAGCTGTTTAAGTGCTAAATAAGTAGATAAAAATATTCAGCACTTCTAAACACTATTATGAAACTCAAATTACAATTAAAATAAGTAGCAACAGAATGGAGCATTTCTTTAATTTTTCTCTATAAGTTTGATTTAAATAGCTTCATTGAAATTAGCTATATAAAGTGAGGCACATATGACATAAGTGTACAGCTCTGATTTTCACACAATAAATGCAACCATTTAACCTCAAACCAGATCAAGAAATGATCATTACTAGCACCCTTGAAGTATCCTTGTTCTCGACTTTCTACCAGATTACCTTGTTTATGAACTTTATATGCATGAAGTCATACATATATTATCTTTTGTTTTTAGGTCTGACTTTTATTTTATATTATATTTCTATATTCTATTCATCCATATAATTATGAAATAGTGATTCACTCAATTTCATTCTACACAGCATTCTATCATATGAACATACCACTATTTATATATCCATTTATTGTTGATAGACATTTGATGTTTTCAATTTGGGTATGTATAAATATTGCTATTTACAGTATATTCCTGCATGTTGTCAGATGCACACATGTCCACATTTCTGCTGTTGGATCAAATATATGTATGTGTCCACCTTTAGCAAATAATACCCAACAGTTTTCCAAAATGTTAAATCTATGTGTGTGTGTGTGTGTGTGTGTGTGTGTGTGTATGTGTGTGTGTGTGTGTA
>NW_005368638.1:815301-816900 GCF_000412655.1 Myotis brandtii | reverse complement strand
TCTTCCTACCAGCAGTGTGGTTCCACATACTCACCACTGATTTATCAGTATTTTCATTACACTACTCTGGTGGATGTGAAGAAGTATCCCATTTTTGTTATCATTTGTACTTCCCTGATGATTAGTGAGGTTCAACATCTTTTTATGTTACTGGCCATGTGGATATCCTAATTTCTGCAGTGTCTGTTCAATCCACTAACATATTTTTAGATTAGATTGGACATACAACCCAGGATGTGGTGTGTGTGTATTACATACATAGTCTGTGATACTTCACTCTCTTAATGATGTTTTTTGATGAATACAGTTATTAATTTTAACACAGTTCAGGTTATTGAATTTTTCTTTTAAGATAGTTTTGCTTCTCTGTCCAATTAAAGAACTCTTTGCCCATCAAAAGGTCATAAAGATATTTTTTCATAACTAAAATACAGTAAAATGCCCAGGTATAAATATTAAATTACTGTTAGAAGATAATATGCTTAAAATATCACTTCTAGATCATCAAAAAATTCTCAATTATGCTTAAAGGTTGCTTTGCATGCATTACATAGTTACATGTTGTACCACATACCACAAACAATGAAAAATGACAGAGAATGTCTCAGAATATGACTGCAGTAACTGTTCTGTGCTCCCTCTTTTGACACTTAACTTCAAAAAGTCTATATATGATTCTGACATTCTACCAATTGAATTTGGAATGTAACAAACTTTCCCACACATATTGTAAACAATAGATATGCTAAATGTGGTACTGAGAAATAAGTAGGTTCTATAAAGTTTGGGTATTTAAAAACAAAGAGATATTTCAGAGAGAAAACATTAGAAGGCACCATTCTGCAGAGTATGTCTGTCTACAGTCTTTAATCAATTGTTAGTTGACTTTTTGTTACTGATATTATCTGAGGCAATGGTTGTGAGGATTAAATGATATGCAAATGATTGGTATATTACCAGGCACACAGTAAGACCTCAATAAATGTTAGATACTATAAGTACTGTTATGATGAGTAATAACAATAGTACTATAATGGGAAGCAAATTAGAAAAGTTGACTTCTTTACTGTCTTCTACTAATATAAGGTAAAATATGTTTCTTCTCCAGTTTCCAGATAAGACATATTTTATTCCTCTAAGCATTTATTGAAACATGTAAAAAATGTTCATAAGCATCATTAACAATAATAGCTACAATCTGGAAATGACAAAACTATTCACTAACGTAAGAATAACATTTATGGTATATTCATTCAGTAGAATAACATACAGCAATGGAGCAAACTACTGCTAGTAGTTCAAAAACATGAATGAACTTCATAATGTTAAGAGAGAAAAAGGAGACAAAAGGAGAACATACTACAGAATTTCTTTGAAGTTCAAAAATAAACAAACTAATCCATGGTGATACAAATGAGAGTAATGTTTGCCTTTTGGAAGGGTTAAGGACTGCAAGTGGGCACCACCTCTATTAGCAATAATACCAGCTTCTGGGGTGGTGATAATGTTCTACATCTTAACATTATGTATCATACTAGAGGCCCGGTGCACAAAAATTTGTGCACTGGGGGGGGGGGGCCCCCAGCCCCGCCTGGGCCC
>NW_005368638.1:790903-814194 GCF_000412655.1 Myotis brandtii | reverse complement strand
GTTGGGTTAATTTGCATATCGTGCTGATTAGCCCATGGGAGGCGTAGCGAAGGTATGGTCAATTACCATGTTTGTCTATTATTAGATAGGATACTTATTAAGCACTATACATAATATCTGTATAATTTTCTATTTCAATAAAACTCTGTTGAAAAAACTTCCTTATTTTGTGAGCATAAATGATGGATCATAGTGACTTAGTAGATCACTATCTTCTGATAAAATACAGCTGATTCAAATACAATTTTAAGATCTTGAATTTATTTTACACATACACTGTGGAAGGCCCTCTTCCAGGGAAGGCACTGGCTTTCTTTTAAATTCATGTCAACTGAATCCATGATGAAGGCAAAGCCTTATCTTGGGGGTATATCTAACCAAGAGATGGGAATGCCTCCGTTGACCTTCAAAGCCAGGTGCCGGAAAATGAGTTCTTATCTAAATCTAGTCAAGCACCAGGAATGAATTCGATTCGGACCCACCCAGAGGTGACTATTTACGAGGAAGCTACAAAAATGCACACATTCCCCCTTTTATTTACCCTTAGTAAAACTTCCTGGTATTTGGCTATAAATAAAAGTTGCTGTGCTGGCTCTGGGCCCTGTTCATCTATCAAAGAGCAGACGCCACACCCTGTCCCAGCTTTCCTCTATTTCTGTCTCAGTCTTGTTTTATTCAATTTTCTTTAAACTTCATCGAGTTCTATTCAAGATTTCATCAACCCCGGAGTTCTCTCTCTCTGCGTTGGTCGCAAGGAGAACGCCATCCCCCCATATCTGACGCCACGAACAGGGATCCCCATAACACACAACTATCCTGAAATCTGCATTGATTTGTCAAGATTTCTGAGAAATAATATACATCAAAGAATAAGATTAGTCTAATCTCATAAAATAGAAAAAAAACTACAAGATGAAGTTCTTTCCAACATTACTTTCCATGATAACGCAATATGTTGTACTTAATATATAAAAAAGACACTGCCACTACAAAAAAAGGGAGACATGAACTGTATGTTCATGAACAAGAACTAAAACTAAACACTCAGGTTCCCTAAGATAAAATGAGCTTATATATGAAGGAACTGCTATAGATTTAGTAGTAAAAAGAAAAAGAACACATAAAATACTCAGTTACTCTCCCTCATGAATGGACCCTGGGGACTGATATTGAACATCATACCTGAGGTCAGTTTTTAAGCTTAAAAAATAGCAAAATGGGTAATTAGAACAACTTTAAATCATAACCACAGAAACACTGGGAAAATAATACAACTTGTCATCAAATGTGAATTAAGTCAGGAAGCAGTTATCAATAGTATTAATAACACTTTCACTAGCACTAAAAGTTGCCATGAATGACCTGTCATTTCTTAAGATTTCATTTATATTAGACCAATACTCACCAATTCTTTTCTAAGTTGAATAAAAAACTGTTTGCACTTAAACGAAATTTTTACAATCTTCAACCTAGATAAAAAGAAACAGAACTGAAATATTTAAAATACTGAATAAAGACATAAATATTAGCAAATTAAGAAAACAATTATCTTAAAAGATCGATATAATTGATAAACCTCTAGCCAGACTAAGAAAAAAGAGAATACACAAGTACAAATATCAGAAATGAAAGAGTAGACATTACTATAAATCCCACTGATATTAAAAGCATAATGAAAGAATACTATGAACAAGTCTATACCCACAAATTTGATAATTTCAATGAAATGAACATATTTTTTGAAAGACACAATCTGCCAAAATTTACATAGGAAGAGATACTTGATCTAAATGGGCCTATATAGTAGTCCCCTTTCATTTTCAGGGGATAAACTTCAATATCCCAGTGAATGCCTGAAAATGCATATAGTACTGAACCCTACCTCTGAATGATTTCCCCCCCTATACATACTTACTTTTTCACTTAAAGGAAGCAACTTATGGCTTCTTTTTGGCATATCCAAATTGCCAGCATCCCTAAGTTTTGCACTTTGGGCCATTATTAAGTAAAATCAGGGTTACTTGAATGTAAGTACTAAGATCTGATAACTGATAGGGATACTAGGTGACTGATGGGCAGGTATCAAATATGCTGAAAAAAGGATGAGTCACATCACTGGCTGGATGGAGCTGGACAGTTCAAGATTCCATCACCTTACTCAGAACAGCATACAATTTAAAATGCATGAATTGTTTATTTCTGGAATTTTCCATTTAAAATTTTTAGACCATGGATAACTGAAACTGTGGAGAGCAAACTGCAGATAAGAGGGGATTACTGTAGATATTAAAGGAATTTTTAAAAAGCCACCAGGCCCACATGTTTTCACTAGTGAACTGTACCAAACATTTAAATATTATACCAATTCTTTACAATCCCTTTCAGAGTATAGAAGCAGAGGGAATACTTCCAAAGTCATCCTATGATGTCAGAATTATCCTAATACCAAAACTAGACAAAGTCCTTAGAAGAAAACTACAAAACAGTATCTCTTATAACCATAAATTTAAAAATCCTAAATAAAATATTATCATATGAAATCTAACAATTCCAAAGGGGATTTATCCCAGAAATGCAAGGCTTTTTGAAAATCAATTACTATAAACCAATACTTCACAAGACTAAAAGAGAAAAAAATTACATGATCACATCAATACATTCAGAATAAGCATCTGACAAAATCCAATGCCTAGTAATGATTAAAAACCCTCTGTAGAGTAGGAATAGAGGGAAACTTTCTCAACTTTCTATAAAACCCTTGTGCTAACATACTTAATGGTGTGAAACTAATTTTCTATCTAAGATCAGGTAAAATGTAGGGATGTCCCCTTTAACCACTCCTTTTCAATAAGGCAAGAAAAGGAAATGAAAGATACACTGATTGAAAAGGATCACATAAAACTATCTTTGTTCACAGATGACATAATTGTCTATGTAGAACATCCAAAAGAATCAAACAAAAAAACCTCCTGGAACTAATACTGAGTGATGATAGTAAAGTTGCAGGGTACACAGTTAATATACAAAAGTCCACTGCTTTCCTGTATAGCAACAATGACCAAGTGGAATTTGAAATTAAAAACATAATACCATGTACAATAGCACCCCCCAAAATGAAATACTTAAGTATAAATCTAAAAAATATGCACTAGGACCATATGAAGAAAATTATAAAACTCCGATGAACAAAAACGACGAAGATATAAATAAATGCAAATAAATTCCAAGTTCCTGGATAGGTTTGCCAAGATGTCAATTCTGTCCATTTTGATCTATAGATTCAATGCAATCCCAATAAAAATCTCATGAAGTTATTTGTGAATACTGACGAATTGATTCTAAAGTTTATATGGAGAGGCGAAAAATCCAGAATAGTCAACATGTATTATAGGAAAACAACAAAGTTGGAGGAGTGAGGCTACCTGAGTTAAAAACTTACTATAAAGCTATAGTAATCAAAACAGTATAGTATTCGTGAAAGAATAGCCCAAACAGATCAATGTTATAGAATAGAGAACTCAGAAACAGACCTCCATAAATAAAGTCAAACGATCTTTGAGAAAGGGCAAAGGCAATCCCTTCAACAAATGGTGCTGGAACAACTGGACATCCACATGCAAAAACAAAATAAATTTAGACAAAGACCTTATACCCTTCAAAAAAATTAACTCAAAATGGATCAGAGACCTAAACATAAAATGCAAAATTATAAAACTCTTAGATATAACAATGGAAAAAAATCTAGATACTCTTGGGTATAGGGATGCTCTTATAGATATAACACCAAAAACATGATTAATAAAATAATTGAGAAGCTTGAATTTATTAAAATTAAAAAGTTCTGTGTGAAAGGCAATAAATTAGAAAACAAGCCACAGACTAGGAGAAAATATTTGTAAAAGACACATCTGATAAAGGACTATTATCCAAAATATACAAAAAACTCTTCAAATTTAACAATAAAACAAACAACCCAGTAAAAATGAGCCAAAGCACTTAACAGACATCTCACCAAAGAAGATATATAGTTGGCAAATAAGCACATCATATGTCATCAGGGAAATGCAAATTAAAACATTAAGACAGCACTACACACCCGCAGAATGGCCGAAACCCAGAATACTGACAAAATCAAATGCTGACAAGAATACGGAGCAACAGGAACTCTCATTCATTTTGGGGGGAATGCAAAATGGTACAGCCACTTTGGAAGACTATTTGGCAATTTCTTACAA
Organism: Myotis brandtii; assembly: GCF_000412655.1. Taxonomy (NCBI): domain Eukaryota; kingdom Metazoa; phylum Chordata; class Mammalia; order Chiroptera; family Vespertilionidae; genus Myotis; species Myotis brandtii. Next base: position 809,959 of record NW_005368638.1, on the reverse strand, counting down.
AACTAAACTTACTTGTATCATACCATCTAGAAACTGCACTCCTTGGCATTTAACTAAAGGAATGGGGAACGCATGTCCACACAAAAATCTGTACATGGATGTTAATAGCAAGCAGTTTTATTCATAACTGCCAAAACTTGGAAGGAACAAAATGGCTTTCAGTTGGTGAATGAATGAATGAAAAAACTGTGGTATATCCAGACAATGGGATATTATTCAGCTCTAAAAAGAAATGATGTATCAAACCATAGAAGATATGGATAAAAAGTAAATGCATACCACTTAGTGAAAATGTGTGCAAGTCTGTAAATTCACACTAGAGGCCCGGTGCACAAATTTGTGCATGGGTGGGGTCCAGATGGCTGGCCTGACCAGGGGGAGGGGATGCAGGAGGTTGGCGGGCCAGCCCCACCCCCTGGTCGAACTCCCGGTTGAGGGGACACTTTGCATATTACCCTTTTATTATACAGGATTTGCTTTAATTTCCCTTGGGTAAAACCTTAGGAATAGAATGGCTCAATCATATGATAGCTTTTATGTTTAAATTTTTAAGAAACTACACAACAGTTTTCCAAATTGGTTGGACCATTGTACAAAGCAATACAGTATTAGCTACACTAGCCTTCTTATGAATACTATTTCAATGCATTTACATATTATATCACTTTCATTTCTTTATTTTCAGCCAATCTATATATGTACTCATATCTGCTTCTTTCTTTTCAATCCGTTTGCCTTTTATTTCATATTCTTGACTTAATATGCTTGTTAGGACTTAAGTAACAAAGCTGAAGTAGAGAGAATAAGCATACTTTTCCCTGATTTTACTTACATAAAAAGTATTGACACTTTTACGATTTAGCATAACATTAACAGATTTTTCATAGATATCTTAATCAGGGTGTCCTTTTGTATATACAAAAGTGTATATACACTTTGAATAATTATAAAGGCAGTGTTTATTAGAATATATTTCATCACCTGGCTGGTGTGGCTCAGTTGTCAAGCATCGACCTATGAACAAGAGGGTCAAGGTACGATTCCTGGTTAGGGAACATGCCCAGGTTTTTGGGCTCCATCCTCAGTAGGGTGTGTGTAGGAGGCAGCCGATCAATTATTCTCTCTCATCAATGATGTTTTTTCTCTCTCTCCCTCTTTGAAATAAATGAAAATATATTTTTTAAAAATATTACAAAAATGCATTTTATTTTCAGAATTTGAGCTATCAAAGTATGACACTGTACCACTGAACCACACTGGCCAGGGCTGCTGGATTATTTTTATGAACTCTATCTCCAGCAGTCAACCCTCAGTGTTAAGCTTCTACTGTTGCTTTTCAGGAAGGCATAGCTTTGAATATGCCCATAGTAATCCTAAAATGACAGTGGTACCAGTCATCCCAGTCTTTCAATAAGCACCCAAAGTGTAACACTCCCTTACTTACCCACACTCCTCTACTGTTTTCAATAATGCCCTGGGGCATAAATTCCTTTAGAAACTAAAACTATCAAATTGTAGCTTCCTCAAAGGAACAGTTTATGAGGTAGGTGTTTGAAGCTATTTCCTATCCCATCTTTGTTTTTATCTCTCCTGTTGTCTCTGGGTTTCCCTACAGACTGCTTCTTATGTAGTCTGAGTCTTGCAGTTATTTAAATTTTAATTGTATTATACAGGAACCCTGCTGATGTAGTAAGATGTGGGTTGGAGGAATAATTCTTTAATCCTATGATTAGGTCTCAGTGATTTAGTGGTCTATGACCCTTGACTATGACCTTCAGTGCTTTTCAGCTCACCTTGTTCTTAGGTGACACAAGAACTATGGAGGGAGCCGGATGTGGGGATTTCCCTTCCCCGACTTTGATTAGGCTCTTAGTGATAAAAACCCATGTTGGTTAAGTACTGGTAAAACGGATTTCCTTGAGGGCAGACCTTCATTAAAGAGAAAAGAAAGCTCTGGGCATATTTTAAATGGTTATCTCCTGGCTCAACAGCACCATCACCCCCAACCCTTCCAGAACATGAGTAGATTTTTCTCCAATTTTCACCTTGAGAACCTGGTGAACAACTGATGGTAGAACTTATGAAAACATGGGGGGGCCTTCTTAAGGCTGAGACTTCAGGAGTTTTCATCTCTCAAGCTATCTTTGCTCAGTCTCCAGCAAATAGTCAATTACCCTTTAATTATTTCCTACCAGTTGCTGGCTACAGCAGTGATTTCTTAGTCATAGTAAACTGTCATTCTTTATATTCATCTGTCTCTCCAGTTTTGAGAGATGCAGTATGCCTTGAGTACTTAATTCTCTGAGGGATCTAAAAACAATAGTTGATTTTCATTTTTCCTTGTTTTTTTGTTGTAAGGATAGGAAGGATGACTTCCAAGTTCTTTACCTGCTGGACTGGGAACCACAACTCTCTCCTCCCCATTTTATTTTCTTAATGGTGAGTGTTTTTTAAAAAATATATATATTTCTTTTTAAAAAAGAAATATTTTAATTGATTTCAGAGAGGAAAGGAGAGAAAAGATAGAAACATCAATGATGAGAGAGAATCATTGATCAGCTGCCTCCTGCATGCTCCATGCTGGGGATTGAACCTGCCACCTGGGCATATGCCCTGACTGGAATCAAACCATGACATCCTGGTTCATGTGTTGATGCTCAACCACTGGCCAGGCTTAATGGTGTTGTTTTTTATTAGTATTAATTTTAACGAAGTCTAATTTACAGAATACAAATAACCCCAATTCACTATTAAACATTTTAAAAGTGTGAATTTGAACTAAATAATTCAGGTATAACCATACATGAAAAGATATGAGGGAGCATATTTAGTATGTGGCACACTACTTTTTTTACATGCAGCTCTAATTTTGAGAGAAGTGGTAAGTGAGAAGCTTGTGTTTCGGAATCTGAAAGACCTGGATTTAAAGTTCTACTTCATACTTACCAGTTGTTTAACCTTCGACCAGTCAACTTGTCTGCCAGAGTACACATGATGCTAGCTATTATATTACAGTATAAATTTAGAAATTCCCTAAGAGAAAAATTCATAAAGTAGTATTTCTGAGAAGCTAAGCAATTTTTGAAATAAATTAACACAATTATTTTGGTATCTTCTGGTAGATTCCAAGTAAGTAAAATAAACTTGCATGCCAATATTAATATACTTCGTCACTTTCTTTAATATGAATTATTATATTAGTAATATAAAAAAGCAAAAGTATTAATGGAAGTCCTTACCATGGAAAGGTATTCATTCGTACCCTGTTCTTATAAATCAGAATTCCTCCTGACATCACTCCAATCATAATTTCATTGTTACTTTGATCCTTTAAAAAAGAAAATGACAAATCTAAAATACTGGGATTTATCTGTTAAAAATGTATTTTAAAAACAGAATTTGTTGTTTTTTTTTATACAATGAGACATTTTCAAAGGCACCACATCCTATATAATAAAACCTAATATGCAAATCAACGGAACGGCAGAATGACCGGTCGCTATGACGCACACTGACCACCAGGAGGCAGACGCTCAATGCAGGAGCTGCCCCCTGGTGGTCAGTGCGCTCCCACTGGGGGAGCGCTGCTCAGCCAGAAGCCGGGCTCATGGCTGGCAAGTGCAGTGGCAGTGGCGGGAGCCTCTCCCGCCTCTGGCAGTCGGACATCCCCCGAGGGGTCCCAGACTGCGAGAGGGCACAGGCCGGGCTGAGGGACCCCCGACCCCCCGCGTGCACGAATGTTGTGCACCAGGCCTCTAGTAACTGCATATTTACAAATCCATATGGTAATTCTTACCTCATAAAAATAAATGACATATTTCAAATTAAACTTAAATGTTGCATTATTAAAAGTCATTATGATCTCAGGACTCCGCATAGTTTATAATTTATTTGGGACAGAAAATTAGAATGATGAGTTAGTATCATCCTTCCATTCCTAAAATTCTTATGTTCTAATCACAAACCCAAACAGAAAGCCAAAATGAGGAGACAAATATAATGCTCTGATTGCAAAAAGTGAATTAAAAAAATATGGAGGACTTCAGAGTTTGGTGAATAAAACAGTATTTTTAATATAAGAAAACTCCTATAATTAGTATAATACAATAAAATACATCATAAAATTATAGAGTGAGGAACAATTGAGAGTTTGGAAGAGTCCAAAGAAGAAAATTGAATTGCGCTTTGAGGATTGAGTAAGAGTTTTCATGCTAACTGATCGAACTTGAATAGCTAACCTACATTATCAGAATGAATTGCATTAAACTACTTTTTTTCAGATGCTAATCAACCTCGAAATAGTTTTGCTTTTTGACTTGAAACATTCCATAGATAAACTAAGATAGCAATAATGCTTTTACCTCCTTCTACTCATTTGCTCAAAAAGAATTGCTGAAAATATAAGATTTTATAATTGTCTCCCTAAGAAAACAAAAATATTTAAAATGTAGTTACAATAATTTCAAATTAAATAAAACCATATTAAATTAACCCATTAGGTAGGATAATACATAAAGAGGTCAAACACAACAGTGTATGCTAATTTGTCTGGATGCTCATTTTGTTTATCAATAACCAAAACCACTATATATTATTATCAGAACCTTAAATAATTTTTTAAAGGACATCAATTAGAAGTCAGGACCAAAATAGCAGACTGATCCGAACAGATGGCAGACTTAATATATGCTCCTATTACTTCTTCAGCTCCCCATCGGAGAACATCAGAGAAGATATATGAAAAGGAAAAGAATCTGTAAAACTTGAAAACAATCCATAACACCTGAAGGTATATAATCAAGGCACCAGACATTTTGAGGGAACTGTAAAGACATAAAAAAGATACAATCAGAATACAGAAAACCACAGCTCAAACTACACACACAAGAGCAAGTTCTATGTGGAGGTGGAAAGAGAAGCAAATATAAAAGATAAAGTACAGAGATTAAAAATGGCAGCGGAGTAAGTGGATGCTGCACAGATATGCTCCAAGGAACAAACTGGAATTACAACTAAATTACAGAAAAACTTCCTGAATAATCAACGGAAGACTCGCTGGAGAGAACCCTGATACCTGAGGACCGAAAGTGGAGACCGCATAGAAACTGGTAGGAGTGGCAGAGTGGCAAAAGGGCTGGCCGGGTGCCCACAGACAGCAACTGAAGTTCTAGAGAGCTATCTCAGCTCTGGGGGTTGCCACTGAGAACTCTAGGGTCTAATCCCCGAGCTGGGCCCCCCAGCAGAGAACACCACAACTGAAAAGGGTAACTACATAACATCTGGCTGTGAAAAGCAGCAGGATTGCTGTCTGCCAGGGAGAGACAGCTGGAAATTCAGGCACCCTCTTAAAGGGCCAACACACAAAATTCCCTGTGGAGCCACCTACCTTGTGCTCTTGCAGAGGGAGGGCAGAGTGGACTGAAGCTGTGTGAACTGAAGCCAGGGGCTCAGGAGTTAGAGCTCAGAAGGCAGACACCCTGGTTTCCTGTGCTGAGTCATTCCCTTATGCTGTGGAGGTCATATTTCTCACGCAGGCATTAGGTATACAGGCGACCTTGCCTGTTGGGGAAGACAGCTGATCCACCCCATTGGAAAACACCTTGCCCCACAGTGCAGAATTGCTGAGGCCCAATTAAGAGACTGAGAATAACAATTAGCTTCCAGGCAGAAGCAACTGCCAAACACTGTTGACAAAAACTCTTGCCACACCTGTGGATGATTGATTGAGGACAATTTAAGACAGAATCATATCAGTCTGTAAATAGATATGGTCTCTGGAGGCTTACAGTCTTTGCCTGACCTAATCAGTCAGAAACAGCATTTGACACTGTCCTGCATTAGAGATTGAGAGGCACAGCAGACCAATCTAATAGATAGTCACAAACCCAAACAGAAAGCCAAAATGAGGAGGCAAAGAAACAACCCCCAAATGAAAGAACAAGAGAATTCTGCAGAAGAAGAGATAAATGAAATGGAGATCAGAAATTTATCAGATAAAGAGTTCAGAGTAAGGATGGTAAAGATGCTCAAGAGCATGAGAAAAGATATAGTAACTATGAAAGCAAATAAAGAACAACATAGCACAAATAAAGAAGACATTGGAAGACACAGCTGATTAGGGGAAGCTGAGGATCAAATCAGTGAATTAGAAGATGAGGTTGAAAAAATCACTCAATCAGAGAACCAAAAAGAAAAAAAATGATTGAAAAACAGGAGGACAATTTAAGAGAGCTGTGGGACAAGATGAAATGTAACAGTATTCGAATAGAAGGTGTGCCAGAAGAGGCAGAAAGGGAGAAGGGATAGAAAACTTCCCTAACCTGGTAAAGAAAAAGTCACACAAGTTCAGGAGGCAAGGAGAACCCCAAGCAAGAAGAACCCAAACAGGCTCGTGCCAAGACACATCATAATTAAATTGCCAAAAATTAAAGTCAAAGAAAGAATCTTAAAGGCAGCAAGAGAAAAGCAAACTCTTACCTACAAAGGAGCTCCCATAAGGCTGACACCTGATTTCTCATCAGAAACTCTACAGGCCAGAAGGGAATAGGATGAAGTACTCAAGGTAATGGAAAGCAAAGATCTAAAACCAAGATTACTATTATCCATCAAGGCTACCATTCAAAATAGACAGCCAAATAAAGAGCATCTTGGACACAAAAAGGCTAAAGGCATACATCACCACCAAGCCAACATTACAACAAATGCTAAAGGGAAAGCTGTAATGAGGAGAAGAAGAAACAGAGAGAAAAACCTAGGCATACAGAATTAAACAGAATTAAAATGGCAATGAATAAGTACCTATCAATAATAACCTTAAACGTAAATGGATTAAATTCTCCAATCAAAAGGCAGAGGGTAGCTGAATGGATACAAAAACATGACCCAACTATATGCTGTCTACAAGAGGCCCACCTTGTGTGTCTACAAAAGACACACACAGGATGAGAATGAAAGGATGGAAAAAAATTTTCATTGCAAATGGAAAAGAAAAAAAAGCTGGAGTAGCAATATTTATGCCTGAGAAATTAGACCTCAAGTGAAGGCCATAACAAGAGATAAGGAGGGCTACTTCATAATACTAAAGGGAGTGCATCAACAAGAGGATATAACTCTGATAAACCTATATGCCACAAATATAGGAGCACCCAAATACATTAAAAAAACAACAACAAAAAACTTCTGGAAGATATCAAGGGAGAGATCGACAGCAATACAATCATAGTAGGGGACTTTAATACCCCAATGACACCACTGGATAAATCTTCTAAACAAAAAATCAGCAAAGAAACATCAATCCTAAATGACTCACTAGATCAGATATTCTTAATTGGTATCTTCAGAACACTTCACCCCAAAGCTATGGAATATACATTCTTCTCAAGTGCACATGAACATTTTCAAAGATTGACCACATATTAGGGCACAGGCTAAGTCTCTACAAATTCAAGAAGACTGAAATTATAACAAGAATCTTCTCAGATCACAATGGCATAAAATTAGAAATCAACTACAATAAAACAATTAAAAAGTATCAAACACATGGAGGGTAAATAGCATGCTATTAAACAATGAATGCGTTACCAAAGAGATCAAAGAAGAAATAAAAAACATTCTGGAAACAAATGATAATGAAAACACAGCAATCCAAAATCTATGGGGACATACTGAAAGGAGTCCTGAGAGGGAAGTTCAAAGCTCTACAGGCCTACCTCAAAAAGAAAACAACAACAACAACAACAACAGAAAAACTGGTAATAAGGTATCTAACTCTACAACTTGAACAACTAGAAAACAGCAACAAGAAAAACCCAGTGTAAATAGAAGGGAGATAATAATAATGATCAGAGCGGAAATAAATAACAGAGACAAAAAAAAAAAAATCAATAGAACCAAATGCTGGTTCTTTGAAAGGATAAACAAGATTGATCAACTGTTAGCCAGGCTCACCAAGAAACAAAGAGAGGACCCAAATAAACAAAGTCAGAAATAAAAGATGTGAAGTAACAACTGAGCCCACAGAAATACAAAGGATTGTAAAAAAAAAAAATACTATAAACAACTTTCCTAAAACAAACTGGACAACCTAGATGAAATGGACATATGCCTAGAAAAATACAATCTTCCAAAACTCAATCAGGAAGAATCAGAAAATCTGAATAGGCTGATAACTACCAATGAAATTGAAGCAGTAATCAAAAAACTTCCACCAAACAAAAGCCTAGTGCAGACGGCTTCACGAGGGATTTTTACCAAACATTCACAGAAGAACTAACACCGACCCTCCTCAATCTATTCCAAACAATTCAAAAGGAAGGCACACTTCCAAGCTCTTTCTATGAAACCAGCATTACCCTAATCCCAAAACCAGATAAAGTCACTACAAAGAAAGAGAATTACAGGCCAATATCCCTGATGAACATAGATGCTAAAATGCTTAACAAAATTTTAGCAAATCACATCTAGCAATACATTGAAAAGATCATACACCATGACCAAGTGGGATTTATTCTGGGGATGCAAGGCTGGAACAATACCTGCAAATCAATAAACGGGATATATCACATAAACAAACTGAAAGACAAAAATTACAGTTGATGCAGAAAAAACATATGACACAATCCAACACCCCTTTTTTAATAAAAACTCTCAGCAAAGTGGGAATAAAGGGACAATACTTCAACATAATAAAACCTTATATGACAAACCTATAGCCAACAAGACAGGGATGCCCACTTTCACTACTCCTGTTCAACATAGTACTGGAAGTGCTAGCTATAGCAATCAGCCAAGAAGCAGAAATAAAAGGTATCTAAATTGGAAAAGAAGAAGTAAAACTGTCCTCATTTGCAAATGGCATGATATTGTACATAGAAAATCCTAAAGACTCCATCAAAACATTACTAGATTTAATAAATGAATTCGGCATTGTGGTAGGATACAAAGTTAACACCCAGACATCTATGGCTTTTTATACACCAATAATGAACTCACAGAAAGATAAACTAAAAAAACAACCCCATTTACCATTGCAACAAAAAAATTAAGATAACTAGGAATAAACTTACCTAAGGAGGTAAAAGACCTGTACTTGGAAAACTACAGGATGTTGAAAAAAGAGATGTTAAAAATCTCCTAAAATTTAATAGGCAAGAGCATACAATAGAGTCAAGACAGTATTTTTGGTCTCTTAAGTGGCCCTCAGGGCAAGGTGTTTTCCAATAGGGTGGGTCAACTGTCTCCCGCAAGGCAAGGCAAGGCAAATGTATGTGGGAAAGATGTCCGCCCCTATGTGAGGGAATGACTCAGCATAGGAAACTGGGAGTGTCTGCCTTCCAGCTCTAACCCCAAGTCCAGTTCTGCTCACACAGCTTCAGTCCACTCTGCCCTCCCTCTGCAAGAGCACAAGGTAGGTGGCTCCACAGGGAATTTTGTGTGTTGGCCCTTTAAGAGGGTGCCTGAATTTCCAGCTGTCTCTCCCTGGACAGCAATCATCCTGCTGCTTTTCACAGCCAGATGTTATGTGGTTACCCTTCTCAGCTGTGGTGCTCTCTGCTGGGGGGCCCAGCTCGGGGATTAGACCCTAGAGTTCTCAGTGGCAACCCCCACAGCTGAGATACCTCTCAGAACTCAGTTGCTGTCTGTGGGCGCCCAGCCAACCCTTTCGTGCTTCCACCCCTCCTACCAGTCTCTATGTGGTCTCCATTCTCGGTCCTCGGGTATCGGGGTTCTCTCCTGCAAGTCTTCAGTTGATTATTCAGGAAGTTTTTCTGTATTTCAATTGTAATTCCAATTTGTTCCTGGGAGCATGTCCATGCAGCATCCACTTAGTTTTCCACCATTTTTAATCACCTCAAGGGATTATATTTTAATTTTTTTATTATTCTAACCATTCTCTCATGAAGTGTTCAAACAAATGCAGGTTAAAAACAAAGTTTTGGAAGAACCTATAAACTGGTTCTTCTCTTAACTCACAGGGCTGTTTTAAGTATTAAATGAGATTAATAAACGTAAAGCCTTAAGTAGGGTGTCAAGCACTTAGTAAATGCCAAATAGGTGTTTCCTGTTATTATTATCTGTATCCTGTACAGCAAAATCTCTCATAGCCTTCTTTAAATACTCCCTAATCAATCTCTGGTCCTCACTCTATGTCCCAAACTGCTCTTACAAGGCCACCAGGAGCTTACACATTTCTAACCAGGAATCCTCTAACATAGTTTTCGCTTGGCTTCAAAGACACACACGTGTCTTTGACAGAAAGGCTTTCTTTCTATATAAAATGCTACTTCTTCCTGGTGTCATTCCTGGTTCTTCCCCATCTTTCTAACCCAGAGGTGGGCAAACTTTTTGACTCGAGGGCCACAATGGGTTCTTAAACTGGACCAGAGGGCCGGAACAAAAGCATGGATGGAGTGTTTGTGTGAACTAATATAAATTCAAAGTAAACATCATTACATAAAAGGGTACGGCCTTTTTTTTTTTAGTTTTATTCATTTCAAACGGGCCGGATCCGGCCCGCGGGCCGTAGTTTGCCCACGGCTGTTCTAACCTCTGAATTGCTAAGTGTTCAGCTCCAAGGACCTCTACTAGGCATGTTACTGCAGTGCTCTCATCTCATCACTTTAAATATCCTATATAAGAAAAGCCCAGCAACTGAATGGCGGAACTACCAGAACAACCGGTTGACCAGTTGCTACGATGTGCAATAACCACCAGGGGGCAGATGCTCAATGCAGGAGCTGCCCCCTGGTGGTCAGTGCGCTCCCACAGCAGGAGCGCCGCTTGGCTGATCGGGATGAGTGGCGCTCCCACAGCAGGCCAATCCCTGCAGACCACGCCCCCCACCCCACCAGTGCAGGAGCAGCGTGCCGAGCAGTAAGGAGTGAGCAGGCGGGCGGTAAGGAGCCAGGGATCCCAAACATCCCCCGAGGGGTTCTGGACTGCGAGAGGGTGCAGGCCGGGCTGAGAATCCCCCCGCCCCCAGTGCAAAAATTTCATGCACTGGACCTTTGGTTACCTATAAGCTGAAGTTTCCCAAATGTTTATCTCTAGTCCAGACCTCTCCTCTGAACTCCAGTTCCACCTGTTGAACGGCCTACCCTCCTTCATTTGGAATAAAAATCTTCTAAAATTTAGTATGTCCCAAACTAATTCCTGATTCACCCTCTGAAACTTGCTTCTCTCTCATCTTTCCCAACTTAGTGACGTACTCCATTTCTCTAATTATTTAGGCCAAAAACTTTGGAATTATTCCCAAATTCTTTTTCTCTCACACCTCATTACCATCACATCAGTAAATGCTGGCACTTCCATATTCAAAATATATACTGAATCTGACTACTTTTCACCACCCAGTAGCTACAACCACCATTATATTTCACGTGGATCTCTGGAACAGTCTCCAGGCTGGTCTGTTCCTTTAGTGCAGTGATGGCGAAACTTTTGAGCTCGGCGTGTCAGCATTTTGAAAAACCCTAACTTAACTCTGGTGCCGTGTCACATATAGAAATTTTTTGATATTTGCAACCATAGTAAAACAAAGATTTATATTTTTGATATTTATTTTATATATTTAAATGCCATTTAACAAAGAAAAATCAACCAAAAAAATGAGTTCGCGTGTCACCTCTGACACGTGTGTCATAGGTTCGCCATCACTGCTTTAGTGCCTTACAGAATACTCTCAAAACAGCAGTCATTATTGTCTCTTAAAAATGGCTTTGCTTATAATTAAAATCAAAGTCTTTAAAATGTGCTATAAAGTCCTGGTTTGCCTGACCTCATTGATACACTCCTAGCTTGCACTGCAGCAGCCATGCTGTTCTCTTTGCTGTCCCTTGATGTACACTATACCATGGCCTTTCATTGCAATTTTCTTTGCTTAGAACATTCTACGCCTAGATATCAGCATGACTCCTTCAGGTCTGTTTATCTTCTCAGTTAGGCCTTTCCTATCATGATACCCCAGTTTTTAATGTTTCAATCCCCTTTCTCACCTTAATTTGTCTGCACTGCATTTATCACTATGTGATATATTACATATTTACTTAACTGCAAGAAAATCCAATATATAGTAAAATGCACAAGACTTTACACACATGAACTGACATACGTATATACACTTCTCTGTAACCACCACAAACCAACATATATATATTTTCAAAATTCCAGAAGGCTCCCTCATTAGCCTTCCTGCTAATAATAGCCCTCCATAGGTGACTGCTATTCTGGCTTCTATCAGTATAAACAGGTATTTTGCCTGTTATTGAACTTTAGTTCCAAGGAACCATACACTATGTACTCTAATTACTCAATTATTTTTTTAGTCTGTCTTGTCCATGAGAATACAAGCGGCATGAGGGTCAGGTTATATCTACTTTACTCACTGCTGTTTATACTATCTCTATAACAGGACTTAGAACATAGAAGATGCTCAATAAATATTCAATGAATAATCAAAATAGCATCATTAAGCTTCCTTTCTTGAAACTTTGAAGGGCAAAAGTTATTCTTCAGTAATTATCTTCATCATTATTACAAACTAGAGGCCCAATGTATGAAATTCATGTAATAGTAGGCCTTCCTTGTCCTGACTGCCGGCACCGGCCTCCCTCTGGCACCCGAGACTCAAGCTTCCTTCTGGCTGCCAGCAGGCACGCGGGACCTGGGCTTCCCTCGCAACCCTGGCTTCGTCCAGAAGGTTTTCCAGAAGGATGTCCGGTCTAATTCGCAATTACATTTTTATTATTATAGATAAGATATTCACAATTAAGCCTAAAACTTGATAATTTGTTTTAGGGTTAATTTAGAGCATCCTATACCTAACTAAAAACCAAAACCCAAGCTTCTGTCATTACACTTACATTTGTATAACTAGAAATCAGTTTAAGTAAACAAAGAGTTTACATTATGCTAACATCCTTACAAAACAGAGATTGAACTTGAGGATCCATGGCATAGAGATATTCTTGCTCTATGATGTTCATTTATTCTATGCTCACAGTCTAATAAATACTGATTGATTTTCGGTATAGTGAGCCCTCAAATTATTAATTTAACAAGACATTTAAATTTTTTATTTATTGATTGACTAGAGGCCCGGTGCATGAAATTTGTGCACTCGGGGGGAGGAGGGTTAGCCCTCAGCCCGGCCTATGCCCTCTCGCAGTCTGGAACCCCTTGGGGGATGTCTACCTGCTGGCTTAGGCCCGCTAACCAGGGGAATAGGCCTAAGCTGGCAGTCAGACATCCCCCTCGCAGCCTGGGAGCCCTCGGAGGATGTGCAACTGACGGCTTAGGTGTGCTCCCCATGGAGAGCGGGCCTAAGCCACAGTGGGACATCCTTAGCACTGCTGAGGAGGCGGGAGAGACTCCCGCCACTGCCGTTGCACTCACAGCCCGTCAACCCGTGTGGCTGAGGGGAGCTCCCCCTATGGGAGCACACTGACCACCAGGGGGTAGCTCCTGCGTTGAGCGTCTGCCCCTTGGTGGTCAGTGCGCGTCACAGTAACTGGTCGTTCCACCGTTAGGATCAATTTGCATATTACCCTTTTATTATATAAGATTTGAGAGAGAGAGAGAGAGAGACAGAGAGAGAAAGAGACACACTGATTTGTTGTTCCACTTATTTATGCATTCATTGGTTCATTCCTGTATGTGTCCTGACTGGGGATCGAACTTGCAACCTTGGCATATGGGGACAACACTCTAACCCCGTGGTTGGCAAAATGCGGCTCGCGAGCCACATGCGGCTCTTTGGCCCCTTGAGTGTGGCTCTTCCTAAGCGTTAGGAGTACCCTAATTAAGTTAATAACAATGTACCTACCTATATAGTTTAAGTTTAAAAAATTTGGCTCTCAAAAGAAATTTCAATCGTTGTACTGTTGATTTGGCTTTGTTGACTAATGAGTTTGCCAACCACTGCTCTAACCAACTGATCTACCTAGCCAAGGCCAGCTAGGTAGTACTCCTGATAGTGCTTTTTCCATTTTAAAAGGTCAGAAATTCTTTACAAAAATTTAAAACACATGTTCTTTGGTATTGATATATTCCAGTTATTTTTTATTTTCAAGATTACTTTGCTATCCATTATATCATCAACCAATCCTAACCACCAACTTAGGGGTAACTAATTATTATTCTTTCTAGATGAGTGTCTGAGAGAAAGCACAGAGTGTTGGGTAGAAATAATAATAGTATTTGTACCCATGGTTTATTTAGAAGTATGTTTCTTAATTTCCAAATATTTGGAGAATTTTTAAAAAATTATCTTTATTGTTGAAAATATTACAGATGTGCCCTCTTTTCTTTTTTCCCCATTGACCCCCTCCCCTTACACCTGCCCCTCCCCAGCCTTCACTACACTATTGTCTGTGTCCATGAGATATGCATATATGCATATAAGTTCCCAGGTTCATCTCTCCTCCCCCAACCTTCCCACCCCACCTCCTTTCCTCTAAGATTTGTCAGTCTGTCCATGATTCTATGTCTCTGGATCTATTTTGTTCATCAGTTTATTTTGTTCATTAGATTATTTGGAGAATTTTTAAAGTTATCTTTTTGTCATTGTTTTTAGCTCAACTGCATTGTGCTCAGAAATTATGCATACTCTGAAGTTGTTGGGGATAGTAATCTACATAGAAGTCAAGTTTGCTGACTGTAATTTTAAAACCTTCTATATCTTGCTGATTTTCAGAATGTTTTATCAGTGACTGAACAATGAATATTAGAATCCATCACTTCCTTTTGAAATACATTGTTAAGACAATAAAAGGGCAAACCAAAGAGTGGGAGAAAACATCTGCAAATCATATATACAACAAAAAACATATATCTAGAATACATAAAGAGCTCTCAAAACACAAGAGCAAGAAAAGAAACTACCAAATTAGACAATGGGCAAAACACCAGAAGAGACATTTATCACAGAAAGTAGGATGTGCAACATCATTAGTCATCAGGGAAATGCAAAATAGAACCATGATGAGATAAAACACACCTATTAGAAAATCTTAAGAAACAAAACAAACAGTACCACATGCTAAAAAAAAGGGTGTGAAACAACTAGAACCTGCAAATACTGCTGATGGGGATACAAAGTGGTGCGATCATTCTAGAAGAGATTGCCAATTTCACATAAAGCTAAATATGCATGTACCATATGACCCGGCAATCCCACTCTGTAGTTTTTACCCTACAGAAATAAAAACTTAAATTCGTACAAAAACTTGTAAATAAGTGTTTGCAGTAGGTCTATTAATAAAAAAAATTGCTGGAAACAATCCAGATGTCCTTCAGTGGGTAACTGAATAAACAAACCACAGTATATCTAGACAATGGAATAATATTCAACAATAAAAAGAATGAACTATTGATACACACAATAACTTTGAAAATCTCAAATTCATTACTGAAAGTAAAAGAAGCCAGTCTCAAAACGTAATATACAGAATTCCATTTAAAAGACATTTTAGAAAAGCCAAAACTACAGTCCAAAAATAGAGTCCGAAAATAGGTGTAAGTAGAAGGCTGGACTACAATGGGGCAGTGTGAGTGAGATCTTTTTGGGGTGATGGAACTGTTCTGTATTCTGATTGCAGTAGTAGTTACATGAATCTATACATGTGTTAAAACTCATACAACTGAACACCCCCCTCCCCACCACCGAAAAACACCAACTATTTAGAATATGTTTAACAGTAAACCAAAACATCCCCCTGCTTCATCTCCCCAAATCATTTTATTTTCCATTTTATCCTGAAGTTGTTATTCATTCTTTACTTTTATATCCTCTTCCCTTATTCATTTAATCTTCTAGACATACTAACAGTTTTCATTGTGTGAAATATTCCATGTTCTCCAGTTATTTCAGGTCTTCATTCATGCTGACAGCTCTACAGTGAAAACCACTCTCTTTGCTAGTCTTATTCATTCTTCTGGCTTCAGTAAATTATTTCTTCTCAGAAGGCTTCCCTACCTCTGGTCCCAGGTTGGATTAGATAGTCCTGCCATATGACCCCATAGCAATCTGTACTTTCCCCTTCATGGCCCCACATATTTAACTGTTAATACATGTTCCATTTTTTTCTCCCTCACTATACTGTGAGCTCCATGAGGGCAAGGCTAATTGATGTTTTGTTCACTAAGTAATCCTTAGTGCCAACACTGCAAGGTACATAACAGAGCCACCACAATGAATGCACTAAGACTTACACACTTTTGCTTCTGATAGTCAATTAAAACTTAAGTATTCTATTTATGTATCCTCTCCCCTCTACTTTTTTGTTCCTGATGCCACAAAATTTCCCTTCATGTTTACTTAACATTTGTACATTTTCTTCTTAAGCTTTTTATATCCACACACAACAGAAACAACCTTTCCTGGCTTTTTTTTGCCTGTACAAAATATGTTTCTGGATAACTCTGACCATTTAAAATTTAAATTACTTTAATCCAGTACTCTACATTTAAGACTTTCTGAGAGAGAGTTTTACAATCTAATAATTTGAATAACAAAATATCTTACCTTAAATTAATAAATAACATGGTTATTTATGTGTAAAATCCAGCCATGTCGCTTAAAAAAGTAAAGTACAAAGCTTTTGCAGAGCAAAAGATATCACCCACAAAACAAAGAGGCATTCAACCGAATGGGAGATATTTACAAACAACTCTGACAAGGAGTTAAAATCCAAAAAGAATTCAAACAATCCAATTAAAAAATAGGCAGAAGACCTGAACAGACATCTCTACCAAGACATACAAATGGCAACAGACATATGAAAAGATGCTCAACTTCACTAACTATTAGGGAAATGCAAATCAAAACGATAATGATATACCACCTCACACCTGTTAGAATGGCTACTGTTAATAAGACAGGTGGAAAAGTTGTGGAGAAAAAAAGAACCCTCATTCACTGCTGGTGGGAATGTAAACTGGTATAAACACCATGGAAAACAGTATGGCGGTTCCTAAAAAAATTAAGAATAGAGTTACCACACCCTGGCTGGGTGGCTTAGTTGATTGGAGCATCATCCTGTACATAGAAAGTTGGTGGGTTCAGTCCCATCGGGGTGCATACAGGAGGCAACCAATCAATGTTTCTCTCTCTTTCCTTTCCCCTCTCTAAAAGTCAATAAAAACAAATCCTCTGGTAAGGATTAAAAAAACAACACAGTTAGCATACACCCAGCCATTCCTGTTCTGGTTAGCTACTCGAAAAATTTGAAAACATTTATTAGCAAAGATATATATACTTCCTATATTCACTGCAGCATTATTCACGGTGGCCAAGACATGGAAACACCAAAGTGTCCTTCGATAGAGGATTGCATAAAGAAAATATGGTACATATATACAATGGAATACTGTATTACTAAACCATAGGAAAAAAATTATATACTGCTATTTGCAACAACATGAATGAACCTTGAGAATATTACGCTAACTGAAATAAGTCAGTCAGAAAAAGCTAAGAACCATATGATTTCACTCATATGTGGGATATAAAACTGAAACTCATAGACACAGACAAAAGTACGGTGGTTACCAAAGGGAAGAGAATAGGGGATAGTAAAGGGTAAAGTGGCCAAATATATAGTGATGAAAGATGATTTGGCTTTGAGTGTTGGGTACACAATGCAATATACAGATTATGTTGTATCATAGAAATGTACACTTGAAACCTATATAATCTTATTAACCAATGTCACCCCAATAAATTTAATTAAGAAAAATAAAAAAAGGTAGTTTAACACTCTTTGTATTTCCTTGATAGCAGTCAGAGATAACAGATAGCAGTCAAAACTACCTTTACAAAACTGATTAAGAGCCCTGTGTGGTTCAGTGGTTTTGGTGTCCTGTGCACCAAGAAGTTGCCGGTTCCATTCCTGGTCAAGGGCACATGCACGAGTTGCGAGTTGCGGGATGGATCCCCGGTAAGGGGTGTGCAGGAGGTAGCTGATCCATGTTGCACTCTCACACTCGCGTTTCTCTCTCTCCCTCCCTCTATCTCTAAAAATCAATAAACTAAAAAAAAAGAAAGAGAAAAAACTGATGACTAAAATGACTGAATGTAGTGGTCTTTTTATTGTTAACCACAGTTTAGTTCACATATTAAATTTCCACTGGTTTTAAACTTTATTAAAATAAAAACAAAATTTAGTTGCACAAATACTGACCACTATGTTACATTTTAGAGAATCATGTTCAAAGGTAATAGCCTCCAAATAGGGAGTGAGGGTGCCAGGGGCACATTTTAAAGAAAAAAGTTCAAGAGAGACTGTGGCAACCACGCCAGAGTCCTGTTATCAGTATGCCAAGGCTGCTCTGATCATGGGAATCCTAATCAGAATACCCAAGGATTAAGCAGGTGCAAGGCCACAGCGGTCTCCCAGTATGCTGTGCCCTTCTGTGACCCAAATGACTGATATCACTGTTGGAAACTAGCCATCTTTGTCTCTGGAGTAATATTCAGATTACTGACTAGCTAGGCTGCTGGAGTGTGAAGAATTATGCTGGAGAGATGGAGCTGGGAGAGAAGCTCGGAGGTAGTTACTATGTGAGGCTACAGAGACCAGTGTGCTGGGCAGGGAAGACAGGAGAAGCTGCTGAACCAGAGAGGCTAGAGAAGCTGCTGAGGCAGAGAGCTTAGGCACCACTATGATGTGAGGTGCTGAGTCTAGGGCAGTGATGGCGAACCTATGACATGCGTGTGTCAGAGGTGACACGCGAACTCATTTTGGGTGACACGCATCGACAGAGACAAAAAATTGCATAATTCAAATATTTGTCTCTCGCAACGGCCAGAGTTGGGCATCACTCGAGTAATATTATTACTCACGTTACTCATGATCAATAATGCAATTCTAAAACCGGATGTAAACATACATCGGTGTTGCATAGCAAAGACACATAGTGAAAACATCCAAGATACATTGTTACAATATTGACATTAACATAAAAAGGTTAAGAATTGCACTATAAAGAGATTAATCTTTACTCATGACATTTTATTTTTACTCGAGTGACAAAATGCCCAATTCTGGAAACGGCCTC
>NW_005368638.1:758049-789010 GCF_000412655.1 Myotis brandtii | reverse complement strand
GGTAGCATTTGGACTCATGTGTTTGTCGACTTAAGGTCGAAACTTGAAAATCTGGAACGAAATCATTTGAATAATGAAGAAGAGTGCAACTATGAACAAGAAATTTTGAATGCTTGTAACAGAGTACCTGACACTTTTAGCGACATAAAAAATCTAGTGATGGCTTTGCTAACAATTTTTTCATCAACATATTTTTGTGAGATTTTGTTCTCAGCATTAAATAATATTAAAACGAACAAAAGAAACTGGCTAACAGATGAAGTTACTGGCGCGTGTTTGGCCTTGAAGTTCACCAAGTATGAACCTGCAATTGAAGAACTAGCAGACAAACTTCAGCACCAAAAAAGTCACTAATTTCTAGTTTTCATACCATTTGATTATCATTGTTTTTATTATTATTTTTTCCTAAATGTACATTGTTTTTCTGTTTTTGTTCATTTTATACATATTTTTTGGTTGATTTTTCTTCGTTAAATGGCATTTAAATATATAAAATAAATATCAAAAATATAATCTTTTTTTTTTACTATGGTTGCAAATATCAAAAAAAAAATTATGAATATTTCTATATGTGACACGGCACCAGAGTTAAGTTAGGGTTTTTCAAAATTTTGACACACCGAGCTCAAAAGGTTCGCCATCACTGGTCTAGTGGCCAGTGTGCAACTGCTCAGATAATGACTGTGGGTACAGAGACTATTAGAGGTGCGACTATGTGGAAAAGGTATCTATTCACCACCCATGTACGTCTGCCTGATTGAGATACTGTTATGATGGACTGTCTTGTCTAATGGCTTATGGCCACTGGCTTCTGCAATAAAAACTCATTCTTACACACCCACAACCTCTCATGGCTTCTCTAAGACCTGATGTCCAAGGAGGTCCAGCACTAGGCAGAGGTGGTCAGACCCAACAACTGCATCTAGTGGATGGAAGATAAAAGAGGAACCTGGACTCAAGTTCCCAATAGTTTGTACAGTGGGCAGGGTTCGAGAAGGAACCTGCCCTGGCATAGTGGGGAAGAATTTAGAAGAATATATGGATTCAGAGCAACTCAGAGCACCAGAGCTGAGCAGTGCTCTTGCTGTCTATGACAGAGACTTACACATTTTAAATGGCGTTACACAGATTTCCAAGTCACAAACACTAAGAATGATCAGATATAGTAACATTAGGAAAGCAAATTATTCTGTTTTTAAAAAAATATTTTTTAAAATTGGTATCAGGGAGTAATGGGGGGAGAGGGAGGGAGAGAAAGAAAGAGAGAGAGAGAGAGAGAGAGAGAGAGAGGAACATCAATGATTAGAGAATCAGCTGCCTCTTGTATGACCCCCAATGGGGGTCAAGCCCACAATCCAGGCATGTGCCCTGACCAGGAATTGAACTGTGACCTCCTGGTTCATAGGTCAACGCTCAATCACTGAGCCATGACGGCTAGGCTCATTGTATTTGTAAAGGAGAGACTGACATAAGCTTTGTGAAATATAAGACTTAGTGCTCCTCTCAGAACATAACCAGGTGAGGCCCTAAACAATAAAACCATTATATGAAGTAGAACTTTGAATTCTCAAACCATTGTTTGTCTGTGTATATCTATAAATTAAAATAAATTCAAAATAACTAAACAAAACTTATCTCCCTTTCAGGCTGCTATTCTTACTAGGCTCAGCAATTTGTCCCAAGAGAATGTAAAACCTATCACCAACATAACCGATGATTACCTATATATTCCCACTTTTCACTGGTTACAGATAATAGCTGTACTCCAGTTACTTCTACAGAAATATAAACTCTTGATAAAATATGAGAAGGAATCCAGGTGTACTAAGAATAGCCACTCACAAATATCCTTATGGCAGGAGGATATAGTCTTTTGGAAGCAGCCACGTTTGACTCAATTAAAAAAAAAGAGTGCTGTGGGGAAGCTAGTGATCATAATTCCACCTTTTTAAAAAAGATTTTTTAATTGATTTTTTTAGAGCGAAGAGGAGAGGGAGAGAGAAACATCCATTGGCTGCCTCCTGCATGCCCCCTACGGGGATGGAGCCCACAATCCAGGCATGTGCCCTGACTGGGAATCGAACTGGCAACCGCTCAACCAACTGAGCAACACCAGCCAGTTAATGAAGGGATTTGGGGGGAAGGGGACAGCCAAAATATATTAATATGCTTCATTTGTGCTTTAGAAATAAAAATGTTTAACATCGCTAAATGATGAAAGTAAAATAAGTGTGGTGAAAGCATCTTTTATGATAATGCTTATCAAAAATGTTAAATATATAAAAAATTACTTTTCCTATAACTTAATCTTTATTTTTAAAATAAAAATTCTAAAGGTACCGTCTCCTATGCTCTGCAGAAATTATCATGATTACATAAATCACTTCCTTGAAGAAAAATAACATCAAAAATCTACTTCAACCATTTTCATTAGGTATTGAATCTTAAGGGAGTGTGAAAATACTTACACTTAAAGGAAATTTTCAGTGTAACTATACTGGCAGCACTTACTAGTTACTACATTTGTTACCTAATGCTATTAGGCATTACTATGTCAATAGAGCCTAACTCATCAATATCAAAGTAAGATTTCTTCACTTACCCTTGCATAGTGGAATTCAACTCCATAGAGTTCTAAGGTACGTGCTGTGTTCAGGTAATTAAATTCTGCTTCTGCAGGAGATAAGCCTCTGTAAAGACATCATTAGGTTAAAAATTAAATCAATCACAAATATGGCCAAATTGAAAAGACTATTTATCTGGACATTTTTCAGCATCCTAATTAAATCTTTTACAAAACACCATGCATGACTGCTCCTCTTAGTTATGTACAGTAACATCTAACTTATCTGGAGGGTACACTTTCAGTAACATAAATTATTATTTTGTACAATATTTTCTTATTTTTGAAAAATATAAGAATTCATTAAGTTTTAAAAGTTCACAGCTGCTCCTATGGCTGTTAGAAAGTCACTCATTCCCAGACATAACTTAGTGTGTTTGTATACATCTGCATTTAAATTACACAGACTGCTTCTGAAACACATAGATTCTGAGACAAACTCTTGGGCAGTGTTTCTCAGAGAATGGTGCACAGACAGGCATTGATTCATAACAAATATGGAAACTGAGAGAATCAGAGTTTTACAGAATTTTGGTGGAGTAATTTCATGTCTGTTGAATCTAACAAAAAATGGCTTGTAATTTTTTGTCTTTATTTCTCCATTTTACTTTTCTATTAATTCATTTTTATTATATACTAAAGGCCCAATGCACGAAATTCATGCAAGAGTAGGCCCCCCCCCCCCCCCCCCCGGCTGCCGGCACCGGCACCAGCTTCCCTCTGGCACCCGGGACCTGGGCTTCTCTCTAACCGCCAGCAGGCACCCAGGACCCGGGCAGCCCTAGCTTCATCCGGAAGGTCGCCTGGAAGAACGTCGGTCTAATTAGCATATTATGCTTTTATTATTATAGAAGATTTTAGAAGTATTGTTCCATGACAGAGTAGAGAAAAATTAGTCTTTCACAACAGATAGTAAACATCCCCTGTGATTCTTATAAACACAAGTTTTAGAACTATAATTTAAAATGCCTTTAAAAACTGACTTACCTCTATATTATATATACTGTTCTAACAACCTTAGTTATCTGTTGTTATCAGACTACAGCAGAGCAAGAGCAGCAAATTACAAAAACAAAGATATAAGCCTCTCATTCACTACTGATACTAAAAAAGGACCAACAGCCTGCCAATTTATGATAAAAATGAGATTCCTCAAAAAAAGCAGATATATTTCAGATCTGTCTACAATTCAATTAAGCTAAATATTCTATCTTTCCCACACCATCCCCAGTTAAACTAGATGATTCTATTTTTTTTCTTTGTTTAAAGAGTTGAAGAATCATTTCTTTAAACCAAATAGAAATATATAATTAATACCTTGTTAAATTTATAATCTTTTTCCTTGCAGGAGACTTTTCATTATTGGTAAATTTTTTATAAATTGGGTTTATCTTCAAATCCTTGATTTGGATATGCTATGTATAGAACTTTCATTATAAATGGCATTTACTTTTAGACCAAAATAGCTCCCTTACCACATTAGGCCAATCTTAATATTCTCATTCAGGAGTCTTATTTTAGATTAGGGTCAGCAAACTTTTACTGGAAAGAGCTAGCTTTCAGGCCATATGGTCTCTGTTGCAACTACTAAACACTGCTGTTATGTGAAAGCAACCACAGACAACATGTAGACAAATAAGGGAATCTGTGTTCCAGGAAGTGCTCATTTATGGACACAAATTAGGATTTCTCAATATGTCATGTGCCACAAAATGTTATTATTTAAAAATTTTTTTCCCAACCATTTAAACCATACAAACCATTCTTATCCCATGGGACATAAAAAATAGGCAGTGGGCTATAGTTTGCCAATGTGTATTAAATAAATAAGGCCATTCCCAAATAAAAGTTTCTTTAATAGTCAGAGCTAACTCTGACTGGTGTGACTAAGTTGGTTGGAGCATCATTCTATACACTGAAAGGTCTTGCACATCATCCCAGTCAGGGCACATACCTAGGTTGTGAGTTTGATCTCCAGTTGGGGCATGTATGAGAGGCAACCAATCGACATTTCTCTCTCACATCAATGTTTCTCTCTCTCTCTCTGTCTCCCTCTCTCTCTCTAAAAATCAATTAAATAAAATGATAATAATAATTACTATTATTATTAGTGAGAAAAAATAATAAATATAATAATAACTAATATTTCTTCAGTGCTTACTATGTGTTAGGCGCTGTCTTGAATACTTTATGTATAAACTTACTTAATCCCTACAATAACTTCAGAGGTAGGTAACTTTTATTATTCCCAATTTACATATGAGGAAACAGAGACATAGAACCATCTGGCCAAGGTTACATGATAGTATGGAACCTTACCAGAATTCCAATCCAGACATTCTGGCTTGAGTTCACACACTCAGCCAATATGCAACACCACCTTAACTTCTACATGAGTAATTTGAATGGTATGTTAAAGCAAAGCTGATCTCTGACCCAATAAACAATATTACCTTCTATTCAAAACAATAGCTCTCTTCTTGAAAAAGATTATGTAACAGAATATTAGACATAAAATATCAAAGTTGAATACTGTAATGAGTGAAAAATTACTACTATATTTAAAGTGCTATTTTTTTTATAAATTAAGTACTATATAAAGTTCCTTTTCTCCTCTTGGCTCATTATTACTAAAAAAAAAAAAAGTCCCTTCACACAGCTAAAAACGGAAAAAGAATTGGTAAGTAGACTGTGAACATATGATTAATATTCTAAAATTCCTGGCAACTTTATATAATAAAATTCACCTTAATATATTTATATAAAATATAAAACTTTATTTAATGAAAAGATTATAGCCTATCTGGTGTGGTTAGTGGTTAGTGCTTAGTGCGAGGCCCTGCACACTGAAGGGTCGCAGGTTCGATTCCTGGTCAAGGGCATGTGCCTGGATTGTGGGTTCGCTCTCCACTCCCTGTCAGGGTGCATGCAACCAGTTGACGTGTCTCAAATCAATGTATTTTTTCCTCCCTCCCTCCTTTCCACTATCTCTGAACAGCACTGGAAAAAATATCCTCAGGTGAAGGTAAAAAAAAGTTTATATAATGAAAACTAGCAATTCTATATAATAAAAGGGTAATATGCAAATTGACCCTAACAGAAGAATGACTGGGAATGACTGGGCACCATGACACACACTGACCACCAGGGGGCAGATGCTCAATGCAGGAGCTGCCCCCTGGTGGTCAGTGCACTCCCACAGGGGGAGCTCTGCTCAGCCACAAGCCAGGCTGATGGCTGCCAGCACAGTGGTGGTGGCCGGAGCCTCTCCTGCTTCCTCAGCAGCGCTAAGGATGTCCGACTGCAGCTTAGGCCTGCTCCCTGCTGGCAAGTGGACATCCCCTGAGGGCTCCCGGGCTGCCAGAGGAATGTCTGACTGCCAACTTAGTCCGATCCCCCGGGAAGCAGGCCTAAGCCAGCAGGTGGACATTCCCCGAGGGGTCCCAGACTGTGAGAAGGCACAGGCTGGGCAGAGGGACGCCCCTGAGAGCACAAATTTTTGTGCACCGGGCCGCTAGTTTTATATAATAGCAAATAAATTTCTGTTTACATATACCTTTATAGTTCTTAGTAAAAATGAAAACAAGTCTCATATGAAATAAGCAATGGTTTTTCTTTTAAACAGATCAGCTATATTTCTTTATAACAATTATACTATTTTATATAATAGTAACTGTTCTACATTAAATAAATATAACAATTATATTAAAAAAGTTTAAAACATTTCTCTAAAAAAGATGCCATTAAGAAATTTACCACCTTAGCTGGTTGCTCAGTGGTTAGAGCACTGGGTCTCAGATTCAATTTCAGTCAAAGGCTCAAACCCTGACCCCGTCAGGGCTTGTGTGGTATGCAAGCAATCGATGTCTCTCTCTCTCACATCGATGTTTCTCTCTCTGTC
This sequence comes from Myotis brandtii, assembly GCF_000412655.1. Lineage (NCBI taxonomy): Eukaryota > Metazoa > Chordata > Mammalia > Chiroptera > Vespertilionidae > Myotis > Myotis brandtii. The sequence continues at coordinate 782,486 of NW_005368638.1, read as the reverse complement.
TCCCTCTTCCTTCCACTCTTTCTAAAAATATCCTCGGGTGAAGATTAACCCGCCAAAAAAGTTTACCAAATAAGCAGAAAAATAAATAAATCCTTACGTATGTTGCTGATGTAATTTTGCAATTTCTTTTTCAAACTCTTGAGGTTGATTAGGAATGAAAGAATAATCTGAGAGGTAGCCTGGCAAGTTTTCTGACTGGTTGTAGTCTCCAAATTCAGCTAATAAATGAAAGAAAAATATTCACTTTAATAAACACATTTTTTAATGTTTATAGCCAAATCAGCAGTCATGAACTACATTATATTTCTGGAAGTAAAATATTTATATTTCTACTGTTACCATTTAAACAAGTTATAACAACGCATATAACATTCTTCTAGATTTAAAACACCTTGAGAATTTTTTCTGGAATTGAAGTAATTGCTAACTAACTGGAAGTGTCATTACATTTCCTCTGCAGTCACTTTCTTCTGCACAGCAACTTATGTCTAAAGAACTTATACATTAAATGCAATGTACTATTAATACAGACCATCTTAATATATGAAAACCCAGGACCCATAACATCCAAAATGATCAAAGGCTTGACCGACCAGAAGTCAGTGCTGGGTTGCCATGGGGACCCAGCACTGACTGCCGCCGCTGTAGGCACCCCGACACAGCACTGACTGCCAAGGGGGCTGTGGATCAGTCCCGAAGAGAGGACTGGAGAGAAAAGCAGGGATTGATCCGTAGTCTCTGTGGCAGTTGTTGATCAGCAGTTGCCTCTCTTTCACTCCGAGCTTGGCCAGCATCCACGCCTCTCTTTCTCTTGGGCCTCTGCAGATCAGCCCCGCCTCTCTGCTCAGGTCTGTTGATAGGCCCGGAGATGCTAATTGTCATAGAAACTGACCAATCAGAACCAAATCTGGGTAAAGTGTGAGGAGCCAATGGCTGCCTAGGAGGCGGAGCTTTTGATGCTGACTGGCATAGAAACTGACCAATCAGAACCTAATCTGGGTGAACTTTGAAGGCAGAACCTAAGGTGGGGGCTAAGGAGGGGTTTTAAGGGCAACAGCTGTTTGGTGTAAGGTAAGAAAACAGTTCAATTTTTTAATGACCAGTTTGGCAGTATAATGCATATGGCTCGCTATCAGTCCAGATATAGGGATTATGTATTTTTGTCTGCCAAGAGCATCTCCTCCTAATGAAAAAGGCTCCCCCCCCCCCATTTAAGCAATCCTATCCTATATAATCTATCTATACCACTAAAAGGGTAATATTGTAATTAGACCATGTCAACCGGACATCTTCCAGACGTCCGACTTCCTTCCAGACAAAGCCATGGTGGTGGTGGCTGAGGCAGAGGCCGTTAGGGGTGATCAGGCCGGCAGGGTAGGACAGTTGGGGGCAAGATCAGGCCGGCAGGGGAGGGCCGTTGCGGATGATCAGGCAGGCAGAGGCAGTTAGGGGCGAGATCAGGCCAGTAGTGGAGGGCAGTTGGGGGCGAGATCAGGTTGGCAGGGGAGGGCAGTTAGAGGATATCAGGCAAGCAGGCAGAGGCAGTTAGGGGCGAGATCAGGCCAGTAGTGGAGGGCAGTTGGGGGCGAGATCAGGTTGGCAGGGGAGGGCAGTTAGAGGATATCAGGCAAGCAGGCAGAGGCAGTTAGGGGCAATCAGGCAGGCAGGCAGAGGCAGTTAGGGATGGTCAGGCAAGTGAGCGGTTAGGATCCAGCAGTCCCAGATTGCGAGAGGGATGTCCGACTGCCGGTTTAGGCCCCACAGGGATCAGGCCTAAATCGGGGGTCGGACATCCCCCAAGGGGTCCCCGATAGAAGAGGATGCAGGCTGGGCTGAGGGAACCCCCCTCCCGTGCATGAATTTTGTGCATTGGGCCACTAGTCTATATATATAAAAACCCAGCGACCATTACAGCGGCATGACCAGGACAACCAGAACATCCAGTGGCTATGATACGCACTGTGGCAGCCAACCAGCCTGATCTGGGCCAGATCGCCCCCAATACCCTGATCAGGGCAGGGCCAGCCGGCCAACTGCCTTGGCTGGCAGAAATATGGAGTCCAGGGACCTTGGAGGTGCTCAGTCTCAGGCAGCCTCACGGGCAAAGTTCTCCTTTGGTGGAAGTGGACCTGGGATTAGGGTGCCGGAATCAGGGATGGGGTGGGGAGGCTTTCCTGGTGACCACAGAAGTCCCCGCAGGGCGAGCACAGCACCCAGGCGTCTGGCCCTGGTCTGGGCAGCGGCAGGAATAGGGGCGACGGGGCGGCGGCACATAGGAACCAGGAGGCGCAAGGCCCAACGTGGGCTCTTACCCCGCCTGCTGGGCCGAGCAGCACCAGCAGGTGGGTCATGGTGTGCAGTGAGGCGCTTGGCTGCCAACCGGAGGGGAAGAGAGCCAGGAGGGCAATGCTCAGTGCCAGCCAGAGCCCTGAGCGGTGTGGGCGGGGCCCGAGCTGGAAACCCTGGCAGAGTGGGCAGGGCTGCAGCCCCAATGCCTTTTCAGCCTTGGCCTTGGAATTCTGTGGGGAATCACTGTACTGGCTACCAGCACGTCAGATGTCAGCCCTGCTTCAAGAGAGAGGACATAGCAGAAAGTGGCAAGGCCACAGGAGAAATGGGAAATGCTGTTGCCATTTTCGGGAAACACAGCTGCCACAGTCTTCAGTAAATATGAACAGATAATCTTTGGTCTCCGTTCTACAGAAGAAGCTGAGTCTCAAAGAAGGGAGCCTTCTGCAACACCTCACCCACTTCTCATACGTGACCCTGTGCAGCATTGTTTTCGTTGGAAGTAGAGGATCCAAAATGTTTTTAGATCTTTGCTATTTTAGGCAGGAAAGAATTTAGCACAGTGAATTGGTGCTTGGGAAATCATCAGAAAACTGGAGGAGTGGGTATTAGGCTGGGCCCCCAGGAAAGATTCCCTGCTCAGAGGGAGGAGCTGCCCCCTCTGACACAACTGAATACTAGGACACTCTGGAGCAGCTGTGACCCGAGTATCAGGAAACTGCTGCCCCCGCAAGTGCCCCCCAGCCCCGCAAGTGCCCCCCAGCTCCCACAAAACAGGTCAATGGACACTGCCTCTGTCACAACTGCCTGTGCACAGCCTGGATTCTGCTGCAGAAAACCTCCACATCTCTGCAAACATGATCACCAGCAGCAAACAGCCCAAACTGCAGGAAGATGCCTCTGCCCTACTTCTGCCTTCAAAATATTGTGCAAGTGCATCCAATCGGCAGAAATGAATTCATATCCAGAAACCTAGTTGCAAAGGAGTTTGGGCAATTTCAGACTTTCGTCTAGGAGTGAGATCTTGCCAATGTACCTCATGTGCCTGGTATTGATAAAAATGGGACCCGGCTGGTGGGGCTCAGTGGTTGAGCATCGACCCATGAATCAGGAGGTCACGATCTGATTCCTAGTCAGGTTTCGGGCTAGATCCCCAGTAGGGGGCGTGCAGGAGGCAGCTGATCAATGACTCTCATCACTGATGTTTCTATCTCTCTCTCCCTTCCTCTGAAATCAATAAATATTTTTTTGAAAAATGGGGTCATGCTGTATATATGTGTTATAACGAGTTTTTCACTTCATAGATCACTAATGTCCTTCCTGTTAAAACCATACTTACAGAACATTTTTTATCATTCACTTTAATAGATCTCAGAGAGAAGAAGGGAGAGAGAGAAAGAAACATTATTCTGTTGTTTCCTGCACTCACTGGACTGGGTATTGAATCTGCAACCTGGGCATGTGCCCTGACTGGCAATCGATCCACCGCTTTCTGGTGTATGGGACGATGCTATGCTAGTACCCTGACCCCAAATTCTAGCTTCCAGAACTGTGAGAGAAATACATTTCTGTTGTTAAAGCCACACAAATTTATGATATTTTGTTATGGCTAAGCTAATCCTATAAAATAAAAGTCCAGCGACCAAATAGCAGATGACCGGAATGACTGGAACAATTGAGGCCCCTTGCCCTGGCTGGCCCCATCCCCGATCGGCCCCCATTGGGGTGGGCCGATTGGACCCCACCAGTGCACGAATTCGTGCACCAGGCCTCTAGTGTAATTATATGTTATTTGCCGGCCCTGGCTGGTGTGGCTAAGTTGGTCGGAGCTTTGTACAGAGCACCTGAAGGTCACGAGTTTGATTCCCAGTATGGGCACATGCCTGGGTTATGAGTTCCATCCCCAATTGGGGTGAGTATGGGAGGCAACTGATCAATGTATCTCTCTCTCTCCCCCTTCCTCCATCTCGAAAAATCAATAAAAAATAAAATCCTGGGCTGATACTTACACTGAACAGCAAATGAAGCCAAAAGGGCAGCAGTATTATAAGGACAGGGCAATCTAATAAAACAAAACAGAAAATACATAGCCCAAAGTTACACACAATGATTTCAAAAGCACGATAATTTATAATATACTAGTTACACTTGAAATTTCCATGTTGACTTATATTTTAACTATTAAGTAATGAACTTATTTGATGAAAGGAATTAATGTTATATGTAACCTTTTTTCAATATTTTGCAAAGGTCTTGAATTTCTTAATATAGAACTAAGAGTATTCTTAAACTTATTACTAAAAATGTATAATAGCCCACCTTCCAGTAAGAATGTCTTGTTTAATTTGCAAAAAATACTGGTACCTTAAAAAAAAAAAGATAGTTAGCATTTATTGGAATTATAGCATTTAGATATTAAAAACTATATACTTATATTAACAAATAAAAATTTAAATATTTAAGTATTTACTTCAATAATGTACATATTAACACAAGATATTTTAAAAATAAGCTTTCATAAATTCATGAATCCAAGTTTTAAAATTGTTTGATAAATGAAATTTTTGTACTGCAACTGTATTGTTTCCACTAGATCCATTATAAAACTCCTAACGCTTGTTAAGAGTTACATGACCTAGGGAGAAGATTAGAGAGAAATACTCTAAGGATTGGTGTATGCAGAAAGTATGCTGGGAAGCACAGCAGACATAGGAGAGCTGACAGTAACAATGCACTAGAGACCAGTAGAAGAAAATCATTCTTTCTGCTGAGATAGGAAGCCAACTTCAAGAACAGGCCTGTGTGCTGATTATCTTATGGCAGCAAGAAGCTACTGACTGCAGAAAAGCACCTTTCCCTCTTCATATGAGTTAAGAAACCTCTCTTTGATTAAATAAAAACAAAAAACCCACATAAGTTCCTTTACCTACAACTGATCTAATATTAGAATTGCCAAGTACCCAATTTCCTTAAAAAAAATAAATAAATAAGTATCCTATAACAAGAATACTAGGGTTGCTTACAAGATGGCACTGTCCTGTCCCTGCTAGTGGGTGAAGTCATTCCCGCACAGATGTATCAATGCTTGGGCAAAACCACCTGTGCTGTATAATATTGGTAGAAGACCAAAATTTGTGGCTTTAAATGTTTAAATAAGGAATTTACAGACTTTTACTTCACCGCACTAAAAAGAGGATACATACTCCAAGAGTTAAAAATCATTAAAAATTTTGTTTGATTAAAGTCATTAAAGAGTTCCACGACCATTCAAATTACCAAAGAATGTAATTAAGGTTTCAGAAAATTAGGTATTGATTGTAATTTTTTTTTAAAAGAGCTGATACAAATATCTTGGCTTCATCCTATATAATAAAAGCCTACGTAGCGTCACGTGCAATGTCATCACAAGATGGCCGCCACAAGATGGCCGACAGGCGAGGGCAGTTGGGGATGATCGGGCTGGCAGGGCAGGGCAGTTGGGGGTGATCAGGCAGGCAGGGGAGCAGTTAGGTGTCAATCAGGCCAGCAGGGGAGCAGTTAGTGGGCAATCAGGCAGGTGAGTGGTTAGGAGCCAGCAGTCCCAGATTGTGAGAGGAATGTCCACTGTTGGTTTAGGCCCACAGGGATCGGGCTTAAACCAACAGGTGGACATCCCCCAAAGCGTCCCAGATTGGAGAGGGTGAAGGCCAGGCTGAGGGACCACCCTCCATGCACCAATTTCATGCACCGGGCCTCTAGAATATTAATAAATTCTCTGAGGCTTAATACATAATATTACAAATATTATTGCTTACTCAATCTAAGACAACATATTTTTATCCAGCCATCTTAGTTTCATAATTAAAAGTTAAAGGTCCCTGGTCTGGCTGGTTGCTCAGTGGTTAGAATGTCAACCCTTGGTTCAATTCTTGGTCGAGGACAATACCTCAGTTGCAGGTTTGATCACCTAATTGGGGCAAGAGCGGGAGGTAACCAATCGATGCTTTCCTCCCTCTCCTTTTTTTTCCCTCCCTCTCATGACCCCCTTCCACATTTTCTAAAAATTCAATGGGAAACATCCTTAGATGAGGATAAAAAAAAAAAAGTTAAAGGTTCCTGGTGGAAACAATCTTATAGTTAGGATTGAAAGGTCATGTATATCCTTGACATAATATTCTGAATACTACACAAATAATACCTATGTGCTTGCTGAATTTTATTTACATACTAATCATTAAAGACTGACAGAATGGAAACCAGAATAAGCTAAATCAAAACTATAAGTCCTAAAGTAAGCCAGCCTATAATCTTTGGCAAGTTACTTAAAATTTGGCTGGGTCTTGTTTCTCTATTTGTAAAAAGAAAGTAGAATCACAGCCTAGTATATGTACCTCAGGGGCCCTAAACAGAAAATACAAGCCTAATTTTAAAAGACAATCAAGACCTTTAAAACAGGTTAATAATGACTGAGGTAAGTATAGATAATCACCTTTACAAGCTGCAAAAATAACGAAACTTTTCTAATGCAGACAATAATGAATACCATGAATTAAACACTTATCATGCTCTAAAAAGGTATGAAAAGTGATGTCATTTGTATTCTCTCAACTCCTGGGAAAACTCCAATTCCAATGATGCCAGCAAAAGTAAATTATGTTTCATTTGGAAGCTCTGTAAGTCCATTCTTTTTTTTTTTTTTACCACTAACCTAAAATGGAATCCCAAGGTAAGGAGGTATAGCTCATTTCCTGTTTTGTGGGGCTTATACTAGTCCAGTGATGGCGAACCTATGACACGCGTGTCAGAGGTGACACACAAACTCATTTTTTTGGTTGATTTTTCTTTGTTAAATGGCATTTAAATATATAAAATAAATATCAGAAATATAAGTCTTTGTTTTACTATGGTTGCAAATATCAAAAAATTTCTATATGTGACACGGCACCAGAGTTAAGTTAGGGTTTTTCAAAATGCTGACACACCGAGCTCAAAAGGTTCGCCATCACTGTAGTAGTCCTTACAATTAGCAACTGTGGCCCCAAGGGTGTCTTATTACTAATCCGGACCATCGCATTAAAGCTACCTAAGCACTAAAGTTTTAAAGGAGTATTTCTTAAACCTAGGGGAATATTTGAGTCACCTGGGAAGCTTGTAATGCTTATGCACAGGTCCCATCTGAGACCTATTAAATCAGAGTACCCAGGGGGTGTGGCCAAAGCAAGAGCTACCCTAAGTGATTCTAATTTGTAATCAGTGTAGAGATTCACTGATGCACAATGTACACTACGGTAATAAAGTAAAAACTAGCCACTTACCCCAATTACCAAATAGTGCCAGTTAGAACATTACAAATCCATTATAAAGGATTTTTGAAATAATGTATTATTTCTAGTGAAAACAAAGATAATTTTCTAGACTGATGGACTGAGTAAATACTTCCTCGATTACTATAAAATTTGATTTTACTTTCTTCTACTTCAGGAATATGTTTTGATTTAATTATCAGTGAGACACATTTATTCCTTGATTATATCTTCAAAAAAGCTATATAAAAATCAACACATTCAAGTTTTGTTAAGAAAGTCAAAGACAGTTTTTTGAGTAAATTATGAATATAGCTATAATTGACAATATTTTAATTACTTATGCTAACAAACTCAATAAACATTAAATATATTAGAAATCCAATTTAAATGTATTGATCTTTTAATTACAAATATTTATTACACATTTAAAAATCTGATTACTAAAACATACAGGATGTTCTGAAAAATGCATACATATTTTGAATAATTATTAATTTCAATGGGTTAAATCTGAAGAGAAAGTGTGGGAACCCTAACCAGAGTACACCGGATGTTCAAGGCCAATTTGCCATACACTTGTGCAAAGGCAATGACACAGCAGTTTTACTGTACACACTGCGCAGGCATACTTTTCTATAACCCAAATATTAATGTCACTATTTGGCAAGAAGCCTCTTTTGTCTGAGTTCGCATAAAGATGTGTTACTGACCAGCTGGTGCATGGCTGCTTTGGCTACTTTGAAGAACTGTTTTGTCTGATGGCTCCTTGTTAGCAATGGCTACTTGGGTCTACAATAAAGTCTCTCCTATATGCCTACCATGTGTCTTGTCTTCTCCGTTTAATACCTTGTGTCCAAGGAACTGTGCTCCTCAAGAAGGATCAAGGAGGAACTTGCTTCCACAGAAAGAAACATCAACTGAGCTACCAGCTGTTAAAGTGTGTATACATTATTTGGGCACACCCTGTATTATAGAATACTTTGCTACTTGATTTCAAGTTATATGTACCAGGGAACAATAAAATGCATTTAAAAATACTTTACAAATCACAATTTTCATTAATTCAGTGTAGCTTCCTTGAAGTTCATCCAAGAATAGGTTTTACTATACTAAAAATCTTGTTATTTTAATTAACAACAACAACAAAATCTAAGAGCAACAGTATTAAACTAAAGGGTATTCATATAACACAATTTTGCTTTTCAAGATAAATTAACTTGGATACTATTAGTTTGAACTACCTAATCCAGAGCCTATATTCTTGAATTCTCCTGTTATAAAAAAGGTAACCTACTGTCCCCACTCCCCCATCAACAAACACATAGAAAAGGACTCTAAAGGATGTGAATCTAATTTTTCTTACTTTATCTACTGAAAACTCTACTTCAGAAACACCTGAGGATTGGCAGGGAAATGTCTTTAATATATTCTTTTGTTGTTCTACTTCACCTTAGTATTCTAAAGGATAACCAATACATTAATATCTACAGGTAACTTTAGGTACAGATTTTAAATTTGGCACCTAACTTTTAGAATAATTGTGAATATAGTCACTGACCTATATTCTTATATCTTTTATGGAAGGTATAATATGTTAATATTTATTCTATCTTATTTTGCTAACCCTATCTAATAAAGGGCAATATGGAAATTAACCGTCACTCCATCACAAAGATGGCGGCACCCATAGCCACAAGATGGCAGCGCACAGTCCTCAGCCCCGCTGGAGTCCCCCAGTCCTGGGGGGGCGGCCGCTGAGAGTGGGCAGCATGAGCGGCCTGGTGGAATGCTTGCATCATCGCCCCGGTGACAAGGCAAGCATTCTGCGCCCAGCTGCAGATGGGCCTCTGGGCAGCGGGCACGGAGCGGCCAGGCCCCTCAGAGAGCTACTGGCGTACGAATTCATGCGCAGGGCTACTAGTGAGTTACTAATTATCTTTCAAGCAACACACATGGTTATCCTTCAGGTTACTTAAAGATTTTTTAAATTGATTTTTTAGAGAGAGAGGAAGGGAAAGAAAGGGAGAAACATCAATGTGAGAGTGGAACATTGATTGGCTGCCTCCTACACACCCCTTTACCAAGGATCGAGTCTGCAACCCAAGCATGTGGGCTGACCGGAAATGGAACTGGCAACCTTTCAATGCACAGGACCATACCCAACCAACCGAGCCACACTGGCCAGGGTTCTTAAGGTTATTTTAATAATGACAGTTACCACACTGTGATTATTCCTCACTATTTATACCTTAAACAGTTATCTAACATTAATATACTATCAAAATACTCATCTGGGCCATTCTTGTATTTTCAATCTGCAGTTGGGAATCAGCTAATATGGAGGACAACTTAAGTTATTCACAGATTTTGACTGCAAAGGTGGTCGATGTGCCTAACCTCCATGTTTTTCAAGGGTCAAATATTTTTATAGGGGGAAAAGCAGGCACAATTCTCACTATATAGCACCGCTTAAAATGAAGCAGTATCTGATTACTTCAATTAGTTACAGCAAAGCAGCTTAACCAGTTTTCACTGGAAAATCTTAATATTTATGTAGCTCAGGAGGCTTCTTGTGGCTGGATGGGGTGGCCCTGGGGTTCCAATCTCCTAAAGCAGTGGTCAGCAAACTGCGGCTCGTGAGCCACATGCGGCTCTTTGGCCCCTTGAGTGTGGCTCTTTCACAAAATACCACGTGCGGGCACGCATGTACAGTGCGATTGAAACTTCGTGGCCCATGTGCAGAAGTCGGTATTTTGTGGAAGAGCCACACTCAAGGGGCCAAAGAGCCACATGTGGCTTGCGAACCGCAGTTTGCCGACCACTGTCCTAAAGCATTACCTGTCATACAGGAGGGAAATAAACTGTTTTCTTGAAACATCTATGACCTATTCTGTGTGCTGCTAGTAAACTCAGAATTATGGCATGGCAATCTATTTTTGCCTAATTAATTTCATAATTTTATAATAGTTTTGAAAATATTTTTAAGAAAAATATGCTCCATAAACTCACCTTGTATATTCTTCTTGTAACTTGTTGGGGTCACTTACAAAAAATTTGACTCTGAAGTTCAAACTGTAAGGAGATCCTCCTAGAATTAATAAAAGCAGTTCTAATTAATCAGATTATATTAATCCTGCATCTTTATAAAGTACACTTACAAAACATGAAGTAAATATATATGCTCACTCTTTAACTGCTTCCTTATTGGTTTGTTTGGATCCAGCCACCTCTGAAAAATAAATAAGATTGATTTCATTTTTCCTTGAGGAACTAATACACTGATTCATGGAAATCTGTTCTATTTAAAGATTAATACTAAAAACTGAATTTTTGAAAAGGCCTGGAAGGGAAAAAGTCATTAATTTGCAGATTTTCATATCATATATAACAAAATTACACTAGAAAGTACTGAATATATATGTGGTAGCTTTAAGATTTTTATTTTAATTTTACATCAAATTATACAGTGTGCAATAACCTCTATTCCAAAAGTAAAAATGTTTAATAATCACTGCAATCTAATGTGAATTCTGTTAACTTAACTGTATTATGTAACAGTCTGGAACATTTAAAAATTTAAGAAAAATTTTGTAACTTCTACTCCATTCCTTAAAAAATAAATTACACCTCCTCCCCCCACCCCCACCCCCCCAAAAAAACCACACTAATTTTGAAAAGGATAATGTTTAGTTTTGGGAAGGATTGCCTTTTGTGTATGAGAATTTTAAGTAGTCTCAATACTTCTGAATGCCAGTTAAGATCTATTTTAGAAAAATGAACCGAACTCAGAAAATACAGTGGGGCCTTGACTTACGAGTATCCCGACTAACGAGTTTTTTGAGATACCAGCTGTCTCTCGGCCGATTTTTCATTGAGTTGATATAGTAATTTGAGTTAACGAGCTCCTTAACGAGCTCGGTCTCGGAACGAATTAAACTTGTAAGTCAAGGCCCCACTGTATCTGAACTGCCAACAAGTTTCAATTAAAAAAAATTAAAGGACCCCAAATGAGGTTATAGATGTGGCAGTATTTTCAAAGCATTACACAAATATAAGCTTATGTATCATTATTTATAATCCTTACATCCCATACTTGATTCCATGAAGAGTACTTAAATAGATTTTAGTAACATTTGCCTGGGATAATCTGTATCTTTTCTTTTCACTATCCCTAACACCCAACAAATAAAATCCAGCTGATTCTACCTTTGTGTTTTTTTTTTAATATTTTTTATTGATTTCAGAGAGGAAGGGAGAGGGAGAGAGGGATAGAAACATCAATAATGAGAGAGAATCATTGATCAGCTGCCCGAAACCCAGGCAGGTAACTCTAACAGGAAATCGAACCCTGACCTCCTGGTTCATAGGTCAATGCTCAACCACTGAGCCATGCTGGGCTGACTCTACCTTTAAACCATACCTAGAATTTAAGAATTCTTCTCCATCTAGTCTGCCACCATCCTTATTTCTGGTATGGCTCTGGCCACAGCCTCTTAATTACTGTCCCTGTTTCTTTTCTTACCATCTTCTTCATCCTCCATCTAGAAGCCAAAGTAGTCTTCTCAAGCATAATGTTACCCCTTTGCTTAATACTCTTGATAATTTCTCAATGCAAGGTCCAAAGCCCTTAGCATTGTCTCTTTACCTCTTCTACCCCAATTTACTAAGCTCCAGCCATAATGCCTCCTTTCTGCTACTCAAAGATGCCATCTTACAGCTTCCAATTCCATGTTTCCTTAATGCACAGAATGTCCTTCTCCAGATTCCCCATGGCTGACTCCTTTCAACTGTGTCTGTGCCTAAATGCTACCTCCTCAGAAAGGTCTTCACTGACCACCCTATCAAAAGTATGTCACAAAGCTCCTATTTACTTATTTTCCAAAAACAGGCAAGGAACATTAAATTCTCTCATAATACTTTTTAAAAAAATCCTCACAGAGAATACATTTTTAATAATTTTTAGAGAGAAGGGAGGGAGAGAGAGAGAAACATCAATGTGAGAGAGAAACATTGATCATTTGTCTCCCCCATGAGCCATGATGAGAGATTGCACACGCAACCTGGGCATATGCCTGCTACCTTTTGGTGTACGGGACAATGCTCCAACCAACCAAGCCACACTGGCCAGGGCACACATCTATGTATTAATCTACTGATTTTGTTTTTCACATGTTAGAGAAAAAAGTAATAAATTACTTTCATTTTAATACTTGTCTAAAATCAAAATTTGGGATCAATGATTGTATTCAAACCCTCCTTCCTCATTTCATTCCCCTCAAAAATATTCTAATATCAGATATACAAACACATTTACAAATAGATATGTTAAGCTGACACAGCTTAGAAGGAGTACAATGATAAGCACCAGAAAACTGAAGAGACCTCATCAATGATGTCATTGAGATAGGACTTATGATTTTGGCTTGAAAGAAGATGGAGCAATGCTATAATGGGCACTATTACACATTGAAGATAGTGCTCATAATAAAAACACACCATTATGTCGAAAGAAAAACAACGTAGGGAAAAAAGATAACATATAAAACTGTTCTACAAATCAATAAGAAAAAAAACCAACACTAATAAAAAAACAGACAATAGGTAAGAATGGAAAGATTATGGGAAAGGAAATATAAACGACTTTTCAGTACATGAAAAGATAATCAATCTTGATTATAACTAGAGAAATATAATAGTCTACATTAGGTTATCATTTTTCAATAGTAATACTGGCAAAGATTAAAACTTTTAATGACAAACCACAATGGCAAGAATGTGAGGAAAACAGCACTCATACATAGCTTCTGAGAATATAAATTATACCACCTCAATGTAGGACAACTTGGCAATATTTATCAAACTATAAAACGCATATCACTATAGACCAAATATTGTTTTATACAGCATCTTGATATATTTCACACAATATAAAATTCACTATTTTAAAGTGTACACTTCAGTGCATTTTATTACGTTGTACAACCATCAACACTAAATGTCAGAATATTTGCATCATCCCCAAAATAAATCCCATTTCTATTAGCAGTCAGTCCCAATACTGCACTACCAACAGGCTCTAGCAAGTACTAATCTACTTACTGTCTCTATAAATTTGCCTGCTTGGGACATTCATATGAATACAAACATACTATAGGTGATCTTTTTTTTTTCACTTTTACAGTAGGCAACCCCCTTAATCCACAGGGGATAGGTTCCAAGATCACACTGGATGCCTGAATCTATAGATAATACTGAGCCTCCTACATGTACTATGTTCTTTCCTATATATATATCCTATATAATAAAACCCAAATATGCAAATTGACCAAACAGCAACCAGTCACTATGACTTGCACTGACCACCAGGGGGCAGACTCTCAACGCAGAAGCTGCCCCCTGGTGGTCAGTGCGCTCCCAAAGAGGGAGCGCTGCGCAGCCAGAATCCGGGCTCAGGGCTGGCAAGAGCAGCGGTGATGGTGGGAGCCTCTTCCACCTCCGCAGCAGGTGGACATCCCCAGAAGGGCCCCAAACTGCAAGAGGGCGCAGGCCAGGCTTAGGGACCTACCAACCCCATGTGCACGAATTTCATGCACCAGGCCTCTAGTCTATAATAAAGTCTATTTATTTTTTTTGTTAATCCTCACCCAAGGATTTTTTCCCATTGATTTTAGAGAGAGTGAAAGGGAGGGATGGAGATAGGGGGAGAGAGACATTAATGTGGCAGACACACATCAATCGGTTGCCTCCCACCTGCAACCCAGGTACATGCCCTTGACCAGGAATATAACACGAGAGCCTTTGGTGCACGGCTGACACTATCCACTGAGACATGCCGGCTAGGGCAATGATAAAGTTTAATTGGTAAATTATGCACAGTAAGAAAGTAATAATAATAATAAAATAAAACAATTAAAACAATATTCTGTAATGAAAGTTATGTGAATGTAATCTCTCAAAAAATCTTATTGTATAGTACTCACCCTTTCTCTGGTGATCATGTCAGATAATTCAATGCTTACACGTTGAGATAAAGTGAGGTGAATGATATAGGCATTGTGATGTAAAATTAGGCTTCTTGTGACCTTCTGATGATGTATGAGGAGGATTCCCCAACTTCAGGTGATCCTGAATAATCAAGCCATGAGGAACTACTAAGGACTAACAGGTGGGTAATGTATACAGCATGGATATGCTGTACAAAAGCATGATTCATGTCCTGGGTGAGATGGTATGAGATTTCATCATGCAACTGAGAATGGTGAGCAACTTACCACAGGGGATAGGTTCCAAGATCACACTGGATGCCTGAATCTATAGATAATACTGAGCCTCCTACATGTACTATGTTCTTTCCTATATATATATCCTATATAATAAAACCCAAATATGCAAATTGACCAAACAGCAACCAGTCACTATGACTTGCACTGACCACCAGGGGGCAGACTCTCAACGCAGAAGCTGCCCCCTGGTGGTCAGTGCGCTCCCAAAGAGGGAGCGCTGCGCAGCCAGAATCCGGGCTCAGGGCTGGCAAGAGCAGCGGTGATGGTGGGAGCCTCTTCCACCTCCGCAGCAGGTGGACATCCCCAGAAGGGCCCCAAACTGCAAGAGGGCGCAGGCCAGGCTTAGGGACCTACCAACCCCATGTGCACGAATTTCATGCACCAGGCCTCTAGTCTATAATAAAGTCTATTTATTTTTTTTGTTAATCCTCACCCAAGGATTTTTTCCCATTGATTTTAGAGAGAGTGAAAGGGAGGGATGGAGATAGGGGGAGAGAGACATTAATGTGGCAGACACACATCAATCGGTTGCCTCCCACCTGCAACCCAGGTACATGCCCTTGACCAGGAATATAACACGAGAGCCTTTGGTGCACGGCTGACACTATCCACTGAGACATGCCGGCTAGGGCAATGATAAAGTTTAATTGGTAAATTATGCACAGTAAGAAAGTAATAATAATAATAAAATAAAACAATTAAAACAATATTCTGTAATGAAAGTTATGTGAATGTAATCTCTCAAAAAATCTTATTGTATAGTACTCACCCTTTCTCTGGTGATCATGTCAGATAATTCAATGCTTACACGTTGAGATAAAGTGAGGTGAATGATATAGGCATTGTGATGTAAAATTAGGCTTCTTGTGACCTTCTGATGATGTATGAGGAGGATTCCCCAACTTCAGGTGATCCTGAATAATCAAGCCATGAGGAACTACTAAGGACTAACAGGTGGGTAATGTATACAGCATGGATATGCTGTACAAAAGCATGATTCATGTCCTGGGTGAGATGGTATGAGATTTCATCATGCAACTGAGAATGGTGAGCAACTTAAAACTTATGAATTGTTTATTTCTGCAATTTTCCATTTAGTATTTTAAAACCTCAGGGAACTGAAATCATTAAAAGCAAAACCACGAATAAGGCGGCACTACTGTATAGTTTTTAAAGTTCATCCATGTTGTAGCATGTTACAGTACTTTTATAGCGGCATTGGGTTGTTTCTATCTTTTGGCTATCATAATAATACTGCTATGGCCCTAACCAGTTTGGCTCAGTGGATAGAGCGTCAGCCTGCGGACCAAAGGGTCCCAGGTTCGATTCCAGTCAAGGGCATGTACCTTGGTTATGGGCACATCCCCAGTAGGGGGTGTGCAGGAGGCAGCTGATCGATGTTTCTCTCTCATTGATGTTTCTAACTCTCTATCCCTCTCCCTTCCTCTCTGTAAAAATAAATAAATAAATTAATTAATTAATTAAAAACAACAATATACTGTTATGAACATTTGTATACAAGTTTTTCTATAAATACATGTTTCAATTCTCTCAGGAATATGCCTAGGAATAGTATTGTTTGGTAAATGGTAACACTACATTTAAATTTTGAATTAAGTTTATTTCCAGAATGGCTACAGCTTTTAAAATTCCCACCATCTATGTATGAGGATTTCAATTTCTTTGCATCCTCATCAATACTTGTTCTTGTCTTTTTAATTACAGCCCTCCTACTAGGTGTAAAGTAATACGGAATTCCTTTTTATTGCTGAATAATATTCCACTGTATAAATATACACTTTTGGTTCATCCATTCATTATTTAATGAATATTTGCACTGACCCCACATTTTAGCTACTATGAATAATGCAATGAACATCTCAGTACTAATTTTTGTGTGTGGACATGTTCTCAATTCTCTTGGAAACATATCTAGGAGTGAAATTGCTTATAGTAACTCTGTTGCATCTTGAAAACAAATACTATAAGCTCTCTAATTTTTTATGCATACAAATGGCATTGAGATTATACCACTACCTGTATTTAGTCATATACCATAGTTTGCCATGCCAAAATTTCCTATACCAACCAAGTTACTGTGATA
Organism: Myotis brandtii; assembly: GCF_000412655.1. Taxonomy (NCBI): domain Eukaryota; kingdom Metazoa; phylum Chordata; class Mammalia; order Chiroptera; family Vespertilionidae; genus Myotis; species Myotis brandtii. Next base: position 765,525 of record NW_005368638.1, on the reverse strand, counting down.
TATCTGAGATAAAATTCTTATTTTCAATAAAATATAAGTTTAAAATGAAATTTTATTAGAAATGATTAATATCAGGCATGTTATATTTTTTATAATTTTTAATTTTGCAATTACAGCTGACATACCATAATATATTTGTTTCAGTTGCACAACATAATGATTAGATATTTCTTTAACTTATAAAACGATCACCAGAGAACTAGTGCCCATCTTACACCATATATAATTAAAATATTACTGACTACACTAGAGGCCCGGTGCACGAAATTCGAGCACTCGCGGAAGGGGGGGCGGTGTCCTTCAGCCTGGCCTGCGCCCTCTTGCAGTCTGGGAGCCATCAGTCGAACATCCTTAGTGCTACTGCAGAGGGGGGAGAGGCTCCCGCCACCGCTGCTGCACTCACCAGCCGTGGGCCCAGGTTTGGGATGAGCGGCACTCCCCTTGTGGGAGTGCATTGACCACCAGGGGATAGCTCCTGCATTGAGCATCTGCCGCCTAGTGGACAGTGCACCTCATAGTGACCGGTTGTTCCGCCGTCAGGCTGAAACCGGCTCTCTGACATTCCCCAAGGGGTCCCAGATTGCGAGAGGGCACAGGCTAGGCCAAGGGATCCCACCGGTGCACAACCAGGACAGGAGAGGGATGCGGGAGGTTGGCCAGCCAGGGAGGGACCGTGGGAGGGCTCCAGGACGTGTCCGGCCCATCTCGCTCAGTCCTGATTGGCTGGACCACAGCAGCAAGCTAACCTACTGGTCGGACCTTTTGCCCTCTGGTGTCAGCGTCGTAGCAACTGGTCGACCAGTCGAGTGTCTGCCTCCTTGTGGTCAGTACATGTCATAGAGAGCGGTTGAGCGGCCTTAGCATATCATTAGCATATTATGCTCTGATTGGTTGAACAGCCAACTGGACGACTGAACACTTAGCTATTAGGCTTTTATTATAGAGGATTCCCTATTCTGTACCTTATATCCTAGTGACTGTTTTTATAACTGGTAATTTGCATATCTTAATCTCTTTCCCTTTTGCACCCATCCCTCAAACCCCCTCCCATCTAGCAACCACCAAAATGTTCTGTGTACTTAGGAGTGTTTTTGTTAGTTTGTTTTTTAGATTCCACATATAAGTGAAATCACATGCCCTCTGTCGTTCTGTTTGACTCATTTAACTTAGCATAATACCCTATAAGTATAACCATGTTACTGAGATGGCAAGATTTCATACTTTTATGGGTAATATTCCATTGTATTTATGTATAACTTCCTCTTTACCCATTTGTCCATTTTTGGACACTTAGGCTGCTTCCACATCATGGCAATAGTAAACAATGCTGTAATGAACATAGGGATGCATTATGCCTTTTTGAATTAGCGTTTTGGGTTTCTTTGGATAAATACCCAGAAGTGAAATTCTAGGTCCTTCTTTGTCTCTTATTATAGACTTTGTTTTAAAGTCAATTTTGGCCGAAACCGGTTTGGCTCAGTGGATAGAGCGTTGGCCTGCGGACTGAAAGGTCCCAGGTTCGATTCCGGTCAAGGGCATGTACCTTGGTTGTGGGCACATCCCCAGTAGGAGATGTGCAGGAGGCAGCTGATCGATGTTTCTCTCTCATCGATGTTTCTAACTCTCTATCTCTCTCCCTTCCTCTCTGTAAAAAAATCAATAAAATATATTTAAAAAAAATAAATAAAGTCAATTTTGTCTGATAAAAGTACTGATACTTTAGCTTTTTAAAATTTCCTAAATATATTTTACTTTCGGTCTGTACGGGTCTTGTACGTAGCATATGTATAGGTCTTATTTTCTTATTCATTCAGCTATCCTATCCTTTGACTGAAGCATTTAATACATTTATATTTAATGTAATTACCAATAGGTATGTACTTACTCCCATTTTGTTATTCATACTTTTTATCTTTTTTCCACTTCTTCTTAAAGAAGTCCCTTTAACATTGGTTTGGTGGTAATGGACTCCTTTAACTTTTTCTTCTCTGAGAAGTTCTATCTGTCCAGTTCTAAGTGATAGCCTTCCTTGTTGGTCCTTGCTTTACATCACTTTATATATTTCATGCTAATCCCTTCTAGCCTGCAAAATTTCTGTTGAGAAATCAGCTGACAGTCTTATGGAAGCTCCCTTGTAGGAACTGACTGCTATTCTCTTGCTGCTTTTAAGATATTCTCTGTCTTTAAGTCTTGGCATTTTAATTATGATATATCTTGGTGTGGGCCTCTTTGGGTTTATCTTTGGGTCTTGGTGCTTCCTGGACTCATATGTCTATTTCCTTCCCCAAGGTGGAGAAGTTTTCCATCATTATTTCTTCAAGCAGGTTTTCAATTCTTTGTTTTCCCTCTTCTCCTCGTACTCCTATTATGCAAATATTGGTATGTTTGATGTTGTGCTAGAGACCCCTTAAACTATCCTCATTTTTTTGGATTCTTTTTTCTTTTTGCTGTTCTGATTGGGTTTTTCTGCTTCCTTATCCTTCAAATCTCTGATTTGATCTTCTGCTTCATCTCCTGTTGATTTCCTCTAATGTATTCTTCATTTCTGGTTGGTTCTTTTTTATGTTTTCTACCTCCATATTTATGTTTTCTATTTCTCTGCTGAAGTTCTCACTGAGTTCACTACTTTTCCCTAAGTTTATTGACATCTTCAACCTTATAAACAGTGTTTGAATTCTGCATGTGTTAAATTGTCTGTCTCCATTTTTAGTTCTTTTTCTGAAGTTTTGTTCTGTTCTCATACTGGGACATGTTTCTCTGTCTCCTCATTTTGGCTGCCTCCCTATGTTTGTTTCTGTGTATTAGATAGAGCTGCTACATCGCCTGGTCCTGGCAGTGGCCTTATGTAGTAGGTGTCCTGTGAGGCCCAGTGGTGCAGTCTCCCTAGTTACCTGAGCTGGATGCTCCAGTGTGTCCCTTTTGTGTACTCTCCTATTGTAGGAGAGCCTTGATTACTGTTGGCTTGGCAATGGGAAGGATTGACCCTCAAACTGAATGCTTGTGAGGACTGGCCATGACTACAGAGGAGAAGCTGTAGTGCAGGGGCTGAACTCACAGAGGATTTACTTTAGTGGGGCTCTTGTGTCTGCCAAGTTTGCCCTTTGGGTATGTCACTTGTGGGTATCTGGTGTGATCTGAAACTCACCACCAAGTGGTTTGGTTCTGGGGCCTCTTGGGAAGAGCTCTGGTATAGGCCATGTTCAGTCACTGCTTGTGTCCTGCGCAGAGCCACCTGGTATGAGCTACAAAGTGATCTGAAGTTGGTTGCCATTGTACTGGGCTTGGAGGTATCTCTGAGAAAGGAGCTTGTATAAAGTTGTGGAGCCTTGACTTTTGTGTCTGTTGCACAGAGAAAAAAGACAGAAATACCTGTTTCCTGATTTTCTCCTGAAAGAGGTATATTCATAGTCTTTAAAAGCTGCCGTCTGAAGGTCTGGATTACAATTAGCCTGAATCTAGGTGTTAAATGAAAATCTCCCCTTTAGGACAATGGCAGGTCTTAGCACACCTCTAACTACTGGAAGTAGCCACTAAAAATAGGCTACTTGAGTAATTACAAAGGTTTGAGAAACAGCCATGGCCTAGAAGAAAAAGATAAGGCTAATTTCCTTCAAAATAGAGAGGTGATTGTTTTATCTAATGCATAGAAACTAACAGAGAGTAAAGGAAAATGAAGGAATAGAAAAATATGTTCCAAACAAAAAGACAAGAAAAATCCTCAGAGAAAGACTTTAATAAGATGGAGATAAGTGATTTACCTAATAGAGAGTTCAAAATAAGTCAGAAAGATGCTCACTGAGATCAGTAAAAGAACAGATGGACATAATGAGAATTAACAAAGAGATAAACAGAAAATATTTAAAGTACCAAATAAAAGCCACAGAGCTCAAGAACACAATAACTCAAAAATACAATAGAGGGGTTCAACAACAAACTAAATGAAGAAGAAAAAAAATCAATGAACTTAAAGATAGGACAGTAGAATCAGAACAGCAAAAACCAATAATAGATACACAAAAGATAAAAAGAAAGGAATCTAAGTATATCACTACAAAAATTATCAAACCACAAAGGAAGAAAACAATTAACAAATGGTAATAATTGCATACCTATCAATAACTATTTTAAATGTAAATGGACTAAATTCTCTAATCAAAAGACACAGGGCAGCTGAATGGAGAAAAAACCAAGACCTATCTATATGCTACTGAAAACAGACTCACTTCAGATGTAAGGAACATAGAGACTGAAAGTGAAGGAAAAAGATATTCCTTGCAAATGGAAACTAAAAGAAAGCTGGGTAGCTATACTTACACAAAATAAAATAAACATTAGAAAAAGACCGTAATAAGAGATGAAGAAAGTCATATCGCCCTGGCCAGTGTGAATTGGTTAGTTGTAGTGTCGTCCTGTATACCAAAAGGTGGTGGGTTCGATTCCCAGTCAGGGTACATAACCAGGTTTCAGGTTTGATTCCAAGTCAGTGTATACGGGAAGCGGTCAATCAATGTTTCTCGTTCACATTAATGTTTCTCTCTCTCAAATCAACTTTTTTAAAAGTCATTATATAATGATAAAGGTATAAAGCCAACAAGAGGATATAAATATGTAAATAACTATGCACCTAAATAAAACAAATATTAACAAACCTAAGGAAGAAATAGACAGCATTACATAATAGCAGGGGACTGCAATTTTCCACTTTCATATATGGGTAGACTAACCAGGCAGAAAATCAATAAGTTAATGTTAGCCTAAAACAACAGATAACAAGTGTACACTCTTGATGGGAATGTAAATTCATGCAGTCACTATAGAAAATAGTATGGAGGTGCCTCAAAAATTTAAAAATAGAATTACCATATGCTTCAGCAATTTTACTTCTGGTATTTATCCAAAGAAAACAAAAACACCAACTTGAAAAGATATATGTGCCACCATGTTCACTGTAGCATTATTTACAATAGACACAATATGGAAGCAAACTAAGTGTTCTTCACTAAAAGAAAATTTGGGATATATTAAAAATAAAATACTATTCAGCCATAAAGAAGGAAACCTTACCATATGTAACAACTTGGATAAACCTTAGGGCATTATATTAAGTGAAATACGTAAGACATAGAAAGACAAAAAACATATGATCTCATTTATATGTACAATCTGAAAATAAAAAACAACAACACAAAAACAAACCAAAATGCTGAACTCATAGATACACAGAACAGATTGGTCATTGCCAGAAGTGGGAAGGTAGGGCATGGGTAAAAGTGGTCAAAAGATACAAACTTCCAGTTAAAATAAGTAACTCCTGGGGATGTAATATATAGCTTGGGGAATATAGTTAACACATTGTTTGCGGGTAGTTTTTATCGCGCGCTAACAGGTGGCTCTACTACTTACAGTCAACGTAAAACGTATAAATACGTTTCCCGCATACAATGTGTTAACATTTTATACTAACAATAATTAAAGTACTGTATATATGAAAGTTGCTAAGAATAAATCTTAAAAGTTCTTGTCACAAGAAAAAATGTAACTACATGTGGTGATGGGTGTTAACTAGACTTATTATGGTAATCATTCCCCAATATATACAAATATCAAATCATTATGTTGTACACCTGAAACTAATATGTTATATATCAACTAGAGGCCCGGTGCACAAAATTCGTGCACGGGAGGGGGGGGTCCCCTCAGCCTGGCCTGCACCCTCTCCAATATGGGATCCCTCTCCCAATCCAGAACCACTGGTTCCTATACGCCTACCTGCCTGCCTGCCTGATGCCCCTAACTGCTCCCCTGCTGGCCTGATAGCCCTAACTGCTCTCCACTCCTGACCTGATCCTCCTAACTACCTAACTGCTCTCCCCTGCTGGCCTGATACCCCTAACTGCTCTCCCCTCCTTGTCTGATCCCCCTAACTGCCTATCTGCTCTCCTCTCCTGGCCTAAACCCCCTAACAGGCCATCTGCTCTCCCTTCCTCTCCACGTCTTCAGACACTGGTGTAGGAGTGCTGAGAGCTCCCTGCCGAGGCCCCGCCCCCATCCTGAAGCCCCCATCTCCAGGCCAGGCGGCGCAGTGGGCCTGCAGGTGCCTCCATCAGGAGCGGCCTCTGCCTCCAAGGCAGCATGACATTAGCACTGGGCAGGCCTTTTTAATTCTGTAAAACATTTCATATTTGCAAGTTAATTTTATATCTTCCAAAATGTAGCATTTGAAAAAAAGAAGGTTGTGGGATTGCCTGATTAAACTTGTAACTTGGTGTTAAATGTTTATTGAGCACTTACTATGTTCCAAGCATTGTTCTAAGTCCTTTACATGTAAAAATTCACTTCATCTCCATATTAACGTTAAGATTGGCACTATTATTTCCTTTTTTACAAATTGCTCTCCTATTTCCATAGTGTAAAATTTGCTAACTTGGGCAAATCTCTTAAATATTGTTGGCTTTCCTCAAATGTTGGTGTCCGTTTTAACTGCTTAGTTGCATATCTGAAATTCCCTGTAAGCTTCTTTATGTGTCTGTCTCCTTGTGGAGAAAAGACATGATACACAGCCTGATTTCAATAGTTGGGAAGGATAAATAATCTGTGCTGACAGTAGGTTGTGGTATCTAATCTCCTGGACAAAGGTGCTTTTTTTTTTTTTCATTTCACTGGGGGTCACCAGTCTTCTGCAGGAATTAGTTTCCCTCTGTAATTCAAGTACTCATACTTAATGTTACAATTAGGGGTAAACAGTGCTAATTGCTTAACACATGGCCCATGGGTAAAGAATGAGCTGACCCACCTGGCTGCTACTTCTGTGCCCAGTATACCTCCTCTCAAACACCACCCTGTAAATCTCTAGTCTGCCCAACCTCCTCATTAATTAGGTACACCCCTGGAACCACTCTCTCATTTACTAACTTTGTGATTGTTTCTCAGTAAATTGATTTTTTTTTAATCTGTAAAACAGGAATGATAATATCCAAGTATGTTTTCAGGATTAAATTTGGTAAAAAATTAGTATTTAAGCACAGTGTTTAATACATTAGTAATTTGCACTCAGTTTGCCATCTTGCTACAGAAACATTAATTATCTGCTTTTTAAAATGGGGATGCTTAAATATTTTTAAAGAACACAAATACAGAATTTTAGGATTGTTCTATAAGCTTACCTTTGAAGCATTACATGTAACAATTATAGATATAATCATAAAAATAAATGAAAGAAAAAAATTTAGAGTCAGGGAACCAGAGTAGGAGAGCTACTTGAAACTGTGTAACAGAAAGCCTTGCCTCTGTTCACACATGCAAGGAAGCTATTAATGCATAGAGCTCATAGAAACTGTATGCTAGAGAAACACTTTTCAAACTATGTGCATCTTTAGATGTAATGTTCATCTCTTGCAAATAGCCTATAGTTAGATCCATTTTTTTAAAATTACTTTTATTTATTTATTTATTTATTTAAATATATTTTATTGATTT
>NW_005368638.1:754095-757866 GCF_000412655.1 Myotis brandtii | reverse complement strand
CAGTGATGGCGAACCTGTGACACGCGTGTCAGAGGTGACACGCGAACTCATTTTTTTTGGTTGATTTTTCTTTGTTAAATGGCATTTAAATATATAAAATAAATATCAAAAATATAAGTCTTTGTTTTACTATGGTTGCAAATATCAAAAAATTTCTATATGTGACACGGCACCAGAGTTAAGTTAGGGTTTTCAAAATGCTGACACGCCGAGCTCAAAAGGTTCGCCATCACTGCCACTGAGGCAAACTGGTCAGGGCTTATTTATTTATTTTTGTTTAACATTTTATTTATTGATTTTAAAGAGAGAAAGGAAGGGGGAGAGAGAGACATTGACTCACTGTTCCATTTATTTATGCATTCACTGAATGCTTCTTGTATGTGCCCTGAGCAGGGATCAAACCCCACAAACTTGGCACATCAGGATGACACTCCAACTGAGCTACTGGGACATGGCTAGATTCTTTTTAAAAAAAATCTATTCTGCTAATCTCTATCTTTTGATTGGGGGATTTAAACCATTTGCATTTAAAGTAATTACTGAGGGGGAAGCACTTACTTGCCATTTTGCTATGGGTTTTCTTGTAGCTATTTTGTCTCCCTCCTTTCCTCTGTAACTGCCTTCCTTTAAAGCACTTGCCTTTTTGATAATGTTTTGATTGCTTTTCATTTCCTTTTGTGTATATTTTAAATTTTTTTTCTTTGTGGTTACTATGAGGATTCACGTAACTTCCTAAAGTTATTACAATCTGTATTAAGCTAATATTAACTTAGCATTAATTAAAACTCTACACCTGCATGGCTCAGTGGTTGATCATCAGCATATGAACGTGGAGGTCACAGTTCAGTTCCTGGGTCGGGGCATACGCTGGGTGCGACTCAATCCCCAGTGTGGGGTGTGCGGGAGGCAGCCGGTTGATGATTCTCTCTCATCGTTGATGTTTCTGTCTCTCTCTCGCTCTTCCTCTCTGAAATTTAAAAAAATACACACACACACACACACACATCACAAAAAAAAACCTCTACTTAGTTAGTTGAACATCATCCCGTGCACCGAAAGGTTGCTGGTTCAATAAAAGGTCAGGGCACAAAGTTGGGTTGCAGGTTTGATCCCTGGTCTGGGAGTGTACAGAGGGCAACCAATCAAGTTTTCTCTCTCATACTGACGTTTCGCTCAATTTCTCTAAGCATGTCCTTGAGTGAGGATTAAAAAAACAAACAAAAGATCCCCCTGTACTCCTTTAGAACTCTGCATCAAATTATATTACATACTAGTGGCCCGGTGTATGGATTTGTGCACATGGAAAGGAAATTGATTAGGAGAAATATTTTAATACTGCTATTTGCCTTTTCTCTATAATAGAAGTGTCAGAGATGAAGGAAAATTAGTAAAATGTATATGAAAACAATAAAGTAGGTCCTCGGGTTACATTGGAGATCCGGTCCTACGGCACGATGTAACGCGATTTTCGCCGTAAGTCGGAACCCACCTACATAAGCACCTATGTCACTCACATGGAGCACATACACAGCAGTAATGAAGTGAAACAGTAAAAAAAAATTTAAAAGAAAGATAACAATTCTTGACCTTTACTAATGGTAAATAAATAATAAAAAAACATAAAGCACATATGTACATACGTCGAAATGACGGAATTTTTTTTTTAATAAATACTGTAAATGGGAGATGGCAACATAACCACGAAACGATGTACCTCGAGTCCAACATAACCGAGGACTGCCTGTATATAAATTGATTAATAAATAACAACACGATATAACAAAAACATGATATAAAAACAACACTGATAAAAACAATGACTGATAAATTGATTGAACTTATTCTAATATCTTCCTGTATACTACATTTCAGAGTGCTTGACTAATTTCCCTTGTGATGAAGTATTTACAACTTTAAATTTAACGTCACATGCTACTCGAACTCGAGACAAAGCAACATATAACTGACCATGTCCAAAAACGAATTCAGGTAGGAATATTCCTACTCTATCTAGAGTTTTTCCTTGTGATTTATTAATAGTCATCGCAAATGCTGGCATCACAGGAAACTCTTTGAATTAATTTAAATGGGAGGCAAGTGTCAGACAGGGACAAATCAATTCTTGGAATCAGAACAACCTCTCCTTCCACAGATCTTGTTAATAGTTCAGCTTCATTATGTTAGGTAGCAATCTTTTGATAATAAATCTAGTACCAGTACAAAGATCACATTTACTATTAAGATTTCTAGTAGCATGATGATTGCACCTAATTTCAATTTTATGACACGGCATTCCCGAAAGAGTAATACTATTAAGAAATTTGATGGGAAAATTTGCCTTTTCGGCATCATCTGTTGAATCAATGGAATCAGCACTCAAAAAGGTGTGAAAATCTCCATGGAGTATATCCAAAATTTTTTCATTTAATTTATGAACGTGCTCATTTTTAGGAGAAAGAATTGCATGTTTAGATATATTTTTAATGTTATCTATAGATATACTATTTCCAAAGGTAGATTCAATAATAGATCCTTTGAAAATCATTTCACAGGGCATTTCAATAATATCCATTTCGAGAGCTTTATATGTATCACACATGCGCAAGTCAACATTTATTTTTAAATTGCCAGTGCACGTCATATGTACTGGCCAGTCGGTTGGACGGTCAGATGGATGGACAGTCAGTAACTTAGTCTTTTATATGGAGAGATATATAGATATATAGATATATAGATATATGGGTATATATGGTTAATCTTTAGTTTTACTTTTCCACCTTACTCAAAAATTATATTTAAAAAATTGTATGTACTCCAATTTGCTAATGTTATCCTCCTGTGTCTTTCATAAGAATGTGTATACACACACAGACACACACACACACACACACACACACACACACACACTTGGATTTTGTGTATCCTCATTACCAATTCTTCCCAAACACTCTACAGAACTATATAACTCTTCTCAATATGGTGAGACACGTTAGATAATTGATCAGTTCTGTTTATTTTCTTAGAGAAGCTCTCCTGGAACCCTTTATTCTTCTTCTCTAATTACTTCTGATTGCTTCAGGCCACCAGGGCTGACCTTCTGAAGCTTGATCTCTCTCAGGTTGCATCCTGTTTGGGGGGTTTTATGTATTCCCCTTTCTTGTTTTACTCCCTCATTTTGAGTTGCACATTATCCATAGCCTCCTGAATAATATCATAGAAGGTATGCATATATTTTAAGATCATTCATGGATTTTTTTAAATGATTGTTTTTGTCCTCACACTTGTGTGAAAATTTGGTAATGAAAAAGGCCTATTCCAGAAATGAATTCAGTCCATTGTCTTGCAGTTTACTATTAGCAATACTATCATTAGTATTTTACTATCATTAGTATTGCTAATGAGAGCTCTGCTGCCATTCTGATTCTGATTCTTTCTGTATATGTCACCTACTTTGACTGTGAGACTTTCTGGTTCTTTAATCACTTGATTTCATGATAATTTGCTCTGGTGTTGGTTTTAATCATTGTTTTGGATACTTTAGAGCTCTTTCAATTGGAAACTGATTTATTTCAATTCACATTATTTTACTTTCAATATTTCTTCAATAATTTCTTCCCTTCTGCCTCTCTCTTCTATCTTTTTGGAATTCCTGGTAGTTAGATAGTAGGTCTTCTGGGTTAATCCTCTACAAGCTTTCTGTTTTTGTGTTTGATTGGCAATCTTTGATAATTTTTTCTTTTTGCCATATTTTTAATTTCTAACAGCTTTTTT
>NW_005368638.1:731010-753030 GCF_000412655.1 Myotis brandtii | reverse complement strand
TTTTTTCCCCCCGCCCTTGACAATCCCCTGCCCTCCCTTACCCCCCAGTGTCTTATGTCCATTGGTTTTGCTTATATGCATGCATACAAGTCCTTCGGTTGATCTCTTACTCCCCTCCCTTCTGCCCCCCAACCCTCTCTGGCCTTCCCACTGCAGTTTGGCAATCAGTTTGAGGCAGCTCTGCCTCTGTATCTATTATTGTTCAAAAGTTTATAATGGTCTCTATTATCCATGAATGTGTGAGATCATGTGGTATTTTTCCTTCATTGACTGGCTTATTTCACTTAGCATAATGCTCTCCAGTTCCATCCATGCTGTTGCAAATGGTAAGAGTTCCTTCTTTTTTACAGCAGCATAGTATTCCATCGTGTAGATGTACCACAGTTTTCTAATCCATTCATCTACTGATGGGCACTTAGGCTGTTTCCAAATCTTAGCTATGGTGAATTGTGCTGCTATGAACATAGGGGTGCATATATCCTTTCTGATTGGTGTTTTTGGTTTCTTGGGATATATTCCTAGAAGTGGGATCACAGGGTCAAATGGGAGTTCCATTTCCAGTTTTTTGAGGAAACTCCATACTGTCTTCCATAGTGGCTGCACCAGTCTGCATTCCCACCAGCAGTGCACAAGTGTTCCTTTTTCTCCACATCCTCTCCAGCACTTGTCGTTTGTTGATTTGTTGATGATAGCCATTCTGACAGGTGTGAGATGGTACCTCATTGTTGTTTTGATTTGCATCTCTCGGATGATTAGTGACTTTGAGCATGTTTTCATATGTCTCTTGGCTTTCTGAATGTCCTCTTTTGAAAGGTGTCTATTTAGGTCCTTTGCCCATTTTTTGATTGGATTGTTTATCTTCCTTTTGTTAAGTTGTATGAGTTCCCTATAAATTTTGGAGATTAGGCCCTTATCAGATATGACGTTGGCAAATATGTTTTCCCACGCAGTGGGTTTTCTTGTTGTTTTGTTGATGGTTTCTTTTGCTGTGCAGAAGCTTTTTATTTTGATGTAGTCCCATTTGTTCATTTTCTCTTTAGTTTCCAGTGCCCTAGGAGCTGTATCAGTGAAGAAATTGCTTCGGCATATGTCTGAGATTTTGTTGCTGAAGAATTCTTCTAGAATTTTTATGGTTTCCTGTCGTACATTTAAGTCCTTTATCCATTTTGAGTTTATTCTTGTGTATGGTGGTTGGTGGTCATGTATCTGTCCAATTTTCCCAGCACCATTTATTGAAGAGACTGTCTTGACTCCATTGTATGTTCTTGCCTCCTTTGTCAAATATTAATTGAGCATATTGGTTCGGGCCGATTTCTGGGTTCTCTATTCTATTCCATTGATCTATATGTCTGTTCTTGTGCCAGTACCAGGCAGTTTTGAGAACAGTGGCTTTGTAATACATCTTGATATCTGGTATTGAGATCCCACCTACTTTCTTCTTTCTCAGGATTGCTGCAGCTATTCGGGGTCTTTTTTTATTCCAGATGAATTTTTGGAGAGTTCGTTCTACAACATTTATTTTTAAATTGCAAATGCGTGTCATATGTACCGGCCAGTTGGTAGGTCACCTATCCTTTTATATATATGACTAGTGGTCCGGTGCACGAAATTCGTGCACGGGGGGTGGGGGGGAGGTTCCATCAGCCCAGCCTGCACCCTCTCCAATCTGGGATGCCTGGTGCCTAACTGCTCACCTGCCTGCCAGCCGGATCGCCCATAACTGCCTCTGCCTGCCTGCCTGATTGCCCCTAACCCCTCTGCCTGCCTGCCCGATCGTCACTAACTGCCTCTGCCTGCCTGATCGCCACTAACTGCCCTCCCCTGCCGGCCGGATCTCACACCTAACTGTTCTCCCCTGCTGACCTGATTGCCCCTAACTGCCTCTGCCTGTCTAATTGCCCCTAACTGCCTTCTCCTGCCAGCCTGATCTCTGCCCCAACGGCCCTCCCCTGCTGGCCTGGTCACCCCCAACATCCTCCCCTGCCGGCCTGGTCACCCCACGCAGCCTGCTGTTCAGTAGTTTGGTCGTCCCTCACTAACCCCCCTGCTGGCCTTGTCCCTCCACGCAGCCTGCTGTTTGGTTATTACTATTACTGTGACGGTGTCCCAGACGATTTGCATATTCCTCTATTATTAGTACAGATAGTATATTATTGAATAGAAATTATAATAATTTATTATTATTCCTTATGCATTTGCCTTTTAAATCTTATGGGAAATATAAAGTGAATTTACAAATCAAAGTTACAATAATACCAGTTTTTGTAACTGTTCACATATGATTTTTATATGGCTTTGAGATGCTGTCTAGTGTCTTTTTCATTTCAACTTGAAGGACTCCCTTTAGCATTTACTATAGAGCAGGTGTAATAGTAATGAATCCCCTCAGGTTTTATGTCTGAAAATGCCTTAATCTAACCCTCATTTTTGTTTTGTTTTTCTAATTTTCCCCTCACTGAATTATAGAGCGAGTGGAAGGAAGGGAGAAGGGAAGGAAAGAGACAGAGAGACATCAATGTGAGAGAGACACTTCAACTGGGCTGTGGATCAAACCTGTAACTGAGGTATGTTTCCTTGAATAGGAATCGAACCCATGACCCTATGGTGTGCAGGCCCAATGCTCTACCGGTGAGCCAAATCAGCCAGGGCTCACCTTCATTTTTGAAAGACAGTTTTTCTGTGTACAGTCATGGACTGCATAATGACATACTGGTCAACAATATACTGCAAAAAGTATAATGGAGCTGAAAACATTTTATCACCTAGTGACACTATTGTCATGTCACAGTGCAATACATCACTTGTGTTTGTGGTGATACTGGTGTATACAAACCTACTGCTCTGCCACTCATAAAAGGATCCTATATAATAAAAGCATTGTATGCAAATTGTGGAGTTTGACCAAGAGGAGGGGCCGGCCGGGGGAAGGGAGAAAGGGGCCCTGGTCAGGAGCGGCAGTGGCAGCAGGGGAATGGGAGGAAGTACCCGGCTGGCAGCCAGCAGCCGCTAGGGACCCTACCAGTGCACGAATTTCATGCACTGGGCCTCTAGTAGCACATATAATTATGTACAGTACATAATACTTGATAATGACAATGATTATATATTTATTATCCTATACTTTTTGTTATTTTAGAGTGTGCTCTTTCTACTTAATTTTTTTTTTAATTTCCTATAAAACAGTATGCCAACAGCAGCTTCATATATCTTGTGTTTAGAGCATCTTTGTATTGGATTTTTGTACAGCAGCATGCTATACAGACTTGTAGCCTAGGAGTAACAGGCTATACTATACAGCCTAGGTGTGTAGTAGGCAGATTCTATGTTCACACAATGATGACACTGCCTAATGACATGTTTTAAGGCTACATGCCTGTAGTTATAAAGAGCGTGACTGTGTAGAATTCTTGGACAACAGTTTTGTTTTGTTTTTCAGCATTTTAAACATAGCATCTACCTATTGCCCTGCGAGGTTTCTGCTGAAAACTCTGTTGATTATCTTTCTAGGTATCCCTTTATTGTGATGATTTGTTTTTGTCTTACTGCTTTCATGATTCTACCTTTCACTTCTAACAGTTTAATTATGTGCCTCTCTTTGGGTTTATCCTTTATACAGATTGGTGGGCTTCTTTTATTTGTACATCCAATAGCTTTCCTCAAATTTGAGAAAAATTTTGCCCATTATTTCTTCAAATAATCTCTCTTTTCCTCTCTGTCCTCTTTCTGAGACTGCCCTAATGCATATGTTGGTCTTCTTATGCTGCCACATAAGTCCCTTAGGCCCTGTTTACTTTTTTCATTGCTTTCTCTTTTTGCTCAATAATTTCAAATCACCTTTCTAAAAGTCTGCTGATTCTTTCTTAATGCTTGTTCAAGTCTGTTGCTGAACTCCTCCGGGCTATTTCTCAATTCAGTTATTGCCTTTTCAGCTCCAGAATTAAAAAAAAAATAATTACCATCTCTTTCTTAATATTTTCATTTTGTCTGTAAATGATTTTCCTGATTTCCTTTATTTCTTTGTCCATGATTTCCTTCAGCTCTTTGAATATATTTAAGACAGTTTTAAAATCTGTCTGTTAAGTCTGATATACATTTCTGGAGATGTAATTTGTTCCTTTGAATGGGAAATATTTCTCAGTTCCTTTGTACTTTGATCTTTTCTTGAAAACTGGACATTGAATAAAAAGCCACATCTCACTCTTCACAGACTGGTGTAGAACATGTTCACTAATTGGTGAGCCCCTGAGCCTTAAGATCAGCACCACATAAAGGCTTAAGGTCTTCTCAGGTCTTTTCTGACATTTGTTCTATCTGGACTTATATGCATCTGTTTTTTAACCCCTCATTTTCCCATCTGCTTTGAAACATCTAAGTTCCCAGGGTTTCACTTCAGCTATTTCTTGGATATTCTGGTGGATGTTCAAATGTATTCCTGACTATAGACTCTGGTCCATGGCTCTGCAGTGACCCCTGCAGTTTTCATGTATTGCAGCTCCTGCTACTGCCTTTTGTGGCTTCCAATCTGAGATCCAAACTATGCTGCTGTTCCCTATCTAATCTCCAAGTAAGAACAAAAGCAATCCCTGAGACAGCCAACAGATACACCAGAATGTTGCAAACAAATTTCACCCTGCTACTGTCCCAAAGGAGGGAATAAAAAATTAGGCGGTTACCTCCTGACCATGATGTGCATACTGGGGAACGGTAGGGTAAGTGCGATCAAACATCACAAAAGTAACTGTTTGCTTAGTTGTTGAAAATCTCTGGTTTGCAGAGGTCCTATATGGTTACTATGATAAGTCTGTAGTTGCTTTTTGATATTTCTGTGTGGGAATGAGGGCCAGGATCTTCCGAGTTTGCCACCTTGCACACAATGTTCTATTTCTTGAGCTGTTTTTGTTTTCTTTTTT
Organism: Myotis brandtii; assembly: GCF_000412655.1. Lineage (NCBI taxonomy): Eukaryota > Metazoa > Chordata > Mammalia > Chiroptera > Vespertilionidae > Myotis > Myotis brandtii. The sequence goes on along the minus strand of NW_005368638.1, from coordinate 748,120 downwards.
AATTTTCTATAATTGCTCTTTATGTTTGAAATATTTCAAAATAAAAATGTTTGGAGTAGTAGAATTATAAAGAATACTTTATACTTGTTTGAAGAATTCATCTTTAGGGAAAACAAAGTTAAAAAAGGAAAATAAAAAGAACTTTATGATAAAGATATTATTCTGGGTCAGTAATAAAAATAAATATTATTCTGAGTAAAAAATAAAGAAATTAAGAAACATTTAAATAATGGATTATATTCAAAACCTCAAAAACTCTATATGTAAACTTCCTAATACCCTGCAATATTAAAAAATATAGATATCAAAGAAATAGTTCTTTCATGATTTTATCCAAAGCACTAAAGTAGCAACTGAGAATGCATTTCTACTCCTCAGTAACTATATATCAGTTCTGTTTGTTCTACAATTTAAAATAAATGAAATAATATAGTATATAGGGTTCCACTTTATAAAAATACAATTATTTTTTAGTCATGTGTATTGTTTTTAATCTTTATTGTTGAGAGTATTACAGATGTCCCTTTTCCCCACATTACCCTCCCCAACCCAGTTCCCATCACACCCCACGCTTTTACCACCCTATTATCTGTGTCCATAGGTAATGCACATATGCATATAAAATCCTTGTTTAACCTCTTCCTGCCCTCCACATCCTTTCCCTCTGAGAACTGTCAGTCTGTTCCAGTTCCGTGCTTCTGATTCTATTTTATTCACCAGTTTATTCTGTTCATTAGATTTCTTATTCATTTATTTTTAGAATTGTTGATATGTATTTATTGCCATTTTATTGTTCATATATTTAACCTTTTTCTTCTTCTTTCTCTTCACAAAGAAGACCCTTCAAACATTTCCTGTAATAATGGTTTGGTGGTGGTGAACTCTTGTAGCTTTTTCTTGTCTGTGAAGCTCTTTATCTGGCCTTCAATTCTAAATGATAGCTTTGCTGGGTAGAGTAATCTTGGTTGTAGATTCTTGCTATTCATCACTTTAAATATTTCTTGCCACTCCCTTCTGGCCTGCAAAATTTCTGTTGAGAGATCAGCTGACAGTCATATGGGTGCTCCCTTGCAAGTAACTAACTGCTTTTCTCTTGCTGCTTTTAAGATTCTCTCTTTTTCTTTAACTTTTGGCAATTTAATTATGATGTGCCTTGGTGTGGGCCTCTTTGAGTTCCTCTTATTTGGGACTCTTTGTGCTTCCTGGACTTGTAAGTCTATTTCTATCACCAAGTAGGGGAAGTTTTCTGTCATTATTTCTTTAAATAGGTTTTTGATATCTTGCTCTTTCTCTTCTCCTTCTGGCACCCCCATAATGTAAATGTTGGTAGGCTTAAAGTTGCCTCAGAGGCTCTTTACACTATCTTCATATTTTTGGATTCTTTTTTTCTTTTTGCTCTTCTGATTGGGTATTTTTTGCTTCCCCATATTCTAAATCGTTGATTTGATTCTCAGAATCCTCTACTGTTGAATCCCTGTAAATTATTCTTTATTTCAGTCAGTGTATGCTTAATTTCTAACTTGTCTTTTTTCATGTCTTTGACATTCTCACTAAAATCCTTGAAAGTCTCACTAAGTCCTTGAAGGTCTCATGAAAATCCCTGAGTAACCTTATAACCGTGGTTTTGAACTCTGTATCCAGTAACTTGCTTTCTTCCATTTCTTTCATTTGTGACATATTTCTGTCTCCACATTTTGGCTGCTTCCCTGTGTTTGTTTCTATGTATTGGGTAGGGCTGCTATGTCTCCTGGAGTTAGTAGAGTGGCCTTGTGTAGTAGGTGTCCTATAGGGCCCAGTGACTCAGCCTCCCCAGTCACCTGAGCTGGGAACTCTAGGTACGCCCCTGTGTGGGCTGTGTGCACAGTCTTACTGTAGTTGAGACTTGATTACTGTTGGTGTCACTAGGAATTGACCTCCAGACTAATTGGCCATGAGGAGCAGCTGCGACTATAGTAGGAGAGCTGCTGTGCAGGAGACACCCTTACGGAGCAGGACTTGCTTTAGTGGGGCTTTGGTGCTCATTGAGTCTTCCCCTTGAGTGTGTGGCTTATGGATGTGTAGAGTTGTAATCTTGTATGGTCTGATTCTGTCCACCAAGTTCACTGGCTTTTGGGTCTTCAGGGAAGTGTAAAGTCAGCCACTGCCTGGGGCCACCTGGCAGGAGCTACAGAGAGATCTGAAGATTCCTCTATGTGTATCAGGTTTGGAAGTGCCCAAGTGAGGCCTGGCTGTGAAGCAAGGCAGGCTGGTGCTAGTGCTAGGTCTTAGGCCTTTTATTGATAGGGTTAGGCACCCTGACCCAGCTACAGCTCGTTTGAGAGATTCTAGCAAAGTCTGAAACCTGAGCAAGGATGTGCCATTCACATGCAAAAGCCACAACACAGGGTTGGGTGGAGCTGCAAAATGAATAGGGTGGGGTCTCAAGGAATCACCAGGGCAGAGCAAACAGATATGGCTGCCAGTCAGCTCTGCGACTGGGGAGGTCCCACCACAAGAACAATGATCCTTGCGAGCACCTCCATCTGGGAGAAAGGTCCCCCTCCCCCAGTTCCTATCCCGATGCCAGACAATCCAGTTTCTCATCATATGTGTCTGGGTCCCGCAGAGCCTTGCCCTGGTGCTGGAGCGCAAAGGAAGCAGTCCTTTGTAAGTTCAGTTTATGCACCGGCCCTTTAAGAGGAAGAGCTGGGTCTCCAGCAGCCTCTGTGTTACTGAGCCCCAATCCCTGATGGTTTTTACAGCCCGTAGTTATGGGGATTGCTCTTCCTATCTCTGGAACTCTGGGCTGGGCAGTCTGGTGTGGATCTGGGACACCTTGCTCCTCACAGTCTGCCTCTGCAGAGCCTACCTCCTACTGATTAAAAAAGCAGCACGCATGGATGACAGTCCAGCCCGTTCCGCCTCTCTGCCCCACCTAACAGTCTCAATGTGCTTTCCTCTTTACTTCTCTAGTTGTAGGACTTCCATTCAGCCAGCTTTCAGGCAGTTCTGGATGATGGGTGTTCTGTATTTTAGTTGATGTGGTTTTGAAAGGTAGCGAGTTCAGGCATGTACCTATGCTGCCATCTTGGTTCTAGGCCTCAGTCATTTGTTTACTGATAGATGTTAAGGTTAACGAAGGTTTGGCCTACTAGAAATTATACTGCTATGATAATTTGTGTATAAGATTTCTTATGCCCTGGTTGATGTGGCTTAGTTGGTTGGGCATCATCCCCGAGCACTGAAGGATTGCTGGTTCAATTTCCAGTCTGGGCACATGCTTGGGTTGGGGCTCAATCCCTGGTAGGGGGCATGCTGCAGGCAACCAATGAATGCTTCTCTCGCTCTCCCTCTCCCTCTCCCCGTTCCTGTATCTCTAAAAATCAATTAAAAAAACCCAGTATTAAAAAAAAAGATTTCTTATAACATGTTTTCATTTCTCTTAAATAACTCCCTAAAATTGGGTTTGCTGGGTGGTATATAGTAAATCTATGTTTAATTATTTTGTTGCTGTTGTTAATCCTTATCTGAGGATATTTTCCCCATTGTTTTCCATAGAGAGTAGAAGGGAAGGGGTAGGGGGGAGAGAGAGAGAAAGAGAAACATCTATGTGAGAGACACACATCAACTGGTTGCCTCCTGCACAAGACCCAATCGGGGGAGGGGAGCGAACCCACAACCCAGGTACATACCCTTAACCGGGAATCAAACCCACGACCCTTCGGTGCATGGGCTGATGCTCTAACCACTGAGTACACCAGCCAGGGCTATGTTTAATTTTATAGGAGACTGCCAAACTACTTTCCAAAGTGGTTGTACCCTTTTAAAATTCTACCAGCAATCCTTGACAACACCTGTTATCGTAAGATTAATTTGAACTATTCTAGTGGATGCATGCTAACATCTTGTTGTTCTTTTATTTGACATTTCCCTGAGGCATCAGAAAGTGTAGAGTCATGTAGTTTATCAGAGTGAGGATGTCTCTTTCTTTTCCAAGTTTGTTGAGAGTTTTCATTATAAATAAGTATTTAATTTTATTCTATGTAAATTATGCCTTAATTATACTGATTTTTAAAAAACTCTATAGTTAACAGCAGACTTAAAGAAACTGAAGCCTCCCCAGTTTGGCTCAGTGGATAGAGCATTGGCCTGCGCACTAAAGGGTCCCTAGTTTGATTACAGTCATGGGCACATGCCTGGGTTGCAGGCTTGATCCCCAGTAGGGAGCATACAGGAGGCAGCCAATCAATGATTCTCTCTCATCATTAATGTTTCTATCTCTCTCTCTCCCTCTCCCTTCCTCTCTGAAATCAATAAAAATGTATATTAAAAAAATAAATAAAAAGAAACACTGAATAGTTTCCTCCTAAGACAGGGGAGAAGCTTAGATAGTCTTCTCCCATCACTTTTATTCATCATTGTCATGGTAGTCTTAGCCATGTAATAAGGAATGAAAAAATAATGAGAAATATATAGACTGCAAAGGAAAAAGTGAAACTATCCCTACTCTCATATAACAAAATTTACATTGATAATCCTAAGGAATCAGTAAAAGAAACACTAGAATAAGAGAATTTAGCAAAGTCTTAGGATATAAGATTAATATAGAATCTAATTTGTTTCCTGGATTTATTTCAGTAATACAAAGTTGATTGAAATTAAATAAATTTAATTTTCCTTAGTTTACATGATAATGTATGTAGAAAATCCTATGGAATTTACCAAAAAAATGACTAGCATTAAACTGTGAGTTTATGAAGGCTGCATAATACAAAATCAATATATAAAACAAATGATACGTATTTCTATATTCCAATAATACTATTTTTATGGTTCTTCTATCTAGTTGCCAAAGACAGAATCTGAGATATTAACATTGATTTTTCTTTTTCCCTCATGAACCTACTCTACCTTAATCAGATCCAACCAAGTTCTGTTGACTTTATCTCTTAAACATCTCCAGCACTTACTCACTTTCCTTCATCTTCATCCAATCATCATCTTTCAAGTGAAACCAGGCCCTAAAACTGAAACTAGGTCTTAATAGCCTATTTTTCTTCTTCTAGTCTTAAATATCAAATTCCTTCTGATCACTGCTGGTAATTTTATTGCATGGTTATCTCCTTTCCTCAATATGTTCATTTCTAAGACCTGTTACATCTACATCATCATTTCCTGGGAAGCAACATTTTGCACAAGGGTCCCTGGTTCGATTCTAGTACATACTTCAGTTGCAGGATCGATCCCCAGCCCTGGTCGGGTGAGGCACGTGAGAGAGGCAACCAATTGATGTGTCTCTCTCACATGGATGTTTCTCTCTCTCTGTCTGTCCCTCTCCCTTACACTCTCCCTAAAAAATCAATGGAAAAATATCCTCAGGTGAGGATTAACAAAAAAACAAACCAAAAGAATTTTAATGATACTTTCATACGATTACTGTGATAATTTGGTTTATTAACCAGTCCACAATAGTTATTTCATAAAAGTTAGTCTCTTACTCCTTTCTCTTTTTAAAAATGACTTCCAAAACTTTCCCTCAATCTATTATACATATTCAAAGTCTTGATAGATTTCATATTGACAACCAGAGATGAGACACAACATTTGTGCTCTAAAGGTTCTTCTTGGACACATTTTGGCATTTCACAGATTCTTCTGAATATTTAAATACTGAAATTGTAGTGCTGTGGAAAAACTTGCGTGGAAAGAAGGAGACCCAAGTCTAGTTTCATCAATGCCATCCAGTAGCTTGGACTTTAATCTCCTTGGATTGGGATAATTTCCCATGAAAAATAAGGGTGTTAGACAAGATAATCTCTCAGGGTTTGGGTCTTTAAATTCTATAATTTGGGGGAAATAATTAGTATCTTGGATCATTAGCAATTAGATCCTTGGACCTGGGAATATATCTTATTTGGGAAGGAATGCTCAAGATAGAAAAATATGACTGAGTAAGAAAAAGCAGGTGAGAGCAAAAGATCATCCAAGCTCAAAATACCTCTGCTTTCCCACACTCACCCTGCTGTAATTGTTTTAGAATAGAAATGTCTTCTTGTATACAAATTTCCACAGATACTAACAGGCCACTTGCTTTTGTTTTATCTATATCGTCCTCATAGCTTTCAATTAAAAAATCAGTAAATTATGCCAAAAATAAGTAATACTTAACATTTCATATTTACTTCCTACTAACCATTTATTCAGAGAGCTAAGATCCTGGCTATGAGGATGAGGGCAAGGGCAAGGGCAAGGCGAAGGCAAAGAAGTTATTTTATCTATAGCCATCCTTCAATATGGCCTTATAAAACTAATTTCTGAAGCAGTGATCCAGCTTCCCAGTTTTTTTAAACTATACAAAAGATGTCCTTCAAAATAGTCACTCTTTTGTACTAGTCAAAAGGATATCATATTCTTTTGTAAAAGACCTCACTGAATAACAAAATACATTTACAAAAAATTCATAATTTCTGTTATTCAACACGTGCTATTTTCTATTTCTTTGATGTGATCTTTCCAATACAAAGACTCATGATTGCAATTACTGAGGAATTAGTAACAATCTATTAAACAATACTGCCCAAGAACTATAGAGCTCTGACATTTAATCTCTACCTCATTTGTGAGGGCCTCCATTGAGTCTTCCTACTTAGAAAATTTACACAAACAGCTCACCACAAATGCCACAAAAAACTAATTTCATCTTAATGCAGGCTAATGATACATTAATATTTTAAAATATTTTACTTTAATATTTTAGTATTAAATTAATATTTTAATCTTTAGACCAATTTTCTCTCTTTAAGTCAAGAAGCATGAATTAGATTTACTTCTTAGTTGTCTGATACACATAAATAAAGAAACTGGCACTAGATATACAGACTGACTTGTAATTTGAAAAAACTTTACAGAAATAACTACAGACTAATTCATCAAGAAAATGAGGAACAAAGGCAAAGAATTACCTCTAATTATTCAAATTAATATTTTTTTGTCTTTCTTGCTTCTGAGTTAAAAAATTTTTATTAAATGTATTGGGCTGACATTGGTTAATAAAATTATACAGGTTTCAAGTGTACCATTCTGTAATACATCATCTGTATACTGCGTTCTGTTAACCAGCCAAAGTCAAGTCTCCTTCTATCACATCACCACAGTCAAACTAAATTTTTTAAAAACTCACTAAAACAGTGAAATTATAAACCAGAAAAAAACGTATTATGACAGAGAAAAATTAAAATCAGAATGAGAGAAAACAGCTTAAACTTACTGGGTTATCTGTGGAATCATCAGCCAACTGTAAACCAAAATAGTCACGCTCAGTCAAATCAAGATGTTTGAAGACTATATCCAACAGAACTTGTCCTTGATCATGTTTCTAGAAGAAAAATAAAAGGAAATCAATACCGATAGCCTATAAACACTTTCAGATTTTTAACCTGTTGGACTTTTCTCTTATTAAATTGGCAGCTGTTCCCATCCAATGACTATTGAGAATAGAGACTTCACAGGTTACAGAGTACTTAAAAAACTGTCTAACTTTAGGCAAACTAATTCAAAGACTATATAATAAATATGAAGATATAAGGAAAACCTTTCATTAAAAATGCGTCTGCTTTCAGGACAGTATGATATTTTTGTAATTTTATATTGCTGCCACATTAGTCAACTGCCTTATTGTTTTTTCTTACATTTAAGTTGACTGGAAAATAACATATTTGACTAAATACTATTTAAAATTTGTGTGACTAAAATAAATAATGCCAGTCTGGCCGGCATGGTTCATGGTTGAGTGCCGACCTACAAACCAGGAGTTCAAGGTTCGATTCCCAGTCAGGTATATGCTTGGGTTGCGGGCTCAATCCCCAGTGTGGGGTGTGCAGGTGGCAGTCGAGCAATGATTCTTTCTTATCACTGATGTTTCTATCTCCCTCTCCCTCTCTCTCTGAAATCAATAAAGACATATTTAAAAAATAAATAAGTAAATAAATAAATATTTAGTTTGTTGAATAAGTGGATGATAAAATGGCCTACAGAATAAATTTTAAAGTTTAGATGGTTTTTAATCTCTATGTAGGCTTTACTAGCCATATAGTTTTTTACTTCACAAGAAGACCAGTTAGGGAAGGAGTATCTAAAGCACAAGGGACAGTACATCTGCAAAGAAACTACCTTACTGCAAACAGTTTCTCTAAAGATAATGAGACTATCTCTAACAAAACGTATTTAGGCTTATCACTAGAACTTTAAGGAGTAACAACAGAAGGCAAAACTGAGATTCTTACTCTTGTTGGCAAGCCAAATACAAATAATATGAACAACACTATTCCAACAAACTAAACAACCTAGAGAAAATGGACATATTCCTAGAAAAATACGACCTTCCAAAACTCAATCAAGAATAAAAAAATCTCAACAGGCCTATAACTAAGGAGGAAATTGAAGCAGTTATCAAAAAACTCCCAGCAAACAAAAGCCCGGAGCCAGATGGCTTCACAGGGGAGTTTTACCAAACCAAAGAAGAACTAAAACTTATCCCTCTCAGACTAGTCCAAAAAATTCAAGAGGAAGGCACACTTCCAAGCTCTTTCTATGAAACCAGCATTACCCTAATCCCAAAATCAGATAAAGACACTACAAAGAAGGAGAACTACAGGTCAATATTTCTGATGAACATAGATGCTAAAATCCTCAACAAAATCCTAGCAAATCGGATCCAGCATTACATTAGAAAGATCACACACCATGACCAAGTGGGATTTATTCCAGGGATGCAAGGCTGATACAATATCCACAAATCAATAAACATGATACATCACATAAACAAATTGAGAGACAAAAATCACATAATCCTATCAATTGATGCAGAAGAGGCATTTGACAAAATCCAACACCCTTTCCTGATAAAAACTCTCAGCAAAGTAGGACTAGAGGGATCATACCTCAACATAATAAATGTCATATATGACAAACCTACAGCCAGCATCATACTCAATAGGCAAGAACTAAAACCATTTCCCCTAAGAACAGGAACAAGACAGGGATGCCCACTTTCACCACTTCTGTTTGACATAGTACTGGAAGTGCTAGCTATAGTGATCAGATAAGAAAAAGAAATAAAAGGCACCCAAATTGAAAAAGAAGAAGTAAAACTGTCATTATTTGCAGATGACATGATATTGTACATAGAAAACCCTAAAGACTCCATCAAAAAACTAGACTTAATAAATAAATTTGACAATGTAGCAGGATACAAAATTAACACCCAGAAATCTATGGCTTTTTTATACACCAATAATGAACTCACAGAAACAGAAACTAAAAAAAAAAATCCCATTTACCATTGCAACAGAAATATTAAGATACATAGGAATAAATTTAACCAAGGAGGTAAAGGACCTGTACTCAGAAAATTACAGGACGCTGAAAAAAGAGATAGAGGAAGACATAAACAAATGGAAGAATATACCGTGTTCATGGATTGGTAGAATCAACACCATTAAAATGTCCATACTACCTAAAGCAATCTATAGATTCAATGCAATCCCTATTAAAATACCAACAGCATACTTCAAAGACCTAGAACAAACTCTCCAAAAATTCATCTGGAATAATAAAAGACTCCGCATAGCTGCAGCAATCTTGAGAAAGAAGAACAAAGTTGGAGGGATCACAATAACAGATATCAAGCTATACTACAAAACCAGTGTTCTCAAAACTGCCTGGTACTGGCACAAGAACAGACATATAGATCAATGAATCAGAACAGACAACCCAGAAATCGACCCAAGCCATTAGGCACAATTAATATTTGACAAAGGAGGCAAGAACATACAATGGAGTCAAGACAGTCTCTTCAATAAATGGGGTTGGGAAAATTGGACAGATACATGCAAAAAAAATGAAACTAGAACACCAACTTACACCATACACAAAAATAAACTCAAAATGGATAAAGGACTTAAACGTAAGAAAGGAAACCATAAAAATATTAGAGGAATCCACAGGCAGCAAAATCTCAGACATATGCTGAAGCAATATCTTCACCGATACAGCTCCTAGGGCAATGGAAACTAAAGAGAAAATAAACAAATGGGACATCAATATAAAAAGCTTCTGCACAGCAAAAGAAACCATCCACAAAACAACAAGAAAGCCCACTGCACGGGAGAACATATTTGCCAATGTTATCTCTGATAAGGGTTTAATCTCCAAAATCTACAGGGAACTCATACAACTTAACAAAAAGAAGATAAACAATTCTGTTGTCAAACAAAGAATGGGCAAATGACCTAAATAGATAATTTTCAAAAGAGGACATATAGAAGGCTGAGAGACATATGAAAACATGCTCCAAGTAACTAATCATCCGAGAGATGCAAATCAAAACAACAATGAGGTACCACCTCACACCTGTCAGAATGACTATCATCAACAAATCAACAAATGACAAGTGCTACTCTACATTACACACACAATATCCATCACACACTGCTAAGTTAGTAGATATGTGAAATTGAAAAAGTGACTGAAATCAAGAGACAAAGCAGTCAAAAGAGTAATCTACATATTGGTTTTAGTATATAAGGACTTCAAAATAACTACGATTAAGATATTAAAGACAATAGAAGAATAGAGAAAATGGATTAATATATGGAATATTTCAAAGGAGTTAGAATCTATAAAAGTGATCATAAAGACATTTCTAGAACTAGAACAAAAATATAATATGGAATTGGTTTAACAGCAGAATAAGAAAAAAAACCAGAATTACCTCAAAGACAACATTAATAGCTGTTAAAAACAAAGAGAAATTAAAAACAAAAAATAGAATATACATTAGATATGATGAGGTGCAGTGAAACAGTCCAGCATATATTAAATTATAGTCCAGAAGTAGAGAAAATGGGTTAAAAGCAATATTTGAATCATTAAAGGATAATAAGCTTAAACATTTTATAAAATATTAACCAAGAGATTCAAGCTCAATGAATATGAAGCATGATGTACACACACGCGCACACACACACACACACACACACACACCACATTTTAAGTATATTACAGGCACGTGACTAAAAATCAAAGATAGCCCTAACCGGTTTGGCTCAGGATAGAGCAGTGATGGCGAACCTTTTGAGCTCGGCGTGTCAGCATTTTGAAAAACCCTAACTTAACTCTGGTGCCATGTCACATATAGAAATTTTTTGATATTTGCAACCTTAGTAAAACAAAGACTTACATTTTTGATATTTATTTTATATATTTAAATGCCATTTAACAAAGAAAAATCAACCAAAAAAATGAGTTCGCATGTCACCTCTGACACGCGTGTCACAGGTTTGCCATCACTGGGATAGAGCATCGGCCTGCTGACTGAATGGTCCCAGGTTCGATTCCGGTCAAGGGCATATACCTTGGTTGCGGGCACATACCCAATAGGGAGTGTGCAGGAGGCAGCGGATCGATGTTTCTCTCTCATCGATGTTTCTAACTCTCTATCCCTCTCCCTTTCTCTCTGTAAAAAATCAATAAAATATATTTTTTTAAAAATAAAAAATAAATAAAAATCAAAGAGAAAGAGAAAAATATTAAAAACAGACAAAGGAAGAAAGGACACATCTCTTGTCCTTCAGGAGAACAATAAGAATGAAAGATGACTTCTCAAGAGAAACTATGAAAGTCAATAAAATGGTACCGTTAAACTACTAAAGAAAAAAAATATCAACATAGATTCTATACTCAGCAAAAATACCCACCAAAACATGAAAAGTAATTAAAGACATTTTCAGACAAACAAAAAACTGAATCTGTTGTTAACAGATCTTACTTCAAAGAATAATAAAACAATTTCTTTAAAATGAAGGAAAATTATTCTAGATGAAAGCATGGGATGTAAGAAATGAATAGCTACAGAAAGTATATATATAAAGGTAAATATAATAGACTATTAACTGTCTGAAGCAATAATAATGTCTTGTAGGGTTTATAACATATGAGGGGTATGGCAAAAATACTTAAGAATAGCAAAAAAGTAGAAGGCAAGTAAATGGATTTAAACTGCTTTAAGGCTTTTGCAATTGGGGAGGAACGTGGTAGAAGTACTAAATAAAGGTAGACTTTTGTAAGTCAGGACACATTTTGTCATTTCTAAAGTAATCACTAAAAGTATAATACAGTATTCAGTTTCTTCAAAAAACTAAAAATAGAACTCCCATTTGACCCAGTGATGCCACTTCTAGGAATATATCCCAAGAAACTAGAAATACTAATCAGAAAGGATATATGCACCCTTATGTTCATAGCAACACAATTTACCATAGCTAAGATTTGGAAACAGCCTAAGTGCCCATTAGCAAATGAGTGGATTAAAAAACTGTGGTACATCTACACAATGGAATACTATGCTGCGGTAAAAAAAAAGGAGTTCTTACCATTTGCAACAGCATGGATGGAACTGGAGAGCATTATGCTAAGCGAAATAAGCCAGTCAGAGAAAGATAAATATCACATGATCTCACTCATTTGTGGAATATAATGAACAACATAAACTGATGAACAAAAACAGATCCAGAGACAGAGAAGCATCGATTAGAACATCAAACCTCAGAGGGAAGGTGGGGAAAGGTGAGGGTAAGGGGGTGAGATCAACCAAAGGACTTATATGCAAGTATATAGGCCTAACCAATGGACACAGACAACAGGGGGGTGAGGGCATGAGTAGGGGTGGAGGGGGCGGGAAATGGGAGGATAAGGACACATATGTAATACCTTAATCAATAAAGAAAAAAAAAGATTAACCAAGGGGGACTAATAAAGGAGAAAAAATGGAGGAAGAAACAGAGGAACATGAAGAAATATTCTTTGGTGAGTGAAGTATTCAATGCCTTAATATGGTGGTGGTTCCACAGATGTATACATGTATAAACATTCACTGAATTGCACACTGAAGATTTCTGCACTGCACCATTTAACATATATTGTATCTATAATAATAAAAGCATAACATGCTATTAGACCAGATGACCTTCCAGATGAAGCTGGCGCTGCGAGGAAACTCCAAGTCCGGGTCCTGGGTGCCAGAGGGAAGCCGGTGCCGGCAGCTGGGGAAAGGAAGGCCTACTCTTGCACAAATTTTGTGCATCAGGCCTCTAGTATATTATAATAAACAAACAAAAAAGTCTATATATACCTTCCAGAGTAGAGAGACTAAGCTACAGAATCTTTCTAAATAGAATCCAATATATTTCTCAAAAATGTAATGGCTTATAGCTATTTTCTGAAAAATTTTCCATAATGTATACTAGGCACTCAATACTTGTTATTAAATAAAGTATATGAATAACTATACTCTTATTTAATTTACTGTACTGGGTTTTAAAACAGTACATGAAAATATCATATATACATATAAAACAATTAACAGATTGCTATTTTGTAGAATTTTAGTAATATTCTTCTAAGAAAGTATTTCTGGACCTAGAGAATAGATCAATTGGATCACAAGCAATAGAAGAAAGAAGAATCAACTTTTCTGAATGCATATGAGTCAGATACAATAAATAGGCACTTCACAAATATTCTCATTTGATTCTAAGCATCCTATGCAAGGCCGGTATTATTCTCTCTTAACAAATGAAAAATCTGAAGCACAGAAAGGTACAGTAGCTTGATTAGAATCACAGAACTAGTAAGTCTTCAAAATAAAGACTTAGAAATTCATCATTGGATAATTGTTGAGGAAATTGTTCAAGAGAAGTAAATGTCATTATTAGTAACAGACTTATATATGACAAATATGATACAAACCTAACAGCTATACATGTCTATCATATACTACAATGTTTGAATTTTCACACACTATGAAAATTGGCAAATTATCATGTCTGTTTGCACTCAAGATGATTAGTTCCATTTTAACATCTGATTTTACTCAAAAAATCTTGGTAAAGATTAAATTCTCCTTCAGGTCAGACGCTGAAAATCAATCTAAGAGATATCAAAGCTAAATGAGGCAGGCTGGACAGAGATGTTTGCCTAAGACACACTAAAAAAACAGTAAAGGCAGTAATCAAAGCCAGTTTGTATAACAGCCCCTTCTGTGACCAAGAGATCCCCCCCTCTCACTTTCCTCTTCCTATTGCCAATCTCTGTAAGAACTAGAGATTTGCTCTCTGAAGTAAATGAGCCAGTAATATTCTAGATTCAGGGACATCAGGTACAGTTGATTACTTTTTACTGTACATGGAAAATCTACATAGTAAGCAAAAGCCTACATATGAAGAGTTGAGACCTCTTCAGCCCCTTTCTCTCATTCAGCTCTACAAACTACAGGCATATAACTGAAGGATTTCTCGCTAGGGGAAAAAGTATTGAACTAACAAAATATTACTATATAACTTCTTTGTTTATTGACAGGATGATAGGAAGTATGTAGGAAGAGAGGTATAAGAGATCTAAATTCTCATCCTCCAATGTCAATACATAATATGAACAACAACAAAAAGAATAACCAAAGCAGACAAAACCAGAAATAATATAAGCATGTTTCTTAGACTTACGGTAACAAATATTAGAGAAAAACTAAATGTGTTGAGTGTGGTTACTTCTAAGAAGTAACAGGGTAAGAGTCTGCTAGTTTTTGTTATAACACTCAACACAACTATTTGGTTTTTAAAATGGTATACATGAATAAACCAATAAATGTACAAACAAAAACTTCTGGGTGAATCGAGTGACATCCACAAATAATAGTATTTTAAAAGGAATTAACACACAAATTTAAGTAGGGCTAAAGTAATACTTAATAAATAATCCTTGATAAAACAGTAAAGTGTTGAAAATAAGAGGTCCTACCAGATCGTGCATATACAACACAAACGTACATGGTCCTGGCTCTGCCATTAACTTGGCAAGTAACCTAATGACTCTAAATCTATTTTCTCATATGTGAAATAAAGTCAATGGAACAATAACCAGGAAAAAAAAATCCCCCCAAATTCTATCTTCCTTTACAAATATGACTGTAGAATGAGTCCAAGTAAATTAACTTTCATTTAGCTAAATCCATCATCCTTATACTCCTTTGGCTTCCCATCTCAATATGCATCCACCAGGTAACCCCCCATTTATAATTCTATTTGTACTATTGATTTGGTTAACAAGTACTTCAACAAATGAAAAAAGGAGAAGATTCAACCTACTAAATATTCATCAACCCCAAGTTGTTTCACTGTTAATAACTGGAACAGGCTAGTTTCCCCCAATTCGTCCTTGTCACACAGGCTACTGCTATTATTTTCATAATGTTAAATTTTTGGGTGTGATAATGATACTGTGGTAATTTATGAGGCTCTTAGGATGCTGAAATACTTACAGGCAAAATGAACCACTTTTAGAAAATAAAGACAGAAAAAGAAAAGGAAAGGAAATGTACAACAAAATGTTAAGAACAGGTTAAAGGGTATATGGGTATTCATTATACTCTTTCATCTTTTCTTTTGGCTTGAAATTTTTTAAACAAAAAGCAGGAATGCACCCATATATATATCAAGACATACACAAGAATATTCACCAGCACATTACTGATAAGAGACCAAAGTGGAAACAATCCAAATAAACACCAACAGTAAATTTGACAAGTAAATGGTAATAAATCAATGGACAAGTAAATTACAGTATATTCATATTACAGCGAGTACTATAATACAACAATGAAAATGACCAAGTACTGTTAATACACCACATGGGTGAAACTCACAAATAATGTTGAGCAAATTAAGCTATACACAAATAAGATGAACAAATTATTTGTTGAATAAATATTCCAGACAAGACTCAGATAATATCAGGGCTATTATTTATCTCTGTTTAGCAAAGGTTTTATTCACACACAGTACAAGTAAGATTAAAATGAAAATGTATAAGTTATTTAGGAGAATAAATTCCTTTCAGGCACATTTATAAAAACTACCCACATACTATTGATCTGCTCCACTAATTAATC
This sequence comes from Myotis brandtii, assembly GCF_000412655.1. Lineage (NCBI taxonomy): Eukaryota > Metazoa > Chordata > Mammalia > Chiroptera > Vespertilionidae > Myotis > Myotis brandtii. Next base: position 732,138 of record NW_005368638.1, on the reverse strand, counting down.
ATAATGCACTGCTGATTTGTCAACTTTTTTAAAGACCTAGTTTGAATCAGAACTTGTACTTGATAGTTACAAACCTGCACTACAATGACTGTTCTTCATTGTATAAGAGTTTCAACCTTTACTATAATTAACCAATTTTAATTATAACCAGATATTATTTTTAAAAGAGAGCGATATAAAATACTTACACTAACTTTGAAAACTTGTACAGTGTTATCCAGAAGAAGAATGTTGCAATCCACCTCTGTATGCTGTCTGTCTCGGGCCAACTCTGATGCTCGTACATTGTAGGTTCTGCCAGCAGGCAAACGGAAACGTGAGGTCATTACTGTCCACACAAGGTCTAAGTTGGGGGGAAAAAAAAACAATCACTGAATAAAACAGTTCAAGATTCAGAGTAGTTTATTTAAAACACAAATTTACTATGTATTTTTCAATTACCACTTAGGTAAAAAGCAGTTATAAATTTTGAAGCAAGCAGATAAGAATTTATAAGTATAAAAGAAGATACCAGCCGAAACTGGTTTGGCTCAGTGGACAGAGCGTTGGCCTGCGGACTGAAAGGTCCCAGGTTCGATTCCGGTCAAGGGCATGTACCTGGGTTGCGGGCACATCCCCAGTAGATGTGCAGGAGGCAGCTGATCAATGTTTCTCTCTCATCGATGTTTCTAACTCTCTATCTCTCTCCCTTCCTCTCTGTAAAAAATCAATAAAATATATTTAAAAAAAAAAAAAGAAGATACCATACATATAGTTCATTATCTAAACTAAAATTACAACCTACCTAGAAAAAGGTTTATTTTTAACTGTTCCACTGAGAAAACAGAAATATTGTTCAGGGAATAATATTCCAATTCAAAACATATAAATTTAGTAGTCAGAAGAGGGAAGGAGAATTTGCTACTTCAGGAAGTTGAATAGTATTCATTGATGCAAGTATTAAAAACACTGCAAACTGGCAACAGGAGGGGAGATTATTTTTTTTAAATATATTTTTATTGATTTTTTACAGAGAGGAAGGGAGAAGGATAGAGAGTTAGAAACATCGACGAGTGAGAAACATAGATCAGCCGCCTCCTGCACGCCCCCCACTGTGGATGTGCCCGCAGCCAAGGTACATGCCCTTGA
>NW_005368638.1:711008-730978 GCF_000412655.1 Myotis brandtii | reverse complement strand
TGCTCTATCCACTGAGCCAAACCGGTTAGGGCGGAGGGAAGATTATTTAACTCTGATGGGCTCCTCCCTTTATTAAGTGGGTAAGACTAAAAGGAAACATGGAGTTGTGTGTTTTTTTAAATACAATGCCCTTCATTTTAACTATCCTCAAATTCAAACTAATTATAATAGGATTACTCTTATTCTTTTTTTTTAATTAAATCTTTATTGTTCAGATTATTACAGTTGTTCCTTTTTCCCCCCATAGCTCCCCTCCACCTGTTTCCCACACCACCCTCTGCCCTTACCCCCCCCGCACTGTCCTCATCCATAGGTGTATGATTTTTGTCCAGTCTCTTCCCGCATCCCCACCTCTTCCCCCCCGCCAAGAATAGTCAGTCCACTCCCTTTCTATGCCCCTGATTCTATTATATTCACCAGTTCCCCCAGAATAGTCAGTCCATTCCCTTTCTATGTCCCTGATTCTATTATAATCACCAGTTTATTCTGTTCATCAGATTATTTATTCACTTGATTTTTAGATTCACTTGTTGATAGATGTGTATTTGTTGTTCATAATTTGTATCTTTACCTTTTTCTTCTTCTTCCTCTTCTTAAAGGATACCTTTCAGCATTTCATATAATACTGGTTTGGTGGTGATGAACTCCTTTAGCTTTTTCTTATCTGTGAAGCTCTTTATCTGACCTTCAATTCTGAATGATAGCTTTGCTGGATAAAGTATTCTTGGTTGTAGGTTCTTGGTATTCATCACTTTGAATATTTCTTGCCACTCCCTTCTGGCCTGCATAGTTTCTGTTGAGAAATCAGCTGACAGTCGTATGGGTACTCCCTTGTAGGTAACTGATTTTCTTTCTCTTGCTGCTTTTAGGATTCTCTCTTTGTCTTTTGCTCTTGGCATTTTAATTATGATGTGTCTTGGTGTGGTCCTCTTTGGATTCCTTTTGTTTGGGGTTCTCTGCGCTTCCTGGACTTGTAAGTCTATTTCTTTCACCAGGTAGGGGAAGTTTTCTGTCATTATTTCTTCAAATAGGTTTTCAATATCTTGCTCTCTCTCTTCTTCTGGCACCCCTATAATTCGGATGTTGGTACGCTTGAAGTTGTCCCAGAGGCTCCTTACACTATCTTGATATTTTTGGATTCTTTTTGCTTTTTGCTTTTCCGGTTGGGTATTTTTTGCTTCTTTGTATTTCAAATCTTTGACTTGATTCTTGTGATCCTCTAGTCTGCTGTTGGATCTCTGTATATTATTCTTTATTTCAGTCAGTGTATGTTTTAATTTCTAGTTGGTCCTTTTTCATAACCTTGAGGGTCTCACTAGATTTCTTGAGGGTCTCACTAAATTTATTGGCGGTTTCTAGAAAATTCTTGAAAAACCTTGTAAGTGTGGTTTTGAACTCTATATCCAGTAGTTTGCTTTCCTTCATTTCTGTCATTTGTGACCTGTTTCTTTGTCTCTGCATTTTTTATGCTTCCCTGTGTTGGTAGAGTGGCTTTGTGTGCTAGGTGTCCTGTAGGGCCCAGTGGCTCAGCCTCCCCAATTACCTGAGGTGGACACTCTTGGTGTACCCCTTTGTGGGTTTTGTACACAGTCTTGTTGTAATTAAGCCTCGGTTGTTGTAGGTATCACTGGGAGGAATTGACCTCCAGGCCAATTGGCTGTGAGAATCAGCTGTGTCTACAGTGGGAGAACTTCTGTGCTGGAGACACCCTTCTGGGGCAAAACTTGCTTCAGTGGGGCTCATTGAGTCTGCCCCCTGACTGTGTCACTTATGGGTCTGAGGAGTTGTAATCTGGATGGTCCCACTCTGACCACTGGGTACACTGGCTCTTGGATCTCTAAGGAGGTGCTAATTTAGCCTCTGCCTGAGGCTACCCAGCAGGAGCTATGGAGAGATCTGCAGATTCCTCTTCTTTGGGGTTTGGAGGTGCCCAGGTGAGGCCCAGCTGTGAAGCAATGCAAGCTGCTGTGGGGCCTTGGGCCTTCTTTTGGAAGTTCTGGGTCTCTCTGACCCAGCTGCAGTTTGTTAGGTAATTTTCAGATTGCAAAGGGCCAGGCCTTTCATATGCAAAAGCCTCTGCGCACAGCTTGGGTGGGGCGGGGTCTCAGGGGATTAACAGGGTGGAGCAAGCAGCTATGGCTGCTCCTCAGTCCTACCCTAAGAGGGTCAGTGTCAGTGTCAGTGTCCCGGTAATCGCTGCAAGCACCTCTGAGAGAAAGCCGCCCTGGAGTTCCGACCGATGCCAGATAGTCCAGTTTCTCCCCATATGAGTCTGGGTCCCCAGAGACTCACCCAGAACTGGAGTTCAGAGCAGGTGGGAGCTTGAGACTCCCTCCCGATTGAAAAAGACAACCGTGTCCTCAGTTGCCAGCCCTTTCCACGTGCGCCTCCGTACCTCTGCACTTTACTTCTGCACCTCCTCTGAGTCTCAGTGTGCTTTTCTCTTTCCTTCTAGTTGTAGAATTTCCACTCAGCCAGCCTTCCTGTGGTTCTGGATGATGTCCGTTTTGTCTTTTGTATTTTTGAAGTGGTTGTGCGAGGCAGCAATTTCCGGTGTTTACCTATGCCACCATCTTGGTTTTCTCAGATTACTCTTATTCTTAACACAAAAACAAAAACTTAAGACTACAGATCTTTGCATCTCAACTTGTAACCTAAGAGGGAAAAAGTATATTCCTACAGAAGAACAGGTATCACACCGATATAAGCAGCATTTGATATTACAAAACAATGAAGATGTAGCTTCAAAGTTTGAAAGAAAATTACAGTAAACCCTCAATTTTACAGACTTTGATTTAACAGACTTTGGATTTAATGGACAAAATTTCCGGTCTGTATGTCATATGTGAAAATTAACACCCAATTAACCAAGCTTTGCTTATAAGTAACTTAACAGGTTTTCTTGTTATTTTTAACAAATTTTAGCAAATAGGCCATATGTTGGGAAAAACACTAGTAATTTCAATGACATAAATAAATATCAGATATCTACAATTATAGCTTACATATTTAAATTAAAGTGTCACCGCTGGTAAACAATGTTCGGTGAATGATTACACCACATTTCCCATGGTAATTGGTTCTGTTGTCCCATGGCGTGATGTTCTGCAGCAGTTTTAACGCATGCCAGCTGGCTGATGTCCTCATATGTGTTAAGCCATACCCCAGCCATGTGCCCCAGTCCTGTGCATTTGTTTACTTGTGGTGACTGGTGAATGCCCGTATTTACTACATCTATTCAGTATAAATTTAAAATTACTGTAATACGTATAGAAAGCTTTTGTATGAAATTAAAATTTTCATACATACATAATTTTAATTACACAAACATGTCTACGTAAGCAAAAATAGGTAAACTAATTTGTCAATTTTTTAACATACGCTTTTGGAAAACCTACTTAATTATATAACAGACACCCACTTGCCTGAATTAGTCTGTTATATCGAGTCTTTACTGTATTTGAAACACAGAAGTATATACCCCCAAAATTAGAATTTGTATTGTGGACCCTCGGAAAGAAGACATCTACTAAGAAGGGCTCCTGGTGGTTAACTGGGCTCAAACTTAAAAACAACAACAAAGACAAAAACAGAGCCCCGAGCCCAGCAGCGATTTCTACACAGGGACGACTCACACAAACTGCACTTCAGGGAGAAGCCTGCACTAAACTCCCTGCCTCTGTGCTGAACTGCCTGCCTGCAGTGTGTTTCTGCCACCTAAGCCAACCCTTACAAAGGAGTTCCGGGAATCCTATTTAACCAAAAGGACTAAGGCTTTCCCCATCCAATCAAACCTGCACAGCTGCAACCATCCAGAGTAGCTCTATTCTGACCAATCAGGACAATGTCTTTTGGACCAATCAAACTTCGAATATTTGGAAACCTGTTGTGAAAGAGAACATACCAACCAATCAGGGACCAGGGACAGGGACTTCTGTCCATATAAGTCAGCTCCCCTCTGGCTCTGAGAGCATACTTTCCCTTTCTTTCCACCAAAGACTGCAGTTCCCCAGCTGAGCTGAAACACTGAAGATGTCTCACCAGAACAGAGCAGAGCACACCAAAGCAAGCCAAAGCAGCCAGGCAGGAAGCAGAGCAGATCAGTGAGGAGCAGAGTTGAGCTATCTAGCCAGAGAAAGGCCTGGCCCCAGGGATGGCTAGTCCTAGGGCTGCTTCACAGCCATGCTGTATCACAACTGAGCTGTTCCAGTCATGCTGCTGTCACAGCCATGCTGTATAAAAATTGAACTGTTTTGCACTGAATAGTGTACTTCTTCACCACATTCCAAATTGGGGATTCCTTTTGGCGTTGCAATGGAGTCAATGACCATTGTTTAACAATGTGAAAGAATAAAGCTAAAGACATTTTCCAATATTCAAGGATTCAAAGTTTAAAATCCATAAGCTGGAGAGACAGGCACATATGAAGAGTCACAACTTACCAGAGTAGAGACACACAAGCAGAAACTGCCATAGGAGCCAATGCATGAGTAGTAGGAAAGCCTGAACTGTAACTGATGAATTGCTGGAGACTCAATGTGGACAATTCTTAAGAGTTGGGCTGGCCGGAGTGGCTCAGTTGATTGAGCATCATCCTGTGTACCGAAAGGTTACCGGTTAGATTCCCGGTCAGGACACATACCTGGGTTGTGGGTTTCATCCTGTTTGGGAGCATATGAAAGGCAATCCATCAATGTTTCTCTCTCTCCCTTCCTCTCTTTAAAGCATGTCCTCGAGTGAGGATTAAAAATAATAATGACAAATAAATAAAAACTCCAGGGGGACCCAGTTATTGGAAGGCTCCCATAATACTGTGAGATTTACCTCCAGGAACTCAACCAGATTCCCATAGTAAATATTAGAGAAAAATACTCTTGGGCTTGCCGCAGGTTGGGTGGGATGGGGTGACCAATATGAAATTACAAACCAGAGCATTCGGTCCTTCTTAACAAGGCCTACCCTCAAAAGAAACTAGTTAACCAGAGCCTAAGGGACCTGGGACAAAGAAAATAACCAACCCCAGCCTACTCTAGCCATGCTGTCCCACCTAGGTGGAGAGAAAAAAAATGAAAACGCCTGTGAAGTTCACAGTACAGAGGCATAAGTTCACTAAATTACTAAGAGCAAATCATAGGACTAAAGCAGGGGCGGGGAACTTTTTTCCTGCCAAGGGCCATTTGGATATTTACAACATCATTCACGGCCATACAAAATTATCAACTTAAAAATTAGCCTGCTACATTTGGTCAAACATTTAATTAACTCACCCCTAATGCCTTGGCAGGCAGACCAAATGATTTCTCAGGCCATGGCCTGTGGGCTGGACATTCCCTGTCCTGGGGAAAGAATGTTTCCCTTACCCCAACCTTACTACCACATTACTAAGGCCCTATTAATAGCAGTTCCTTTTAGCAAAATATCATATCTACCTATCAAGAAAAATTTATAAGGCATACCAAAAGATAAAAAACACACTGTGAAGAGACAGAGCAAGCGTCAGACATGGAAAGTTGGAATTATTAGACATGGAATTTAAAACAACTATAATTAATATGCTAAGGGCTCTATGGATAAGGTAGACAGCAAGAATAGATGAACAATGTAAACATAGAGATTGAAACCCTAAGAATCAGCCAAAAAGAAATGTTACAGGAAAAAAAAAAAACGATATAAATAATGCCTTTTTGATAGGCTTACAGCAAAGTAAAGAATCTCTGAGCTAGAAAATATATCAATATAATCCTCAAAAAAATGAAAATCAGAGAAAACAAAGACTGGAAAACACACACAGAAGAATATCCAAAGACTGTGGGACAACTACAAAAGGTATAACATACATGTAATGGGGATACCGGAAGAAGAGAAAAAAACAGAAATAAATCAATAATGACTGAGAATGTCTACCTTTTTTTTTTTACAATTTCCCCAAATTAATGCTGGACATCAAACCACAGATCCAGGAATCTCAGAGAATACCAAGAAGGAAAAATACAAAACAACAAAATAAAAATAAAACAAACAAAAAAAACCCCACATCTATGCATATAATTTTTAAGCTACAGAAAATCAAAGACTAAAAAAAATAAAAAAAATTAAAAAAATCCTGAAAGAAGCCAGAGGAAAAGAAGCACCTTACCTACAGAGAACAAATAATTACATCTAACTTCTTAACCATGCAAGCAAGAAGAGAGTGGAGTAAAACACTTAGAATGTTGAGGGGAGGAAAAAAACCTACCAACCTAGAATTCTGTATCCTGAAAAATTACCTTTCGAAGGAGAAATAAAGATTTTCTCAGACAAAAAGAGAAAGAGAATTTGTTTCCAGTAGACTTGCCTTGCAAGATATTTTTAAAGTTCATTAGAGAAAAGGAAAACAATATAGGTCTAAACTCATATCTACATAAAGAAAGGAAGAACACAAAGAAGGAATAAATGAAAATAGATTTAAAACTTGATATTTCTAGCTCTCTCTCCCTCTCCCTTCCTCTCTGAAATCAATAAAAATATATTTTAAAAAAAGAGAGAGACTACCCTTGGTGGCCCTGACTTAATCAGGTGAAAGCCCTTAAAAGAAAGACTGGGTCCTTCCTGAAGTGAAAAAATTCTGGTGCTGGCTTTAAAGACATGATCTGCCACGTTGTGAGAGGGACTAGGACAGAGCCATGTGGCAAGGAAGTGCAGGTAACCACTGACAGCCAGCAAAGAACTGAAGACCTCAGCCCCACAGTTGATTGTACTTGTCAACAATAACATGTTTTGGAAGAGAACCTCAAGCTCCTGCAGTCCAGTTAACATGTAGTTTGTAACTTTGTGAGAACCAAAACAAAGCTGTACCCATACTACTGACCCATGATACTGGAAGAAAATAAATGTGCTGCTTTATTCTGCCAAATCTGTGGTAATTTATTACACAATAGAAAACTAATACATCTTTCACAGTAGTACTACTACACCAACAAGCATTCATGAGACAGAAAGAAATATACAAAAGAATGAAACAACATATGATGATCTCTGTGCAAATTCCACTCTTGCTTATGATGGATCTACTAGCCAGCCATGGGCAAACTATGGCCCGTGGGCCGGAAAAAGACCGTACCCTTTTATGTAATGATGTTTACTTTGAATTTATATTAGTTCACACAAACACTCCATCCATGCTTTTGTTCCGGCCCTCCGGTCCAGTTTAAGAACTCATTGTGGCCCTCGAGTCAAAAAGTTTGCCCACCCCTGTAGTGGTCAGCAAACTCATTAGTCAACAGAGCCAAATATCAACAGTACAACGATTGAAATTTCTTTTGAGAGCCAAATTTTTTAAACTTAAACTATATAAGTAGGTACACTGTTATTAACTTAATTAGGGTACTCCTAAGCTGACCTTTGCTAAAAACGTCCTCAATCGATTGAGGTACGTTCGCTGAGGTCGACCCCTTCCAACTTTCCCATGCTCAACTCGTGCATGAATGGCGCGCACCTCCCCCGCGCTGCTAATATTAAAAATTTATACACATTATGTTAAGTAAGAAGAGCTGAACATGAATGATATTCAAATTATAAAAATATGGACAAAGATATAAAGGCAATTCAGTACAGAAAGGATAGTCATTTCAACATACCATTTGCAAAAAAAAATAGGAACTTCAATCCACACCTTGCACCATATGCAAAAATTAACTAAAATGGATCATAGATTATGTAGAACCTAAAACAATAAAACTTCTTAAAGAAAACACAGGAGAAATCCTTGGTGGCCTTGGATTAGGCAAGTATTTCTCAGAAACATTGCCATCAGCACAATCCTTAAAAGAATAAATTGATATGTTAGAATTCACCAAAATGAAACATCTGCTTTTCAAATGACACTGTTAAAATAATATAAAACTAGCCAGAATGTGGGAGCATATATCTGATAAAGGATTTTTATCCAGAATATATAAAGAACTTCCAAAACTCAGGAATAAGGAAAAACAAAACAAAACAAACCACAAACAAAAGCTTTGAACAGATACTTCACCAAAGATAAAAGGATGGCAAATATCCACATAGCAAAAAAGAAGCTCAACATTACTAGACTGAAGGTACATGCAAAGTAAAACCATAATATGGTATTACTACATACCTATCACAATGGCTAAAATTTTAAAAATAGTGACAATACCAAATGTGGCAAGGACCAGGTAAAAATGGATCTCTCATTCATTGCTGGTGGGAATATAAAATGTTACAACAATGTTAGAAAACAGTTTGGTACTTTCTTACAAATTTGAACTTACTCCAACTTTATGAGCTATCCATTTCATTTCTAGGTAACAAATGTGTATGTCCATATAAAGACTTGTACATGAATGATCACAGAAATTTTGTTATAGTTGAAAACTGAGAACAAAACAAGTGTCTATTAATTGGTAATGGATTTATTCAGAGGTGGTACATAAATAGAATGAGTAGTTAATAAAATAGAACTGGTGTTACATGCAACAACCTAAATCTCAAACTAACTATGCTGAAAGCTAAATCAAAAAAAGAAAGTACCTACTATATGATTCCATTTATATAAAATTCTAGAAAATACAAATTAAACTTTGGTGATAAATAGTAGACCAGCAGGATGAGAGTAGGAAGCAATTACACTGGAACACAAGAAAATTTGGGGGAGTAATGAGTATGTTCATTACACTGATTGTGGTAGTAGTTTTATAGAGGTATAAATATGTCAAAACTTATCAAATATTATACTTTAAATATATAGTTTATTACATACTACTTTACCTCAATAAAGTTGTTAAAAACATATATGGCCAAAACACTTAAGAGGCAAAATATTTAGAGACAATTTTGATGTTCTGGTTCATAATCTGCTGGCTATATAACTAGATTCAATTCAACTTAACATAATGAATATTTTGGCCATTTTTCTTCATCATGTTAATAAGCCTGGTTTCTTATACAGATAGCAGCTAGTTTAAGGTTACACAGGCAAAAGTGATCAAGTAGCATGTGAATCCAGATCTGTCTAATCTCAAAGGCAATACTATTATTGCCACAACAATATAATGAAATTTCTACTTTCTCATGCTAAAAATATTCTTTTGAGTGTTCTTTTCAAAGCCAACTATAAAAGCACCTAAATTAACTGAAGAAAGACATCGTTGAAAAAGAATCATCACTATTTGTGAGTTTTACAAATCTTTAATCTGATCCTTTGCACTCTCCATTTCCTCAATTTCCACCTCAACACTGCCCCCAGAGAATTTGAACAGGAAAAAAAAATCACAATCAGATATAATGAGACATGTTTTACAGTAAGGGCAGAGGAATAACTCATGAATAGAAAATGGAATATAGGTAGATTGAGAACCAATAAGTAGAGCTTTGTTGTTGTTCTATTTTGTTTTGCATAGCCTATTCTTTTCAACCTCTCCCTGAAGGCTTCTCAAGTCAAGTTCCTAAGTCACTGTCCAAATGAACCTACTGCATAAATGAATGAATGGAAATGACTGCATATGAATGGGCAATGCAGCAAAAATAGGGCACCCATAAAGTCAATCAGTAAGCTTTCAAAATATAAATATTTCTGTTACTGTGCTACTCCCATATCTCACGTGGAATTTAGTAAGAAAGGTTTTCAGAGCCTAAGACAGATGTCTCATTCTTTTCTATTAATAACTGCTGTTATATTACAAAACTTGGTAAGGCACTGATTCACCGTAAATGTTAACATTCTAATTTTGTTATTGTCTAGTTCTGATTTACCTTGAGACAGTCATTCATCTTTCTGAGTCCCAGTTTCTTCCTCCATAAAATAAAAATTTGTGACTTATAACCTGCACTATTCTATCTGGTAGCCATGCCACATATGACAATTGGAACACTTGAAATGTGACTCATATGATTAACAAATTGTTTTAATTACATTTACTAGGGTGACACTTGTTAATTACGTGATATAGACTTCAAGTGTATAATCCTCCTATATAATAAAAGGCTAATATGCAAATAGACCGAACAGTGGAACGACGGGTCTCTGATGCATACTGACCATGAGGGGCAGACGCTCAACGCAGGAGCTGCCCCCTGGTGGTCAGTGTGCTCCCACAGGTGGAGCGCCACTCAGCCAGAAGCCGGGCTCACGGCTGGTGAGCACAGCAGCAGTGGAGGGGGCCTCCCCCGCCTCTGCGGCAGCACTAAAGATGTCCGACTGCCGGCTTAGGCCCATTCCACAGGGGGAGCGGGCCTAAGCTGGCAGTCAGACATCCCCTGAGGGCTCCCAGACTGCGAGAGGGTGCAGGCTGGGCTGAGGGACACCCCCCCGCCAGTGCATGAATTTTGTGCACCAGGCCTCTAGTTCTATAATATAAAACAATACATCATCTGTACTACGTGTACCAGTTAATAATGCGGATTTTGTAATCAATGAAAACACCATAATTTCAAGAGAAACATCAAAAGTGCTTTATTCAAAGTAATGTCCATCGCTAGCTACACATTTCCCCATCTTTCAGGTGATTTGTGGATACCCTCCCAATAGAACTTTTCTTGTTTTGAGGCAAACCATTCAGAGACCCAATTTCCCACTTCTTCGTATGTTTTGAAGTGCTGCTCAGAAAGTGCATGTGCCATTGATCAGAACAAGTGGTAATCTGAAGGAGCAAGGTCTGGTGAATATGGCGGGTAGGTTAATACTTCCCAAGCCAGATCTTTTAACGTGTCTTTAACTGGTTTTGAAGTGTATGATGGTGCGTCATCTTGAAGCAAAATTACTTTGCTGTGTCTTCTGGCACATTCTGGTCATTTCATGATTATTTGTTGTCGGTAGCAATCAGTATTAATGGTTTCACCTGGTTTTAGAAGCTCATAATACACCACACCTTCTTGATCCCACCAAATGCAGAGCATTGTCTTCTTTCCGAAGCAATTTGGCCTTGCAGTTGATGTTGATGGTTGGCCTGGATCAACCCGATTTTGGGCATTTGTGTCTTATGACCCAGCAATTCCACTTCTGGGTACATATCTGAAGAAACCCAAAACAATACTTTGAAAAAATTATATGCACCCCTATGTTCATTGCAGTGCTATTTACAATAGCCAAGATATGGAAGCAACCTAAGTGCTCATCAACAGATGAGTGTATAAAAGTTATGATATGTGCCCTAGCTGGTTTGGCTCCGTGGATAGGGCGTCGGCCTGCAAACTGAAGGGTCCCGGGTTCAATTCCGGTTAAAGGCACATGCCGGCGTTGTGGGCTCCATCCCCAGTAGAGGGTGTGCAGAAGTCAGCCTATCAATGATTCTCTCTCATCGTTAATGTTTCTCTCTCTCTCCCTCTCCCTTCCTCTCTAAAATCAAGAAAATATATATATATAGAAAAGTTATGATATGTATATAAATAATGGAATATTATTTGGCCACAAAAAAAAATGAAATCTTACCATTTGCAACAGTATGGATGGGCCTAAAGGATATTATGCTAATTGAAATAAGTCAGAGAAAGACCAATGCCATATTATTTCACTTATATGTGGAATCTAAACAACAAAATAAATGAACATAGAAACAGACTCATAGATACAGAGAATAGACTGATGGTTGCCAGAGGGAAAGTGGGGTGAGAGGCTGGGTGAAAAAAGTAAAGCGATTAAAAACTACAAATTGATAGTCACAAATTAGTCCTGGGTATGTAAAATACAGCATAGGGAATATAGTCAATAATAATATAACTATGAAAGTTGCCAAGTGGGTACTTGAAATATTGGGGGAACACTTTGTAAGGCATATGATTTTCTAACCACTATGCTGTACACCCAAAACGAATACAAAATAATAGCGAATATAAACTGTCATTGAAAAATAAAATTTTAAAACTAAGGTGATAAGCAGGGAATGTAGAAGTAGGGATGTAATTTTAAATAAGGTATTCAGGAAAGGTATGACTGAGTACGGCATTTTTGAGCAGACTTGAGGAAGTGAGGAAATGAGACATGTGGACACTCTGCCTGAAATACCTGGGAGAAAGGTGTTCTAGGGAGAGAGAAGAACAAGCACAAAGGCCTAAAGTGGGCATATATCTGGTCTGTTCCTCGAACAGCAAAGAGGCCCGTGTGCCCTGAGAAAAGTGAACAAGGAGAGTGGTCAGAGATGAATTCAGAGAGAGAACAGGAGCCACAGATCATGTAGGGTCTTGGCTAAAAACTACAGCCTTTACTCAAGTGAGATAGGATGCCATTAAAGGACTTACAGCAGAGGAACATGGTCATTTTACTTACATTGTACGTAGGTAAATTTTGAACTTGCATCATTTCTTATTGGCGTGCAAGATACAAAAAGTTCAGAATATGTCACAAGCATGCTACTATACTAACAGAAAACCAGTTAATATCTACAGTATTATAAATTGGTTTAAAACCCTACCAGATAAATGAACAAAAAATCTGAAGAATGTATGCAACAAGAAATGAAATTAGTAAATAAACATTAAAAAACTCAATTATCGCCCTGACCGGTTTGGCTCAGTGGATAGAGCGTTGGCCTGCAGTCTAAGGGGTCCCGGGTTCGATTCCGGTCAAGGGCATGTACCTTGGTTGTGGGCACATCCCCAGTGGAGGGTGTGCAGGAGGCAGCTGATCGATGTTTCTCTCTCATTGATGTTTCTAACACTCTATCCCTCTCCCTTCCTCTCTGTAAAAAAAAAAAAAAATCAATAAAAAAATATTTAAAAACACACACAAAAAACTCAATTATCACTAAAAAGAAATTCAAAGCAAAACAAAGTACCATTTATCACTCATTGCTAGGAAAATTGGTGGTAGTGAAAATCAACAATCATGTCAACAATCCTGCATCTGAAACCTCTGGTTTGAAAACACTTTCAGAAGTGTTGTGGATTTCAGAATATTTGGATTATGGAGATGTGACATGACACAAATCTATAATAATAAAAGCATGATATGCTAATTAGCTCGGACGACCTTGGGGATTTCAGAATTGCATATGAGGAATTGCTGACCTATATGATTCTTTTGTAAACAATTATGTTAACACAGATCAAAAGCCATAAAATAGCAAGATGGGTCACAATATCAGAATCACCTGGGCGAACTTCTCCAAATCACAAAACCCTTACCAATGAAGATTCCCCATTTCCCTAGTAGCTTCTGTAGTAAGTCACTGGACCTCATAGCAGTATATATTGGGCTGAAAAAGGCACAATAAGTTTGAAATGAAAATAAACCAAGTATAGAGATTTTTTAAATTCCAATGTAAATAAAACAACATGGGAATCCTTGGAGTTTTTAAAAATATTTTACTCCATGAGGTAAGAAATAGCCCAAAAAAAACAGATACAAAGAACACCAACATTAGTTTAAAATCTGGTGTTTCCCAAATAATTTTAACCTTCTTAGAAAATTCATTCATTTTATTCACTCCAAGTATAGTCAATATTAGCAGGTATTATGTGCAAGGCACTGTGTGTACCAGGTAATACCAGGAGTGAGGCTTGGAGAGGTAGATAGGGGCTGAACGTGAGTTTAAATTTTATCTTAACACTAGAGGCCCTGTGCACGAATTCATGCACAGGTGGGGGGGGTCCCTCTGCCTGCCGGCAATCGGGATGGCCGGCCAGGGGAGGGACTGCGGAAGGCTGGCCCACCCCAGGAGGTTGGCTGTGGGAGCGCACTGACCACCAGGGGGCAGCTCCTGCGTTGAGTGTCTACCCCCTGGTGGTCAGTGCACATCATAGCAACCAGTCCACTGGTCGTTTGGTTGCTTGAGTTTTTATATATATAGATGCAGATGGAGAGGCAAAAAAAATTCTGAGCAGGAGTGAATTATGATCAGATGTGCAAGTCAGATCACTCTGGCTACAATGTAAAGGAAGACTAAAAAGGGAAGACCACTAGCAGAATGTACTTTCAGAGACTATTATAAAAGTCCAGATGAGACATGAAGAGCTTTGTTTAAAATCATCCCCCAAAATTTCAGAAGTTCTGCCTAAGCTTCATATTGCCAAACTGAAACTCAAGTGGTGATAGGGCTACAACAGAGAAAATTAGGGGAGAAAAAGAAACTCAATAGTGTTGATGAGAGGCAATCTAGACAAGCCAGTAGAAAATGGTACCTACAGCTTACAGTAGTCTGCAATAAGCAGTGATCCAGGCCTTACTGTAGAAGTCAGATAAACAGGTGGTATCCCAACAATCAGGAAAAACACAATAGCAGAACATGTTTAATTTTACAGTTCCATATAGGAGATAACAGAGAGCTCAGCTATAAGACTGGAGTTCAGGAATTCAAAAATAGGAAACAGAAAATAGGACAGCAGCAGAAAAGATACAGATTCTGGACTCAAATTAACCTTTCAAAACCCTAAATCTGCCATTTCTAGCTGTAAAAGTCTGGACAACTCAGCATTTTGAGCCTCAATTTCTTCATCCATAAAAAGGGAATAAGACTATCCACTCTACAGGGTTGCTGGAAGAATTAAATGAGATGTCAATACTTTAAAACACCAATAGAGTTCAACAAATAGGAGTTTCATCCCTTTCTCTTTTTCTTACATTTTTCATTTAAGATACTGAAATAGGGAAGTATTCTGCTTGACCACAAAGTCTGAAAGGCTTATCCAACTAGGCATTAAAGGAGATTAGGTGAACAAAGGCAGGTAGGTCATTAATGCAAAATACCTTATGAAAACACTAGTTCATAAAGAAGTCAAAGTAAATGAGTCACACAAGTAAAAGGACCTTAAAAACTGAAGTAGAGTAAAAGTTTAAATCATTAGAATTAGCCTAATGTCACTATATTTAAAAAAAAAAAAAAGCAAAAAGGGAGAGTTCTCCGTATAGTGAAGTAAAAAATCTCCAAGTTATATTTTAAATAAAATTATTATGTAAAACATTAACATGGTATGCTGCCTTTTACATAAAAGGTAGAGAGGGGAAAATAACAATCTATATTTGTATTTTGTTTCTATTTGCATAAATACTAGTAAAATATACAAACAATAAAATTGGTTACCTATAGAGAAGAAGAGAGGGATAGACATAGTAGTATTGAGACTTCTCAATATATACCTTTGTATATTATTTTGAAATTTGAACCAAGTAACCATATTACCAATTTAAAAAGGAAATAAAATGTAAAATGCTTGAGAAACTTGAGTGTTGATAATATGTTCCACTACACTTACTAATTATGTATGACTTATTTGTACATATTTTAGCAGTATAATAGATTTTTAAGTTCCTCCAAAGAATTATTATCCTAATAAAGCAGGAATATTCAAATTGACCGTCACACCATGATGGTCAAGATGGCTGCACCCATAGTGGAGGCAGGGAATCCATAACACAAGATGGCTACACTCACAGCAGAGGCCGAGTACCTGTAATGAGCCTTAATGAGCAATCAGCCTTAACGAGCAATCAGCAGGGACCTGAGGCTGTGCCCCCCCACCTGGTGGGGCTTGACAGGGGACCTCAGGAAGCGCCCCCCACCCCAGTGCCAGGCTGGGGGACCTCAGGCTGCACCCCCTTCCTGGCGGGGCTTGACGGGGGACCTCAGGCTGCACCCCCTGGCCCGGGCCAGGGGACCTCAAGGTGCAACCCCCGGCCCGGGATGGGGCACCTCAGGCCATGCCCCCCACCCGGCGGGGCTTGACGGGGGTGGGGCCAGCCGGGTCTGGATCTAGCCCAATGGGGGTGGGGCCAGCCAGGTCTGGGTCTCGCACGATTTTGAGGCGCACGTGGGTGGGCGGGGACTTGACTCTGGTTCCCATGGCGCACCCCAGACTCTGACAGGAGGAAGATTTTCATATACATTTTACTAATTTTCTTTCATCTCTGACACTTCTATTATAGAGAAAGAGCAAATAGCAATATTAAAATATTTCCTCTAATTAATTCCCTTTTAAATGTGCACAAATTTCATGCAACGAGCCACTAGTCTTGAAGATAAAGATCATGTCCCATTTGTTCTTTAACCCTACTGCCAAGCATGGTGCCTGGCACCTAGCTAGTATTCAAAGAATACATTAAATTGACTCTGGATTGCCTAAAATGCTTTCCAACTGAAGTCACCTCCAATTCTGCATATATTTTTAAATTGTATTGCTGGTGACTTATCTATGTACAAAATCATACTTAATATTCAAGAATGAGATTGGACTTGGGGTGGTGAACACACAATATAATACACAGATGATGTATTATAGAATTGTACAACAGACACCTATATAATTTTATTAACCAACTAGGGGGCCAGTGTACGAATTCATGCACTTTGAAAGGAATTGTGGGCCGTGAGGCTGCAGTGGGCACAGGTTGGATCTTGGCCCATCTCTGTGCCTCTGTCCAGCCCCTCCTGTCACAGCCTCTGGTCCGATCCCCTGTCTGCCAGCAGCCCAGCTCCCACCACCACCACTCCCACATGCTGATGGCACCGGCCCCACTCGCACCCGATGATGGTGCGAAGTGATTGGGGCCAGCGCCAGCAGCAGGTGCAAGCAGGGCACCAGCAGCGGGTGTGAGTGGCGGCTCCAGCACTAGCAGAGGGTGCGAGCGGGACCGGCACCAGCAGTGGGTGTAAGCCGGGCTGTAGCAGGGGGAGGTGGAGAAGTCCTGAGGGGCAATTGGGACCTGCAGCCGCCGCTC
Organism: Myotis brandtii; assembly: GCF_000412655.1. Taxonomy (NCBI): domain Eukaryota; kingdom Metazoa; phylum Chordata; class Mammalia; order Chiroptera; family Vespertilionidae; genus Myotis; species Myotis brandtii. Next base: position 714,330 of record NW_005368638.1, on the reverse strand, counting down.
GCACCTACTGATGGCACTGAGCGATTTGGGCCAGCGCTGGGTGCCGATAGTGCGTGTGAGCTGTGGCTCCAGTGCCAGCAGCAGGTGCGAGCACCGGGCGGGACTGCGGTGTGAGGGAGTAAAGAATTTTCAATAACCACCAGAGACTCGCCCCAATGACAGCGACCAGCACCCCGCCTTGGTCTGGTGCCCCAGCTCACCTGCTCCACCATCCCATCACGGCCGACACCCGCCATGTGCCATGCGCGCCCCCTGGTGGTCAGTGCATGTCATAGCGACCAGTTGTTTGGTTGTTCCACCGTTCAGTCTATTTGCATATTAGCCTTTTATTATATAGGATTATTATATAGGATGTCACCCTAATAAATTCAATAATAAAGAAAAAATTCAAGTTTTTATAAAAATGAGGAAAGCTCTTCTAATTAACAATTGTTTAACAAAAAAGGCAAGATATAAATTTAACTATTAATAAAATAAGATTAACAATTACCCCTGGATCACTCCAAAGACTCAACATAAGATGGCAATCATTTGAAATGGATCAGGGAGCCAGCCCAGGTACTTAACAAAGTCTGTTCATTTCTTTGATAGCAGGTATTGCTACCTAGTTTTACTTACCCACTTTTCAAATAACCACTATAGTTGCTTTCTCTTAATTCTAAAAGAATTTGTTTTTCTTGGTTCTGTTCCCCTATTCTTCATGACCCAGAAGATATTTCTTCTTCTCTTATGACCACATTTCTTAAGAGTTTTCTGGTCTCTATTCATTGTACGTCTAGTTTCCTCAACTTAGTTTCTTATCACACCCGTCTTATAACTCCTCTAATAAAACAATGAATGTTAAACTTTAGTATACCTCAAACTGTAGCAGCATTTAAGTAGATCTCCTATGCAACTCTTCCTCACTCCTCATCCACCCTTTTAAGAATCCAAAAGGTGTGTGATGAAACCTGAGCAATTGATCATTTTAATCAGTATCTCATTTGATTCTAATACAGCTAGCCTGCCTGAACACACCTGAAAACCAACTAGCTTAGGTCATCGATAACTGTTCAACAGTCACATTCAAAGCACTTCTGTTATCTCTTTCAGCATCTGACACCTTCCTGTAACTCCTTCCTTCTACCACCTTTTACCACACAACTAGACTCTCCTCTCTCACCACCATTCTATCTTCTTTACTGGCTTCTTCACTTCCTGATAACTCTTAACCTTTAAATAATAGTGGTAGGGGCTGTCAGTGACTCTCTTCCTAAATTGACACAAACTTCATAAGCAGTAATAGGTGCTTCAACAACCACCTATATGCCATCCTAAACCCTGCCATTTTGAATTCTAAATTATTTTCAGGTAGTCAGAGGCTATGCAGTACAGGAGGAAAACAAAACAAAACAAAACAAAACAAAAAAACAACCCAGCAAAGATGCTTCAGCCTCATGCATATCTGAATTCAAAATATTTGCTCTACTATTTACATAACATGCCCAAAGCCACACATTTTTCTGAATTTCAGCTATGTTCTCCTTTAAAACTGGAGATAACATGTTTGTAACAAATTTTTGTTTGGATTAAATGAGGGAAATAAAAAGATTAAATGAGAAGTTCCATTCCCTTCTTAGCAGGAACTTGGAAGACATCCTTGAGGACCCATGCCATAGGCCTCAGAGGTGGCAGAAGGGATAACTAGCCTGGGGTTGGGAGATTAGAAAATACACGAGTTTGAGCAAATAAGTACATATACTGAGGATAATGGGAGTCAATTTCTCGCTGCTGAAGAAGAGATTTATAAATACAGAAAGGGCAAGACTAGAAAGAACCCTCAGGTGTTGGATTAGAATTGGATGTATCAGTGTGAATTTTTAAAAATACATATACACAGATATAGGAAGAGATTCAGATGTGTACCTATATACACATATTTCCTATCTCTGTCCACCCTGGAAGTAATGATACTCCAACAGAATGAGCACATTAGGCATCCAAATCTACATTTCTAAATACCACCTCCACGAAAAGAAATCAGGATTCCTTGGGAAAATGCATGATTCCAGAGCTGGGACAGGAAAAGGCCAAAAATAAGTCTGGAACATCTCGTGCCTGGAAGTAAGGAAATACTCAAAGGATGGGACATGTCAGAAAGACACAGGAGCCACCTTAAAGAGCTCCCACTAGCCAAATCTAGGGCAATTTGAGCATCAAAATAAAATAAAATGTGGTAACTAATAAAACCCACTGAATAGGAACAAAAATCCATGGGTACATATTGATGTAAATAAATGAATGCATGAATGGGGGGAAAGGGAAACATCTATTTTTAATTTTCACTAGAAAATCAACTAAAAAATGCAGATGGCAACCTTCATAGTAGTGACTGATTCAGGCAGAAGTCATCAGTGGACCCAAAGTCTGGTGGATAGAGGTTTGTCTGATGAGGAACAGAATACTGGCACAGTCTTGGAGATCTTCCCACAAAAAGAGTTACCAATTACAAAAGGAAAAATGATGACTTTATGACAGACATGAATTAACAAGGTATTAAGGTTAAGTGTTCAAAGTTAAATATCAATGTATGTCTCCTCGTAATACTCTAAGAATAGTATATCATTTCTATGATATTCCTGCCAACAATGCATTCAGTATGGCCATGAGCAATCACTGGATGGACCAAAGTTAAGTTTTATTATAGAAGAATAAAAAAAGTCAAGGTCATAAAAGACAGAGAAATATTGAGGAACTATTTCAAACTGATGGAGACTAGAGACATGATAATTAAATGCAATGTGTGATCCTGGATTGAACCATGGACCAAAAAGTAAAGAGAGACAATACTGGGACAGTTGAAAATTTTGAATGGCATCTGGGGATCTGAAGGTAGTGTTGTATCATGTTGACTTCCTGATTTGGTGGTTACATAAGAGACTGTCCACGTTTTGGTAAATACACACTAAATTATTTAGGAGTGATGGGCATTATGTCTGCAACTTGCTCTCAAATGGTTCAGAAAAAGTTTAATGAGATTAGAAATGGTGTATTCCTCTCAAATGACTGGAAGCAGTAATAAAAATAAGAGACCAGAAATGAGATAATCAGGTCTCATTTGCTGAAATTTGAGAATCCAGTAAGCTATATCACAAAGAGGAAAAGGATCAAAGATGATGTCAAGGTTCTGTCTTTGGGCATCTGGAAAGGAAGGCCTCACTGAGCCCACTACAGTGAGCCAAGTACATGATATTGCAGGCTCATCTTATCTTATCTACACTAATAAAAGAGAAACATGGTAATTAGCGTACGACCGCTACCCTTTTCATTGGCTAATCAGGGC
>NW_005368638.1:701060-710681 GCF_000412655.1 Myotis brandtii | reverse complement strand
TGGGCACCGCCCCTGCCCGGGCCAGACGCCTCGGCCAGAGGCATTAGGCCTGGGCAGGGGCGGAGCCTGCAACCGCAGGGAGCTGGGGATCCCCTGCCCAGGCCTGACACCTCTGCCGGAGGCCTCAGGCCTGGGCAAGGGCCCGATCCTGCGATTGGAGGGTGATGGGGGTCAACGCCTGAGGGCTCCCAGTATGTGAGAGGGGGCAGGCTGGGCTGAGGGACACTCGCCCCCACCCCCACCCAGTGCACGAATTTCATGCACCGGGCCCCTAGTATCTTATATAATAAAAGGGTAATATGCAAATCGACCGAATGGCGGGACAACTGGTCGCTATGACACACTGACCACCAGGGGGCAGAAACTCAACGCAGGAGCTGCCCACTAGTGGTCAGTGTGCTCCCACAGGGGGAGCGCCGCTCAGCCATAATTGAGCTGAAGGTTGATGAGCGCAGCGGCCCGCTTCCGTGGCAGCGCTAAGGATGTCTGATTGCAGCTTAGGCCCAACATCCCCCAAGGGCTCCCAGACTTTGAAAGGGCGCAGGCTGGGCTAAGAAACCACCCTCCCATCCTCCCCAGTGCACGAATATCATGCACCAGGCCTCTAGTCTTGTATATACACATAGTATATATGTAGTACAATGTTAAAATTTGGTTGAAGTTCATGTGTGGGAACAGGGTTTATAGGAAATCTCTGTACCTTCTCCTCAACTTTGCTGTAAACCTAAAAATGCTTTAAAAAAGTACTTATTTAAAAAATTTTTAAGTTGCAATAATAGGTCAAGAAAAAATTAATTGGTTGAAGGGAATTTGGAGGCTTTTTATACTGTTTTTGCAACTTTTCTGTAGGTTTGAAATTATTTTAAAATAAATTAATTTTTAAAAGTCAGTAAGAACTTATGATGACCTTGGTGCAAAATGCCTGGCTTACTACAGGTACTAAAAAAAATTATTTGGCCTTTCCTTCCCAGCTGCTCAAATGAAAAAATCTTAAAGTCATCATCACTCTTTTCCTCTTTCTCCTACATCCAAATGGACTCTCAGTTCTAGAAAAACTACCTAATAAGTTTTCAGTTTTTCAAATCCAATTTTTATTTCCACATCTCTCCATTTCCAGTTCTTACCATTTCTCACCTAGACCACAGCAAGAGCATCCTCACTGGTCTCTCTGCTCCAATTTTAACCTTATCTTTGCACCATCCTTACATCCTTGCATCATTATCTAAAAAATGGAGTTACTTTTCAAAACTTACATCTAATTTTATCGTTCTTTTATTTAAGTACCTATAATTGCTCCCCAATGTAAATGTTGATTTTCTAAGAGGAAAACTAAACATGTGTGAAGGCACTAGCAATGCAGAAGCACCAAAAAGCTCTCTCTCTCTCTCTCTCTCTCTCCCTCTCTCTCTCTCTCTCTCTCACACACACACACACACACACACACACACCAATGAAGTAGTAATTACTGGGGGTGGGCGGGATGGATGGACTTGACATCTTTTATGCTTATTTTAGGATTTGGTACTGGTTTTATTTTTTACTACATAGTGGGAATGGCAGGGATGAGTAGGTATCATAAACTTTCCAACACTTATAGCCTCTAAAACAGTGCTTTTACCAATCCTTTGCCCAACTTGGCATCAAAGAAAAAATGCTTTCAGCACACTGGGACAAGCAAAGGAGATGATTCAAGGTCAAAAGAAACCATCTGGGGGGCTCCAATATGTTCAGTCCCTTAGACTGACAGGCATCTTGCTCTTAGCATTAATGGTAAACCATTCATGGCCTACCAGCTAGTTGGAAAGCTCTGTTCTAAAGGTCTTAATATGATCCCACTCATCACCCAAACAAGGAGCCTCACAACCTTTCCTCTCCTACCATAGTTAACACACACATACACGCACACAGATTCACATGCAAAATCAGATACCAATACCCATCCCATAGACAGAGACAGACATGTACAAGACAACTTGCATTTCTCCAAACACACTATGCATCCTTTTATACTTCTGACTTTTTGTACACGCTGTTCTCTCTATCCAGATAAAGTCCAACTCATCCTCCAAGACACTGCTCAAATGCTACTGCTGCTTCCCCCACATCTTATTACACTTGTCACTCTGAATTGTAATTGTTTGTTGACATGTGTTACCACCTAGAATTTGAGCTCAAGGGCAAAATCATGTTTATCATTGATCCCTATAATAGACATTCAAATGTTTAATTAACATGCTATATAATAAAAGCCTAATATGCTAAGTGTCTGGTCAGTCATTCAACCAATCAAAGCGTAATATGCTAATGATATGCTAAGGCTGCTCAACCACTCGCTATGACGTGCACTGACCACCAGGGGGAAGACAGTCAACCAGTCGCTATGATGTGCACTGACCACCAGGGGGCAGACAGTCAACCAGTCACTATGACTTGCACTGACCACCAGGGGGCAGATGCTCCGACTGGTAGGTTAGCTTGCTGCTGGGGTCTGGCCGATCAGGACTGAGCAAGACGGGCCAGACAGGCCCTGGAGCTCTCCCACGGTCCCTCCCTGGCTGGCCAACCTCCCGCTTCCCTTTCCAGCCCTAATCATGCACTGGTGGGGTCCCTTGGCCTGGCCTGCCCCCTCTCGCAATCCGGGCTGAGGATCCCCCCTCCCCAGTGCATGAATTTCGTGCATCGGGCCTCGAGTTATATATAAATGTTCACTACATAATTCACCAATAAGCCAAATATTTTACTTTCTTTTTTTTTTTTTAATCCTCACCCAAGGACATGCTTTTTTATTGATTTGAGAGAGAAAGGAAGGGAAAGGGAGAGAGAGAAAAAACATCAATTTGAGAGTGAAACATTCATTGATTGCCTCTCTCATGCACCTGGACTGGGGAATCAAACCTGGAACTTGGGTATGTGCCCTGACCAGGAATGAAACTCGTGACCTTTCTGTGATGGGACGATGCTCTGAGCCACACAGGCAAGGGCAACCAATTTTTCAGAATACATTAATTAAAACAACGAGGTACAATTTTACAACCAAATTAGCATTAGCATTTTTCCAAAGCAAGAACACCCATTGTTTTATAAAAGAAAGATTTGTCATAGAAATATTCATACCACTGGAACCCTTTCCCAGTCCTAGGGTTTTAGACTGAGGAAACAAACAAGCACAAATATATTCAATGCAGATTATAACATTGGAAGCTTTAGAAATAACCAAAATGTTTAACAAAAGGTAAATGACTAAATCAATCACCTGATCAATAAATCATGTGAAATGTCGAAGCAACTGTTTAAGCTGTGACAATGGGAACGGAAAAATGAGAAAAAATGTTATCAGCTACTCTATTGATCATCTCTTTTATTTTAAAAAAATAGTGCCAGATGTTTTATATAGAGTACCTTAATCCTCACAACAATTCAAGGCCAAGTATTATCCTAATTTCATAGTTAAGGAAGTATGCTCAGAGGTTATATAATTTGCCCAAGGTTTTTGAGACCAGATTCCAACCCAGATCTAACTCCAAAGTGTGTCAGCTTTTCCCTACATTACATTGCCCCTGATATACAATATTTCCAGTATATTAAACTCAAATTATATCTCTACCACACACCTTTATTTTTAAAAATATGGACAACTGCCTGGAAGGAAACAAAAACATCTATTAGAGTGGTGATTAAGGATGAATGTTGTTACACTAATTATCCTTTTTAAAAATTAGCAACTTTTTAAAGCAGAATTGATAAACAATAGACTAAACTCATGGGGCAAAACAAAAGACACAATCCCCAATTTTAATTTTTTTACATTTTCATTAAAGACAGAGTAGGTAACATAAAAACTTAAGAAGGATGTACTCAATTGAAATACCTTCTAAACAATCACATATTAACCCCAAGGTGCTTATTACCAGGATTCAAAATCTAGTCATTATGACTGGATTAAACAGCATTCTTCCAGAAAAAGGTGAATTTTGAGGAATACTTGAAGAGAAGACATATGGATTGGAGACAGTTAGGAATGTTTAAACTGAGGAATCAAGGGCAAAGGAAAAAACAAGAATGTTTTCTTTTTAAGCAAGAACAAGAAACAGGGTGAGATGAAGTTGGTGGAAAGCCTTCAAGGCCAAGCAGATAAGTTTGGGATTAATTTGATAAGCAACAGAGAACTATACCATATTCTTAAATGGGAAGGTAGCATGCTGAAATACGGTCTTTAAAGATCCAAACTTTGTTCCAAGGTACTGCCTTTGGTTACACAGTGTTTCACCAAACAACTGGGGATGGAGAGGAATAATCCATTATCTTTTATATGTACTCTGGTAAAAAAGAGAAACTGACTAAACAATAAAAATCCACAATAATAAAAGCATATATGCTAGTTAGACCAGACATCCTTCCGGCCAACCTTCTGGATGAAGCCAGGGCTGTGAGGGAAGCCCAGGTCCCAGGTGCCTGCCTGTGGCTGGAGGAAAGCCCAGGTCCCAGGTGCCAGAGGGAAACTGGTGCCGGCAGCCAGGGGAAGGAAGGCCTACTCTTACATGAATTTCGTGCATCGGGCCTCTAGTCTTTATATAATGGGTGAGTATATTGGGGAGGAAGGCCTTTCAGATATGCTTGTGAATATTAAATGCCACTGTACATTTTAATAAGAATCATACTCCCTCTGTCCCATAATAATAGTAGCAAGTGAATATTTAAACGGGAATTATTGGCGAATGCAGCTGTAAGTTATGTTGTAGCGCAAAATTATGAAGCCTTCAATCAAAATCAATGTTTCATAACATCTGTCATTTGTTTTGACACATCTTTCAATTTTTAGGTTAATCTAATTATTACGAATTATAACTATTTTTCTAATTTCATCCGCTGATTGAAATCAATTGTTTTATTTCAGTTAAATATCAACCCATTGTAAAAGTAAGATGAAAAAGAGTTTTCAAGCAAAGATCGAGTTGCGATTGTCCAGTTCTTGATGCATCAAAAGAAAAAGGAAAAGTTGCAGAAAGGTGCAATTACGTTAGCTGCAAAACAATTTAAGTGCAACAGAATGACCATATCAAGGATTTGGAAACGTGTTTCCGAAAATAATTGTCAAGGAGAATCTTATGCTAATGTTGATTCTTTGAAAAAACAAAACTGTGGACGTAAACACAAAGATTATGGAGAAAAACTTGAAAAACTTAGACATATTCCTCTTAGCAGAAGAGGCACTATATTAGCCTTTGATAATATTTCTCCCGAAATACTGGATAATACATCTCTGTCACTTCAACAAGTTATGCTGGAAGCAATGAAGAACGAAGGCTCCAATAATTTTAAGCTCACGCTTATAGGGAAAGCAAAGCTTCGCAGCCAAGGGATCCTACCTACAAGTTTAAAATGCAGTAATGAAATTATTGGAAAATCCAGAAACTATCTGAACACTCAAAACAAAAATTAGGAGTACTATTTTTAATTTATTGTTTAATTTAATCTAGTTTTTTGATAATAAATGTTGCGTCCTATATTGATTTTCTTTTGCTACTATTATTATGGGACAAATTACATTCATCAACTGCTACCATTATTATGGGACAGAGGGAGTATAAGTTTAGAGCAAGAAGAATGCTGGAGATAACCTTTTAGTGACCACCTCTTCATTTTCAAAATGAACTAAATTGATGCTCAAGAACTAAATAACTTGCCTAATGTCATATACAGCTAAAAGATTCAATATTAAAAAAACTCAGATTTTCTAGGTAGTAAGATCTAAAGCTGTGCTGTCCAATATTGTAGCTACTAGCAACATCTGGTTATTTAAATTTAAACTGGTTAAAATTAAATACAAATGTTTTAAATTTATAATTGATTTTTAGAGAGAGACTAAGGGGGAGAGAGAGAGACAGACAGACAGACATTGATTTGTTGTTCCACTTATTTATGCATTCACTGGTTGACTCTTTTATGTGCCCTGATCCGGATCACAACCCTGGTGTATCAGACATCACTCTAACCAACTGAGCTGCCCTGCCAGGGCCAAAATCAAATACAATTTTAAATTCAGTTCCTCGGGCACGATAGCCACATTTTTGAGTGCTCCATACTGCACATGGCTACCACATCTGACAGTGCAGAAAAAAGAATAACGTCGTTTAGTTTAATGCTGTTTTGTTGATGAGATGCCTTAAGAACTTAACCCTTTTTTATATCAGTTCGCCTATAGTAAAATTGGTTTCATTATACGTCATTTTCCTTAAAGTCACAGAAGCAATCTATGACTTTAAGTGAGGACTTAGACTTACTGTACTTCCATCACTGCAGAAAGTTCACCTGGCACCATGATCTAAAGAATAAGCTTCAGAGCCAGACAGACCTAATTTGAATCCTACTTACTAGCAGTGTGATCCTAGACAAATTAATTTCTCCTTGCCCTCATTTGGAGAGGAGAAGGGAAAAGCAGGAGATTATTAATACCTTCCTCACAAAGTGTACTTGAAGATTATGTGGGATAACACGAAAAGCCCCTTTATACTGTCTGGCACATAAAAGACAATAAACACTTCCCTTCTGGATCCTTTTTTTCCCCTACTCCTCAATATAACCTCCTTGTTAAAAGATAGAAACACAATAACTCACCCAAATTAGTATCTTCCTTCCCCTCAAGATAATCCACAGTACCTAATTTTCTTCTGTTCCTGCCAATTTCTTCAAATACTTGCATCTCTCTTCCAGTGCTTCTATTTAGGAATAATGAAATTAAGAATGAATGTAGAGGGAAATGCCTCTAATAAAGTGGAAGAGAATGGAATAAATTGCCCCTCTGTTTTCCATCCTATTTTAAATATCACTATACTGACTGATCATACAAAGGAAAATATATTACACTGTTCATAAGTAATGTAATTCTACACCAATAAAGTCGATTCCACAACATTTCTACTTCTCACCATCTGTACTAATAACTGGATGTTAAATGAAGAAATAACACTTTCCCTCTACAGTATTACTTTTGGGGGGGGGGGGAGGGGGGGGAGATCTCCAGAATGCTAAACCAGTATTCAAGGCTTCACAGCTTAATCTAGTGAACTGACAAATTTAACAAAACTAGACTACAGCATATAAAAAACTTTACAACATGCATGTTATTAACCCAGAAAAACAACAAAATTCAACTCAGTTTATAACCAGTGAATTTCTGCCAATACTATATTTTATTTAGAAGGAACAATTCATATTTAGCTACATAAAGTCACATAACTTGCCGTTTCTAATGAGATTACCAATTTTACATTCCTAATAACATAAAGAATTAAAGCAGAACTTCCACCAAACTTCCACCAAACAAAACTTCCACCAAACAAAATTTCTACATATTTTTTAAAACTTTGTTATATAAAACTGACCATATTAACTTTCAGAGGGGAAAAACAAAAGTCCTCTCAACAACAGTCAATAACAGCGTCTCCTTGAAATTATCTGGTAGTCTCTTATTTTGCTCCTTAAAGATTACTAAAAAACCACTGATCCCCTTATAGAATTTAGAATGGCATAAATAGGAAGTAGATAACACTGCATACTGTACTGTCCTTTACAACTCAAATTATGTTTAGTAGACAAAACTAAAAGATGTTTAATATACAAATCACAGAGTTTAATAATCCATGGGGGTTCACATATATTTAAGAAAATCATTTAGGTTTTTATTACTATCCCACATAAAGTATTTTATACATTAAGAAAAAAAAAAAGGCTTCTATGCCTGAACTTATACAACCTAACTGTGTAAGGGTCTATAGTTTTTTTAAAATCCTTCAATAATAATGAAGTGTACATTGGTCACAGTAGAATAGTTCCAATGAATTTTCTTGAGGCTGCATTCTGAATACATCTGACCCAGAAAGTATTTTTAGCAAGTGTGTTCAATCAATGCTGGTTTTATGCCTAGCCTAAATTAGAAATTGGGTGTCACAAATTTAAAGTAACAAAGTTACTAGGAACATTTGAAGATATTCAATTAGAACACAAGAAAAAAAAAAGTCTGAAACAATTCAATACCCACAAGCTAAGCAGGTTAGAAAACAGGCAATAAGGAAGGCATATCCTCATTCATTGCTGCTTTTGAGGAACCTGTGATTTTTCTATCTTAATAAACTTTAAACTACTCGATATTATTTACAAACTACAAAAGTGTGGCTCCTTGTGTTTTCAAAATCTTTTGCCAAATGTTTAAAATAGATGAGCTAAATAACAAATATTCCCATGTACAAAAACAAAAACATGTTTCTCTTCTTATAAACCACTCAAGATCATATTATGGGACCACGCACATGTTTCAGTGCAAAAACAGTAACAAAGATATGTTTGCCATTAAAAAAAAGAAGAAAAAGAGTTTTTTGTGGTAAATTGGAGCACGAATTTATTCTGACCAAAAATGGTGGGGTCCACAAAATGATTGCACTCTTTTATTACGAGTTAGTAAAGATATTCTGTACAAATACACAAACATTTGCTTATAAAGTCTTTTTTTTTTAATTTATAGGTTGAATTTATATTCATCAAATTCAAGATGTAACTGATATACCTACCTCTCTCCCATTAAGCACACTTTGGGCTCTGAATAATCATTTATTTTAAGGTTGTGTCCTCCCCGCTTTAAAAAAAAAAAAAAGAATAATTTTTTCTCAGGCTCCTTAAGGATCCAAAATCAGGATTTAAAAAAAAAAAAAAAAAGGCCAGTCTTCCTTTCTACTTAAACCGTCTTTTACAAGAAGAATACATTGGTTTTCTGGGGTCCCTCCACCCCCAAACATGTTTTAAACTGTATTGTTTTAATTGGGTCTAAAATCTGGTCACATAAATCTATTAGCATTCAAATTTCCTGATTCGAAAAGCAGTTGGCATAGTGTATATGTACAGGTTCTCCTAGAACAAGGGCTTGAAAATCCTACAGATGGTCCTGGTGCAGATCGTAGTGGTGCCCCTAAATAATGCAACCCCAAAAAGTCTCCCATCCTAAGTTTCTCAGAAACATGCAAACATCTATCTGCTCAATTGTAAACCGTTCCATTTTAAGGAACCGCTGCGAAATGCATTGGTACGTCTCTTTAGCTACATCTCAACTTTTTTTTTTTTTTTTTTTGCCCCAACCACAGATTCTTAAGTGCAAGTAAGTATATACCGGTAGGATCATGAAACTTACAAACTTCAACCGTAGGGAGTCCGTCTATGCAGCCTACAAGCCGCGCTCATGTGAGCCAATCAAAAAAAAGGGGGGGGGGGCTCCTATCAGCGCTGGAAAACTCAGAAGATTCTAAAACCTTCCTTGGAGTTTGGGTCCCGTGGCACACCCATCCCCGCACCTATCCCATCCCTTGTTCCTTGTTCCGCTCACCTGTCACAGATCTCAACTCTTACCCCGGGAGCCGAGAGCAGAGGTACCTACCGGAAGGAGGGCTGGATGGTGCGGGGTGCTGGGGGCACCCTTTCCCCTTCCTTTTAAATTAACCTGGCACCTCGGGATGGCCCTACCTGGCTCGCTTCCCAAGAGCCACACTCGCCCCAGGTAACAGCCTCGCGCACGACACCCGCGAGCCTCTTACCTTCGTGTCACAGCCGCGTCCTCCCGGCTGGAGAAGAAAAGCC
>NW_005368638.1:691221-691603 GCF_000412655.1 Myotis brandtii | reverse complement strand
GGGCGCGCTCCCACCTCCCTGCGGGGATGACCTAATCCGCACCCCCCAAAAGTGCCGTGGGGGAGGGGAGTCCCGGGAGGGGCCCGGCCCCCAACCGCCGACCCTCGGCCAAAGCCAAGTTTCTCCCCTCCCCGGCTCAGGCCCGAGTTCCACCCTAGGGACCCAGGAGTCCTGGGAGAACAATGGGGGGGCCGTGAGGAGCGGAAAAGCGCGCGGCACGGCGTGAGCGAGCGGGTACTCTCGGGCTGCGCTGCTGAGTGCGAATGCGAGAGGCGCTCGGTCCCCCGCCTCCCTCGCCTCCTCCCCCTCTTCCTCCTCCTCCCAGGTCTCCTCCTCCTCCCTCAAGCACACTCCGTCTCCCAGGCCACAGCATAGCAACCGA
>NW_005368638.1:631294-690676 GCF_000412655.1 Myotis brandtii | reverse complement strand
CGGCTGCGCAGACGCCGCCACTCAGCGCCCCGGAGCAGCGGCGGCAGCGGCACCAGGCGATCTCGCGAGAGGTGAGGCCAAACCCCTTTCCCGCTGGCGCAGGAGGGAGCGGTGGCACAGCCAGTGCGCCGGCGGACACGCAGGTGCGAAGGAGGCCGGACCTGTGAGGTCGGGGAGGGTGATTGGGAGGAGGGGGCGGGGCGCTGTGGCTCCGCCCCTTGGCCCCGCAGCGATTGGTTATTAGAACATCGACACCCCCCCCCTGCTGTGCCTACTGACCTAGGGGACCGGTCGGAGGGGCTCGAAACCCAAGTTTTAAAGGGGAAAAATCAGACCTTTTGGCCCACGTCCTCACAACTTAAGTGCTAACAGAGGATATAGGTTTAGAATGCAGTTTAGAATCATTTCCTATCCTAAATATAGTCTCTAAAACAAAGAATAAACGTTCATTTATGAAACATGTTTGGGTGTCTTCTATGTGACAGGATCGTGTGCTTTTAAAAAATGAATTAATTAACTCCAATAACACATATGAATTTGGTGTTATCTCTCCAGGATTTTTTTCCCAGGTGCATTCGAATATTTTATTGAAAATACAAACATCGGTGATAAGACAGATGCAGATACCTAAGGGCTAGGTGATCTCAGCTGAAATGCTGCGAGGAGAGATTTGGGAACCTTCACACTTCTTTGCCTTCATTTCTTTTGTCAGTGCACTTGTCGGTAGCCTGGCGCCTTTTGCTCGTCCTGCTCTTAGCTTCAGCTCCTCACCAGAGCTAGCCTTCCTACAAGCATTCTTTCAACACGCTCCCTCAAAGCCAACACAATGCCTGTTTACTAATCAGCTATGGTTTTCTAAGATACAATCTTGCAAATCTGTGAAAGACCGTGATTACTATTGACCCTCTTCTCCCTCGCACCTCCCTTCAGTTTTTCCATTTTAAAAAGACAACTTGTCAGTCCATATTTTTCCTGCTTTATCTCTTACTTTCCTTCCCAGAGCTTAGTTCCAGCCTGTGCTCATTCATTCTTCCTTAAATATGCTTTTCTTGCTCTCGCTCTCTGTTTTCTATACCTTTGTTCATACTATTCCCTCCGCTAAAATGCTTTTCACTTCATCTCCACCTATCAACATTAAATCATCAGGTTACATAGGACTTCCAGCAGAAGTAGAAACTAATTTCTTCCTCCTTTCACATTGATAGTTCCAGGTTTATACCTCCCCTTTTCTTGTGGTGCACATATTACTATATGATACTTATCTCTGTGTGACTCATCTCCATTACTACATAGTAAGATACTTGAGGGCAAGGACCTTGTCTTAGTTATCTTTCTATCCCCTATAATGCCTGGTGACACTGCCGGATGCCAAAAATGTTTGTTGACATAATGATATGCTTAAATCTCTAATTGGTGGGGTTTCAGGAAGGTACCTGGGACAGAGCAGGCTCTTCCTGAGGTTGGTTGCTGTGTCTCTGGGTGGTCCTGGTCTGGTCTAGCTATGTCCTTGTTGATGCCTTGTAGAGCCTTGTAGCTAGCCCCCCAACTAATCTTCCCATCTGCAGACCTTCCCTCTCCAGCCCATTCCTCCCATCCCCACCCGTAAATCACTGTGACCTTTTATACAAATGTGAATCTGAGTTGTAATATAAATAGAGCTGTAGTCTCAACAACCTTTGTTTTGGGAAACTCCACAGGGTGAATCCTTTAGATAAATAAATGTAATTCTCATATCCGTTTCCTATTCTTTAGGAAAACTGTGAAGTCAGCTTTTATTCACACATAAAAATTCACCCATTTCAAGTGCTTTATAGTATATTTACAAAGTTGTGCAGCCACCACCATACCCATTTCCAGAACATTTTCATCGGGAAAATGAAATCCATATGTATTAGCTGTCATTCTCCATCCCCACCGCCGCCTAGCTCCTGACAACCACTAATTTACCTTTTGTCTCTATGGACTTGCCTACTCTGGATATTTTATATAAATGAAATCATATCTATTGCAAATCATCTATGTAAATTTTGCTCTTATTTTAAATTATAATTTTAAAAATTAATGTATGCCTATTCTGGATCATTTTGATGACCACCTTATAATCAGTCAAATACTGCCACTTGATTTTGTATTTGGTACCAAAAACTATAACTTTAATTTCCTTGAGCTAATGAGAAAAGAATATTCTTGTGGAGATGACAAGTGTTCTGGCTAAGTGAAGGTCAAGTGTCCTCATGGCACATTGTACAAAAGTTTCACAGAAATTCAAATAGAGAAGAATATTGGGATAACTAAGTTGATTATAAGCATGCTTTTAAAAGCCTGTACAATAGCAGTGAGTTCCATATTTTCATTGCAAAGGATGATTTAATTTCAGCAAAACAACATCATCAACTACATTACATAATAATGTTAATTGAATTTTTTAATTTGTCAATTTAATTTGCAATATTCTTTAGTTTTATAGAAGTACAATTGCTGTGAAAATAAGGACTTTATACATATCTTATGTTTACATTTAATTAGGAAACATAATTTAAATAATTTAATTTCACATTCAAGAGTGAGCAACACTTTTTTTTTTCCTTAAGTGGCCTCAAACACTACTAGATATTGGCAAACACTGCTAATGACTGAATTTTTTCCCCTTGTCTGCAGCCTGCCTCTGGCTATGCTTTGGGAGAATAAGAGCAAGGTCGTGTCCACACTTGTAGGATGTTGGCAGGGAAAGATTGGTGTTTCTACACTGTGTGGTTGACATTAGGACCTTTCCTAACCCTGGGTAGCTACAGCCAAGAGAGAATAGACATTTGTTTTTGCCTGTGAAGCCTACCCAGGCTTCCTGGGCCTTGGCAGTGAATTCTGGCAGCCACAGGCAGCAAAGACAGCTTTGACCAGGCACAGTGGCTGACTGACCAACCCCATTCCCCATGCCCCCATCCCCATTAGCAACTTGGGAGGATCCTTTGGAAGAAATGACTAACCCTTGGGTTACTGGGGATATCTAGGGAGAAGACCCCCAAGGGAAAGCTGGTCTCACCTTGCTAGAACTTAGAGTGTTGTGAATTTTAACATTAAAAAACACATGCCTTAAAGTGACTTGAATTTTTTTCCTAAACTGGTGAGGTGGTACGTACAAGGTACACAGCCTTTCAAACACCTCTCTGACACATGACTTTAATTAGCTATCCATCTGCCTTAGCTGCACAATTAAGGGGAAATTTATCTTTTTACCTGTCTGGAATCTTCAGGCATAACTTAAAGCAAAGTAAAGCAAACAAATGTAAACAGTTTATACCTTTAAACAGGTGTCATACATTTTCCCAACAAGTTCAGAATTCTGTGGCTTGGGCTTCCTCTAATCGTAGAGCCAATTTATACCAGTATATACTTACTAGTATATATGTATTTACACATATTTTTTTTTAATTAGCTAGTATATATCCTCTGGTGCAGTTGGCCCAGATTTGCTCACTCTGTCAACATGGCCCCTCCCTCTTCTTGCCCTCTTCATTTGCTAGCAACTCCTTCCTTCCTTCCTTCCTTCCTTCCTTCCTTCCTTCCTTCCTGTAGCAGCAGAAGACCCAAATTAGCAATCCCTGGAATCAAGAATTATACAGAAAAATGTAAAAATTTTAAAATCAAAGACTTCTTCTTACTCCCAGTTTCACTCCCCCAAAGGTAAGCACTATTAGCAACTTCTTATATATACCTCCAGACTTTTATTCTATGTAAAATAAATGTATTTTTTCACTACATACAAGGGATTATACCACATATACTATATTTCACTTACAAATCTCCTTTACAGGGCACATATATGTCATACTTTCTAAGGGTTGTACCATAATATATTTAATCTTCTATAATAAATGAGCATTTAGGCAATTTCCAGTTCTTTGCCATTACATGCAATGCCTGTAAAGAACATTTTCATCATAAAGCTTTGTACACATGACTAAGAATGTATCTAAGATAAATTCCTGTAAAGGCAGTTGCTGGGTTGAAGTGTATGGGCATGTTTAATTTTGATAAATGTTGCCAAATCAACTACCAATTGCATCCACCAACTATGTGTAAGTTACTATCATCCACTTCTTCCTCATCATTTCTGGGTTTTATATCTTCCTCAATAAAAACAAAACAAAACCGTATTTCTTCTAGTATTTTTAGATAATCTTTTAAATACTTAATCTTGACCCATCTGAAAATAATTCTGGTATAAAGTGATAGGGATCCAGCTTTATTACTTTTATTATTAACTATCCAGTTGTCCATTATTGAATAATTCATCACACACACACACACACTGCTTTGCTAAATTGCTTTTATCAGATATTAAATTCTAATTTTTGATTTAGGAAGTTTTTAGTTTATTCCGTAGATCTACTGCATCTCTGCATTTGTTTCCTGTTGCTGCTGTGACACATTACCACAACTGCAGTGGCTTAAAGCAGCACAAATTTATCCTATTACACTTCTGGACGTAAGATAAGTCTCTTCCAGCTGCTAGAGGCCACCTGCATTACTTGGTTCATGGCCCGTCCTCTGTCTTCAAATCCAGCAGCCTAGAAAATTCACATGTCTGTCTTATCACCTTCTCTGTCTCCCATACCCTCCTGCCTTCCTCTTATAAGACCCTTGTGATTACAATGGACCCATCCACAGAACCCACCATAATCTTCCCATTCAAGATCCTTAATTTAATCACATCTACAAAGTCTGTTTTGCCAGGCAAGCTAACGCAGTCACATAATCACCCTGTGGGTGAGGGTGTGTACATTTTTGGAGGCCATTATTCTGTTCACCACAGCCTCTAATACCACGCTTTTTAGCTACTAGAGTTTCTAATAAGCTTTAGTATCTGAAAGAGTCAATTTCTCTTCATAACGTCATTTTCCAAGATGAGCATGTTTTTAATGTTATGAACTTAAAATGTGAGCCCATGATTGTGACTAAAATGTTAAATTACATCAACAGTGTATATGGTGTGCCTAGTGTGGGATCAATATAGTATCAAAAAAAATTATCTGCAGATATGTGTCTATAATCTGTCTATATAAATAAATTCTTAGGATACTTATTATCCACCAACAAGGCACTGAACCTGTACCTAAGTCTTAATTTAAATATTATTACAAATTACTCATAAAATAAAACATGTTACTGCCCACTTATTATTTGCTAGATACCAGGAATACAAGTAAGAGGTGGCCCTTGCCCTCAAGGCAAGTATTTTTCATTCTTAGGTTGTGACTTATTAGTGGGTTATAATATCAATTTGGTGAATCATTACTAGTATTTTGGAAAAAAGAAATGAACTAGACTGGAAGATATCAGAGTTCATCACACAAAGTGAAGATTAAGATGGTAGTGGGAAACTTTAACTGTAGGCATATGTTTGTGTGTATGTAGGTTGTAATGTAAAATGTCTTTGAGAGCTTATGGCCTGAGGGAGAATTAATCCTTTATAATAAAAGCCTAATATGCAAATCAACCAAATGGCAGAATGACCAGTCGGCGGGGGCAGAGCTGGCGAGCAGGTGGCACCAGGCCAGCCAAGGCAGGTGCCAGTAGGCAGAAGGAGGAGACGGCGACCGGCAGCGGCTACAGGGCGATAGGGGCGGGGCCGTCCCTGATTGGCTCACCCGTTGCCTCCCAAAGAGGGAGGCCAGACTGCGGCTTAGGCCTGCTCCCCGTGCCATCATTCAGACAACCCTTGAGGGCTCCCAGACTGCGAGAGGGCACAGGCCAGGCTGAGGGATGCGCCCCCCTCAGTGCATGAATTTTTGTGCACCAGGCCTCTAGTAAGTAAATAAACAATACAAATTAATACGAGAAGTGCTTTCATCGATTAAACTGTAAACTGCATGAGGGCAGGAACCATCATTATTTCACTTGCCATTATTTCATCACAGCCTAACCTAATGTCTGATATGTAATCAGCCCTTAGTTATTCTCAAATAAATGAGTGAACGAGATGGGCCTAAGGTGCTAGGGCAGGGGTGGGCAACCTTTTTGTGAGTGCGTGCCAAAACCAGCAAAATCTCTGACTCAAAATTCTTCTACGTGCCAACCCTAATTTTTTGAGAACATGTTGCCTACTTGAGATATCTCTTAAGGTGTACGTATGTGAAGAACCTTGAAGAAATAATAAAATTCATTCGAGCGACAAAAACACAGTATATGATGATGAAAAATACATTTATTTTTTAATGTATACATGTACACTGATAGTCCGACAGAAAACTTTATGACTCCGTTTGATATTATCAGTGGGACTTTTGCTGCCGAGAGAAACATAGAAATTTATTCCCCTTTCGTTAGTACCGGTGGCCAAAGCGAGAGAGAAGGTTTCATTTTTATAGAGTGAAATTTTGAATAAGTAGGTGAGGCGGTTGTCTTGTCAACGAAAACCCGTTGCGTCTGAGGCTGAAATCAAAACACTGGTCGGATCTAGGAAGGCAGGGAGAGTTAAGGCAGAGGCATAGAAATTGCTCTTCCCCTCTCTCGTCAATCCATGTCTATGGTCTTTAAGATAACTTGTTATGTAAAATTATTTATTTATCTAAGATGCACCTACACTGAATTTATCTGAAAAATAAAAAAGTTGATATTAAGAAAAAAATTGTAAATGTAAGATTATAAGAGAGGGTTTCGCGTGCCAGCAAAAGTTACTGGCGTGCCATTTTGGCACGTGTGCCAGGGGTTGCCCACCCCTGTGCTAGGGAAAGCACTAGAGCAGTGGTTCTCAACCTTCTGGCCCTTTAAATACAGTTCCTCATTTTGTGACCCAACCATAAAATTATTTTCGTTGCTACTTCATAACTGTAATGTTGCTACTGTTATGAATCGTAATGTAAATATCTGATATGCAGGATGGTCTTCGGCGACCCCTGTGAAAGGGTCGTTTGACCGCCAAAGGGGTCGTGACCCACAGGTTGAGAACCGCTGCATTAGAGTGTGATAACTGTAGGGCATGTCTTTTTTTCTGTTTTTACAAGCATATCAGAATCTACACATGTAAATTAGCGCAGTCCTCCAACTTAGTGATTTGGGGAAGCTATCTGTTTTTCCAACAACTTGACTATTTCTCAAATACTGTCAACTCCACCTCATCTCGTCTCTGCCACCCAGGTTCTTGTCTGGGAAGATGCTGTTTCTTTTAAGTACTCTGCCAACCCAACCCTTATTCTGAACCCTGGTTGAAGCAGGACCTCCAACCCCACCAGCAGGAGTGAACAGTTGGCTTAGTCAAGTGCCTTCTCTTGCCTGGCACTATGCCAGGATCTGGGTTTGCAAGGTGAATACAACACAGCCCTGCCCCTAAGGACTTGCAGGCTAGTGGAGAAGTCGTTGATGGAGAAGCCTGTAACCTGTTCTCCCTCTCTTTGTAAGGGGTAAAATGTCCAAGTGTTCATGGAGCTGAGAGCAAGTACCGGGAGACCTGTTTGTATGGGCAAACACTCCAGTTCCTGATACACCTGTAAAGTTGTCCTGGAGCTCCTCTGGTTGTTGACAGTTTGGCTGAACTCCAACCCAAGAGAACCTGGGTAAATACTGTGAGTGTGGAGCAAGTCAAGTTTACCCCAATGGGCAGCCCCAGTGCCTCTGTTTTATAGATCCTACAAAATGGAAGCAATGTGAAACTGCAGTTTTTGAAAGAGCAAAAACGTCCAAGTGTCTTTGAAACAATTCCCTTATTTACAGATGATAGATTTAACTTCGGTCTGAATTATTTTGGTATCAATGACACCCAACCAATTATGCCAGATCAATTTAGTGGATAAAAGGAGCTTTCAAATTATTGAGAATTTGTTGTTGTTGTTGTTTTGTGGACATCTTATTGGCTTTATACTAACACTAGAGGACCGGTGCATGACATTCATGCACTGGGAGGAGTGGGAGTTCCTCAGCCTGGCCTGCACCCTCTTGCAGTCCAGGACTCCTTGGGGGATGTTCCCTCAGGGAGCGGGCCTAAGCCGGCAGTTAGACATCCCCCAAGGGGGTCCTTAGCGCTGCTGCAGAGGCAAGAGAAGCTCCCGCTGCTGCTCTTGCCAGCCATAAGCCTGGCTTCTAGCTGAGTCACCACCAGGGGGAAGCTCCTGTATTGAGCGTCTGCCCCCCGGTGGTCAGTGCACGTCATAGTGACCAGTCATTCTGCCGTTTGGTCAATTTGCATATTAGCCTTTTATTATATAGGATTCTAGAAATAAGTACTTAGATTGTTGCATCCCCAAAATAATCTGTATCACATTTATGAGAAACTCTGCTGCATATAGCTGAAGCAAAGGGATTAATTTAAATGGTCTCCAGCCACAAAGAAGAGAGAAGGTTGCATAGTTGTTAAGAGTACCCTGGGGCTGCCCTGCCAGGGTTCAAATCCCCTCTCTGACACTCACTATCTGTGTGATATTGGGTAAGCTTGCTTACTTATCATGGGCTGAATTATGTGCCCCCATAATTCATATGTTGAAGTCCTAATCTGTAGTGATTATTTGGAGATGAAGTCTTTAAATAAATGAGATTATGCCCTGGCCGGTACGGCTCACTTGGTTAGAGTGTCATCCTGTGCACCAAAGAATTGTGGGTTTGATTCCCTGTCAAGGCAGATACCCAGGTTTTGGGTTTGATCCCTGTTTGGGAGGCAACTGATCGATGTTTCTCTCTCTCCTTCTCTCCAGCTCCCTTTCTCTCACTCTAGAATCAATGAAACACATATCCTTTGGTGAGGATTTAAAAAAAAAAAAGAAATGAGATAATTAGGGTGGGCCCAAATAAAGTATGGCTGGTGTCCTTATAAGAAGAAATTTAGATACAGACACGCACAGAGAGAAAACCATGTAAACGCACAACAAAGAGGTGGTTCTCTGGAAGCTGAGCGAGACCTCAGAAGAAAGCAAACTGCCAGCACTGTGACTCTGGACTTCCAGCCTCCAGAGCTTGGAGAAAATAAATTCGTTTTGTCTAAGCCGCCCAGATAGTGGTACTTGGTATGGCAGCCTGAGCAGAATAATACAAACTCAAACTCTCTGTGCTTGTTTCTCCATCCATAGAATGGGAATAATGCTTTACTTCAAAGGACTGACGATCAAGGGAACTAGCAAACATAAAGCACCCAGAGCTGTCCTGGCCCAGAGTAAGACTGGTCCGTATTAGTAGCTGTTATCACTGATCAGATGCTTACCATGTGCCAAGCCTATTAAGTGCACTGTTGAATTGTTCACTTCCTAACTCCCCTATGAGCAAGTATTAGTATCCCCATTTTGCAGATAAGGAAACTTGAATTTAGAGGTTCCGACAAACCTAATCACATTTAATATTGACCTTTTTATGGAGGTATAAACATCAAAAAGTGCTGTACATAAATGCAAGCAACTCGAGTTAGTAAAGGTAAAACAGTGTGACGTCAGCAGCCAGCATGGAGAGAGCAGAAGCCAAGTAGAGAAAGGACAGAAATGAGAATCTACTGGTGGCCACCTTTGCATTTGTATGTCATGAACTCTGTGTTGGCGGCCAAGAAGAGCCATAGAAAGAGATGTGATTATCCACATGCTTTATAAAGACCACAAAAATGATAAAGTAGCATAGGCTGGGGGTTATGGGAAGCGTAATGGTGGGGAGACCAGTTTCAGACCCTCATAATAACCCACAGAGTTAAAGTATTTCAGCCAGGGTGGAAATTGTTGATACAAAAGAGAACAGAGATGCTTGAGAGACTAAGTAGGCAGAAGCAAGATGACACAATCATTTGTTACATGATTCAGGTGGAACCCAGGTTTCTGGCTCAGCCAACTGGCTGGATGGGTAGTAGTGCCAGTCACCGAGATCAGGAGCACAAAATTAGGGTCTAGGTTTGACAGAGATGATGATGAATCCAGTTTAGAAGAAATTGAACTTGAGGTACCTGTGAGATTCTAGGTGGGACGATCCAAAAGTCAATTAAACATACAGGCCTGCAGCTCGGGCCTCCAGCATGCACTGGAGTTGGAGATTTGAGATGGCAGCACAGATTGTGAGGACAATATCTGGAGAGAGAAATAAAGGAAAACATCCTGGGGAGTGAGACCCAACGTTCGGGAACAGGCCCTTATAGTAGACCAGTCAGGGCGAAGAGAGAATAGGGTCCCAGGCCCCAAAGGAGGAGAGCTTGTCAAGGCTGTTGGGGATTGATGGTGCCATGTGCCACAGAGCTGAGTGAGCTGTGTGAGGAAAAGTGTGCCAGGGGTTGGGAGTTTAATACTCATTCATGACCTTTACCAAACAGTTTCAAGGAAGAGGTGGGGTGGAAGGCAGATGACAATGAATTGAAGAGGGAATGGGGAGTCCAGACAGAGTGAAGACAGGTCACAAGGAGCTTAGTTGTTTAAGGAAAGAGAGAAATAGACAGGATCAAGGTAAGCTTTGGTTAGAATATAGTTCTAACAATGCTAGCTCATGGGATTCAAGTCCCCAGGGGAGTCAATTAATAGTCCCTTTTTAAAAATCATAGTTAATAAATGCTAACCCAAAGTAACCATTTGATAAAGGAATAATCCATGCTTCACTAGCTCCCCCATGATTTTGGAGTGTCCTAAAGGGTTGTGCTAGCTCCACTGATTGCCCACTCAACAGCTGTTGTCCTCCCTTTCTTGCTAATAGGACTCAATTGTATGGCGTGGCAATTTGCCCAGCCCATAGTATAAGCTGTGATTGTTCCAAGACAATTAATGCAATGCTGTTTCCCTTTGCCAGGAACTGGTCTGGGTGTGTGTATGACCCAGTCCTGGCTGATGGGAAGTTTGCTGAGGGCTTCTAGAAAAGGTTGCTCCCTTGCCCCAAACCTACAAAAGGAGACAAAAGTGGAGAAAGCCCTTTTTTTCACCCCTCACCTTCCATTCTGTTTAGGACAAACATACTTATAAGGAAGTCCAACAAAGTTCTGATTTTGCCAAAAGTAATTTCTTTGAAGCAGACATAGAAAAATAAAATTTTAATTTCCAAAATCAAATTAGATGTTCCTGCTTTGCACATATCCTAAGCAGACTTTTAATTAGTTTATTAGACAACCAAACACTGACCTTGAGCAAATTATTTGACTTGTATGAGCCTCAGTGTCCTCACTGGGATCCTGGAGAATAGCTACTAAAGCCTGTGGTGAGAACTAAGACAGCATGTGTAAAACGCCCAGTATATAAACGATGTGCCTGGTCCTATTTTCATGGGGGTTATTTGCACATCCCCTCACCCTCAACTCCTACACCCTCCCAGGAGAAACTAGGAGTGGCCATGGGCAAATTGCTGAGAGCCAAGCCCCTCCCTAGGGGCCTCTGAGAGACCTGGATCCTACCCTTCACAGCTTCCGGTCACCCACTGGCTGCCAGTTCCATGGCAGTTTTCTTCCGGGTCACACACAGCCTGCTGACTTCCTCCTGTGGTCTGCCTGGCTGAACACATCCCCGCACTGTCCTGGGCTGTTAGCCTGTTGAGCCCACAGACAGAGTGCCCAGGCCTTGTACCCCTCCTGCACCAGACCTGTGGCAGCCCGAGTTCCCCAGCTTATGACCCTGCCCACTGCCCAGGCGGCCAATTTTCCTTTGCCTCACCCTGGGCCTGTATTACAGCCTGTGCCAGGGAGCCACCCCACTTCTGACCAATAAGCCACAGAATAAACCCTGTGGCCAGAAAGCAACATCAACTGAACCCATCCTCTGGGCCACTTTGATATTCCCTGGTGGCAAGACAACAGGCTGTCTCTGTCCATCTGTCTCTCTGTCTTTCATCCTCAGCTTGGAAAGACAGTGCTGCGTAGTGAGGAGAATGTGCACTTTGAGAGAAGACAATCATGCAAATCCCAGCTTCAGAACTTAATAACGATTTTAGTCCCACCAAGCTCTTTACCTTTTTAAATCATAACAATAATAATAATAGTAACTAATATTTATTGAGTGTTTATTTCTCTGCTGAATACTTTACAGTGTATGGGGTGTCCCAAAAATATATATGCACTTTGAATAATTTTAAAAGCAGTGTTTATTAAAATACATTTCATTTTCAAAAGGTAATAGAATCAGCTGTTACACTGTATAAACTTTTTTGGGGACACTCTATATTATATCAATTCTCTCCGTTATTATTTTGGGGTGATTTTATTATTCCCCCATTTTACAGATGAGGAGCCTGAGACATAGAGAGTTAAGTAACTTGCCAAAAGTCGGAAGGAGTGGATAGAGGAGCTAGATCTGCTTGATTCTGGAGGCCAGACTCTTTGGGACTCAACTTCCTTATCTGAGCAATATGCACAATAATAACAACCTCATAGAACTGATCAAGAATTAGATATATAACTTCTATATGGTCCCTAATAGATGCCTGGAGATGCTAGTTCCCATCCGGCTCTCCTCCTTGCTAACAGAATCAACACAGACCATGTGCTCTCAATAAAGATTTGTCCCTGAGGCAGACATTCCCTCAGATGAACTGATTTGCAGGAATTGCTGTGGTTGCTTTTGGGGATCCTTCCTCAGCCCTTTTGAAGGAGTTCTTGCAGATGTCAGTCCCTTTTCAGTTCAGCACAGGGACACACGGAAGCACCATAGGCTGTTTTTACATCCTAGCACTCTGACAACCTTCAACACCAACCTATTCTCCACCTCTCCAGGCATCAACTGGGTGCCCTGCTATGTAACTCAATTCTGACACTAACTACCTTACGTTACTGTCAGACCCCCCAGGTTTCGGGCTCAGTCCCACAAGACTCCCCCCACTTCAGACACCAGTTGCAAGTCACCCGCCTTCTACAACTGGCTATAAGTAGGGGGTTTCCACGACCTCATATCCTCGGGTTTCATAATTTGCTAGAATGGCTCGAAACTCAGGAAGACAGTTCACCTACTATTACTGGTTTATTTAAAGGTTACGACTCAGGAACAGCCGAATGAAGAGATGCATAGGACAAGGTATGGTGTGGGGCGTTTTATGGAGGTTTCATTTTGTAGGCCTGATTGGCTAAATCATTGACCAATGGTGATTAACTGACTCTCCAGCCCTTCTCTCCTCCGCAGAGACCCAGGGGTGGGGCCGGGAGTTCCAACCCTCTAATCACAAGGTTGGTCTTTCAGGCCCCATCCTGAAGCTAACTCGAGGTTTGTCACTCCAGAGTCATCTTAGGAGTGTACCAAAGGCATCCTCACCACTCAGGAGATTTCAAGGACTTTAGAAGCTCTTGTGCCAGGAACTGGGGACAAAGACCAAATATATATTTATTATATGTCAACATCGCACAGCAACCCTGCTGCTGAGAATGGTGTCTGCCAGGAACACACTTACCTCAGGGACAGCCAATCTGAGTGGGGCGGGGGATACAGGCTCCTTAGTCAGGTCAAGGGGAATTTAGATACCAGTCTTGTGTGAAGTTCCGAGTTGACGCAAGCCTGTAATTTAGAACCACACATAAAAACTACTTTTTTGAGAAAGACTCAAAATTACTGAAATGAAGCTTCTTTCTTTCCATAATGTGAGAGCAAAGAGCTCCCAGACCCACCCCCACTCGGGCCTCCTCCGCCTTCTCTTACAATCACTGAGAAGTTTGTTCCCCTCCCCTCGCCCCTCATTCATGGCTTTCCTGGCACTGCTATGAATAGCATAATTTGGAGTGGGTTTTTTTCTTTCTCTTTTGGTCCACATGAATGGTCTGTGGGTTTATTTCTTCCCAGATGTTTTTTCTTAACCTGCCTGTTGTAAGAAACCCAGAATTATTTTTAAATGTAATTTCGGAGCTTCCAAATAAAACAAATATCTTGCCTGTGGGCGCCTAAGTTACAAGTTCTTGCTTGGTGGTGGGGAGAACAGAAGACAGAAGGCAACAGGGGGTGGGGGCTCTGAGGACAAAGTGAGGCAGGCTCTGAGGCTGACCCCCTGGGCTGGCCTGTCTTCCCCTTTTCCTTTCCCACTTCTTAGGTGTGGTTATGGACTGAATGTGCTGCTTCCCAGTTTGTATGTTGAAGCCCTAATCCCCATATGACTGTACTGTATTGGAGATGGGAGCTCTAAGGAGGTAATAAGATTGGGGTCCGGATCCTATAGGATTATAAGTGTCCTTATAAGAAGCTCCTTTTCTCCACACACACTCAGAGGAAAGGCCATGTGAGGACAGAGTGGCCGTCTGCAAGTCAGGCAGAGAGCTCTCCTCAGAAACAGCCCTGTGGGACCTTGATCTGGGACTTCCAGCCCCCAGAATTGTGTGAAAATAGATTCCATTGTTCAAGCCACACAGCCTGTGGCATTTGTTACAGCAGCCATAGCTGAGTAATGCAGGCACCAACCCCAGTGCCCTCTGGCTGCCCTGGGTGCCCTACTTGACTAACTCACTTCCATCCCATGAAATACACCACCCAGGTCTTCTGTTGAATTTTGTTGGCATCCTTTCCCCTCCAAAGCTAATCTGATAGAGTGATTCCTACATTACCGAGGACCCTTAATGCCGTAAGGCTTAACCCATTGGTTCTCAACTCTGGCTGCACATTAGAATCAGCTGAAGAACTTATTAAAATATACATTTCTAAGCCCCACCCACCCCACATCAGGGGTTATGCCCTGGAAACTGTATTTTTTATTATAAAGGTAACAGGTGATCATAGATTTTGTGGTTGATGTAAACATTACAGAGCTGTTTTAAGTGAAAAGTAAAAAGTCCTTCACTCCTCAGGAGCTGGCACCAGTTACAGTGTTGTATGTCTCTTTTTAGAAGTTGCCTGTGTACATATTGCCAAACCCTGTGTTTATTTCTTATCAAATGTCATCAAATGATCACACTTGCTTTCTTCATTTTCAATAGACCTTGGAGAACTTTCCACATCACTACAAACAGCACTCTCAACCTCCCTAAGACTAGCCTTGCATCGCACCCTGTGGATGGCGCTGCGGAGGGCCTGCTGGAGCAGTGACTCCCAGGGGAGGGGAGTGGAGCCACTACTGACGGGGGTGTCTCCTAACTTCAAGAACCGTAGGTCTTGTGTTGCTTTTCTTTAGCATCCGTTTTGCCTGGGAGCTAATCTGAATGGTTGCCTGTAAGATACCACCACAGCACCTTAGCACCAAGACAGCACACTCCTC
The DNA here is from genome assembly GCF_000412655.1 of Myotis brandtii. Classification (NCBI taxonomy): domain Eukaryota; kingdom Metazoa; phylum Chordata; class Mammalia; order Chiroptera; family Vespertilionidae; genus Myotis; species Myotis brandtii. Next base: position 675,583 of record NW_005368638.1, on the reverse strand, counting down.
CCAGGTAACACACTGAAAACACCTGTGTAAACTGCAGGAAACCTCAGACACACCCTGGCTGTCTGACGTGTTTCCTGCCGGTGCATGTGGCCTTGGGTGCTATAGGAAGTGAGGGTCACCTGGACCGTTCCTCAGTGGAAACAGAGGAAAGAGGAGGCACATCTCAGGGGGGCCGTTTGGAGAACAAACCTAGGACTTCACAAAGACAGAAAGACTGTGGAGTATTCGTACAATTTGATTTCTTAGATAATTCAACTAATAATCTGGCTTCTCACTGTGTCAGAGGGGTTCCCTCTGAATTGTTGGCCTGTTTTCACCATCCTTTCCCACGTGGAGAGGAAAGTTCCCTCTGGTCCTGGTTCTGTCACTACGCTGGTGTGGATGTTAGGTAGGTTTTTTAACCTGACTGGGCATCCGTTTCTTCATCTATGACATAGCATGATCATACACAAACCATAGAGGAATATTTTTAAAATAGCAAGTGAATTTAATTACTTGGAAAATAGGTGGAATTCCATTTCCCAGCGGGGTGCCTCCTGTTCACACTGTTGTATCCTGACTTGAGTAGCACTCTTCCAACCTCTCTTTAGTGTGAGATTCAGAGCATCACGTTGGACCTTGATGGTGTGTGCTTGCTTTCTTCCAGAACTACCACCAGCCTGCCACTTATTTCAAGAGGATATGGTCCAGTTTAATGCATTGCAATACTAATTACGTCTAATATGTACTTGAGCTTCAATCGTGCACTATGGATGGTATTTTGGAAAGCATATGGGTTTTTCAGGAAGTGATACCTGGATTTGAATTGCCTTCTAGGGATTTGGTTGCAAATAGAAGTGAAAGCGGAATGTGTGTGAGGAGCAGTGGGTAAGTCACAGAATCACTGGGAGGCGGGAGGCCCTGGCTGGGGTGGGACTCACAGGAAGTGTGGCACAGTCAAGAGGCTGCCTGGGAGGCACCAGATTGGTGGGGGAGCACTTGTTGCTGCCCTGCAGGACCCTCATAGAAATCCTAACTGACCTTGTGCCTTGGCTTGTCTCCCCCAAGGGTCACAGTTTGGAGGGACCAGGAACTGGGAAGAGGAACTATCTTCGCCCCAGCTTGGTTTCCGTAGTAGGCCATGGACTCTCTTCTAGATGTTCTTCCCAAATAAGATGGGTAAATGCAATTGGACATCTTTGTGCAAAGGAAAAGAACCTCGATTCTTACCTTGTTTCATATACAAAAATTAAGTCGGGTGAGACCATCGACCTAAATATATCCACATGCTAAGCAGCCAAAATGACAAATGCTCAGCACACGGCTCTGTTACCTCCTACCGCCAGCCAGGTGACCTTGGGGACGTGAGGAGGGGGATAACACCCATCTCCGGAGGCTGTGTGGTTCAGTGGAAACATGGAAGACCTTGGCCCAGGGCCTGCTGCTCCCCACCCCTCTGTGTAGCGATGTTCCCTGAGCCCGACCTGAAGCTTGGGCGTGTCTGGATTCCTGGGCATGTCTGCTGTCAGTGGCACTGCCCGTGTCCAGGTGTCACTCTGCTGGGAGTGCGGGGTGGGCGTCTGAGGGGAGATTTTGACACCTCTTGGTTTTTGTAGCTTTGAGAACCCTGAACTTTAACTTCCCTGGGTAGCTGTAGGGAGGGCCGCTCAGGCTCTTGAGAAGCTTATGTGGGGGTTCTGAGACCCCAGGAGTTCCCAAAAATACCTCTGGCGAAGCTAACGTGGGGTGGGGGAGCTGGAAGCCCTGTGTCAGCAGGTGGGAGGCATGAGTCGTGACACCTGTTAGTGTGGATTCCCCTGTTCTTCCGGCTGCCGGAGCCTGAGATGACGTGGGACACATGCACTGCTCAGGGGATTCCCCTCCCATCCCTGCGAGGTCTGTGGAGCAGGTCCCAGTGGGCTCATTTTCCCCTGGAGGAAGCAATGGAGACTGATGAACTAAAGATGTGCTGAGGCTGCTCAGCTCGGGCCGAGGGGCTTGCTTTCCTGATCTGAGCCCCGCATCCTTCCCACCATCCACTTCTTCCTGTGGTGGCACCTCCAACATTTAGCACCTGGATATTCTTAGCTAACAATGGACACATAAATAAACTCAGGGCCACTTCCCCCCGTTTCCGCACAGATCCACTGCAGATGGCAGACCTCTTTCTCTGAACGCTGCATGGAAAGGCATTTCCCAGAGAGAGAATTTCAGCAGTAATCACCATGGAGCTGCAGAAACTAGCCTTGCAGGGGACGCCATGTCCTTCAGGGACGATGGGCAGCCGGGGCTCACAGTCGGGGACCCCTAGTGTTGGGAAGTCAGAGCTGCCCTTCCTGGGCATGGCTGAGGGCTCTGCTGTGCCAGGAACAGCTGTTTGCCCTCAGTCCCCAGGGAGAGCACCATCTGCTGTCCCTGCGGAAACTAGACCAAAGCTCTGAGTGCTTTAGGAGTAGCAGGCTCCTGCCCTGGCCCCGTGGCCCATGCAGAGGTAGGGGAGGGGGTTGCTGCCCATAAGGCCTGGTCCAGAATTCTCCATACATTTACTGAGCCAATGAGGAGGATCGAATGTACACCCAGGAGGAAAGAAGAGATCCGAGGCTGAGAGACTCGGGCTGCTTTTCAGTCGGGCTGGAAGGTTGTAATAGGATTGGGTACAGGGCACAATGGCAAGAGCCCGGAGGGAGGAGGGTTATGGTGAAGAGCCTCTCTCCTAGGACCCCTGTGCCCAGTGGAGGTAGAGGATCAATGACTGCTTGTTGAAGTAATTACTGTAATAGTTTAGCAACCAAGGACAGTGTTTGGGCGGGAGTGGCTCCTGAAAGGGGCTGCAGTGGGCAGGGTGGGGCTGTAAGGTCAATGTGGAGGAGCCCTTTTGGGCCTTCAAACTCCATTGTTAAGGCCTGTCTGCCTCCAAGCCCAGGTGGCTTCCCCTCCGCTGTTTTTCTCTCTGCAATAAGGGAAAGCAGGGCTCCCATGAAGTGCGTGCACCCTCACTGATAATTGTGCCTTAACATTTGTCAGCCAAAAAGGGACAAGTAGGCATTTGTCTAATGCTATGCAATTAGGCTAGAAAGCATGTTGTTTTCTTAAATCTTTATTGTTGAAAGTATTACGTATATCCTCTTTCTTTCTCCCATTGACCCCTTCTAGCCTGCCCCACCCCCCACCCCAGGCCTCCATCACCCTATTGTCTGTGTCCATGGCTTATGCATATATGCATACAAGTTCTTTGGTTGATCTTTTCCTACCCACCTACCCCATATACCTCGTCTTCCCTCTGAGGTTCCACAGTCTGTTCCATGCTTCTATGCCTCTGGATCTATTTAGTTCATGAGTTTATTTTGTTCATTAGATTCCACCTATGAGTGAGATCATGTGATACTTGACTTTCTCTGACTGGCTTATTTCACTTAGCATAATACTCTCCAGGTCCCTCCATGCTGTCTCAAAGGGTAAAAGATCCTTCTTTTTTACCGCAACATAGTATTCCATGGTATAAAAGTACCACAGCTTTTTTATCCACTCATCTGCTGATGGACACTTGGCTGTTTCCAGATCTTAACTATTGTGAATTCTGCTGCTATGAACATATGTGTATATACAATCTTTCTGATTGGTGTTTCAGGTGTCTTAGAATATATTCCTAGAAGTGGGATCACTGGGTCAAATGGAAATTCCATATTAAATTTTCTGAGGAAACTCCATATTGTTTTCCATAATGGCTGCACCAGTCTGCATTCCCACCAGCAGTATACTTGGGTTCCCTTGATTTGTCGATGGTAGCCATTCTGACAGGAGTGAGGTGATACTTCCTTGTTGTTTTAATTTGCATATCTCTGATGACCAGTGACTTTGAGCATATTTTTATATGTCTCTTGGCCATCTGTATGTCCACTTGGGAGAAGTGTCTACTTAGGTCCTTTGCCCATTTTTTGTTTTTCTTGTTAATCCACACCCAAGGATATTTTTCCATTGATTTTTAAAAAAATATATTTTATTGATTTTTTACAGAGAGGGATAGAGAGTTAGAAACATCGATGAGAGAGAAACATCGATCAGCTGCCTCCTGTACACTCCTCATTGGGGATGTGCCCACAACCAATGTACATGCCCTTGATCGGAATCAAACCTGGGACCCTTCAGTCTGCAAGCCGACGCTCCATCCACTGAGCCAAATCAGTTAGAGCTCAATTGATTTTTGAGAGAGTGGAAGGGGGAGGGAGAGACACAGAGAGAGAAACATCGATGTAAAAGAGACACATCGATTGGTTGCCTCCTGTAAGCACCTCAACCAGGACCAGGGATCAAGCCTGCAATGGAGGTAAGTGCTCTTGACCAGAATCGAACCCAGGACCCTTCAGGCCAATGCTCTATCCACTGAGCAAAACCGGCTAGGGCCTTTGCAATTTTTTAATTAGATTATTTGTCTTCCTTTTGTTAAGTTGTATGTGGTTCTTATATATTTTGGATATTAACCCTTTATCAGATGTATCATTGCCAAATATGTTCTCCCATACAGTGGGCTCCCTTTTGATATTTTTGATGGTTTTGCTTTGCTGTGCAGAAGCCTTTTATTTTGATGTAGTTCCATTTGTTTATTTTCTCCTTAGTTTCCTTTGCCCTAGGAGATGTATCTGTAAGCATATTGCTATGAGAGATGTCTGAGATTTTGTTGCCTATGGTTTCTTCTAGGATTTTTCTGGTTTCATGTCTTACATTTAAGTCTTTTATCTGTTTTGAGTTTATTCTTGTGTATGGTGTAAGTTGGTGGTCTAGTTTTATTTTTTTTTGCATATATCTGTCTAATTTTCCCAACCCCATTTATTGAAGAGACTGTCTTGACTCCACTGTATGCTCTTGCCTCTTTTGTCAAATATTAATTGAGCATAATGGCTTGGGGCGATTTCTGGGTTCTTTGTTCTGTTCCATTGATCTATATGCTTGTTCTTGGGCCAGTACAAGGCTGTTTAGATTAGAGTGGCTTTGTAGTATAAGTTGATATCTGGTATTCTGATCCCTTCAACTTTGTTCTTCTTTTTCAAGATTGTGTGGCTATTTGGGGTATTTTTTGGGTTCCATATAAATTTTTGGAGTATTTGTTCTAGATCTGTGAAATATACCATTGGTAATTTAATAGGGATTGCATTGAATCTATAGATTGCTTTGGGTAGTATGGACATTTTAATGATGTTAATTCTACCAATCTGTGAACATAGTATATTCTTCTGCTTGCTTATATCTCTCTGTATCTCTTTTTTCAACGTCCTGTAGTTTTCTAAGTGCAAGTCTTTTACCTCCTTGGTTAACTTTATTCCTAGGTATCTTAATTTTTTTGTTGCTATGCTAAGTGGAATTGTTTGTTTAGTTTCTCTTTCTGAGAATTCATTATCTATAATAATAAAAGGGTAATATGCTAATTAGACCAAGGATGTCATTCTGGACGTCCTTCCTGACGAAGCCAGGGTGGAGGGAAGCCAGCCGGGTCCCAGGTGCAGGAGGGAAGTCGGTGCCAGCAGCTGGGGGAAGGAAGGTCTACTCTTGCACGAATTTTCGTGCATAGGGCCTCTAGTTGGTATATAAAAATGCCATCGATTTTTGGGTGTTGATTTTGTATCCTGCTACATTGTCAAATTCCTTTATTATATCTAGTAGGTTTTTGGTGGACCTTTTAGGGTTTTCTATGTACAATATTATGTAATCTGTGAATAATGAGTTTTACTTCCTCCTTTCCAATTTGGATTCCTTTTATGTTTTCTTCTTGTCTGATCTCTGTGGCTAGAACTTCCAGTACTATGTTGAATAAGAGTGATGACAGCAGACATCCCTGTCTTGTTCCTGTTCTTAAGGGAAGTGTTTTTAGTTTTTGCTTATTGAGTATGATGTTGGTTGTAGGTTTGTCACATATGGCCTTTATTATGCTAAGATATTCTCCCTCTATTCCCACTTTGCTGAGGGTTTTCATAAAAAATGGGTGTTGGATTGTATCGAATGTTTTTTCTATTGATATGATCATGTGATTTTTGTCTTTCAATTTATTTATGTGATGTGTCACGTTTATTGATTTGCAGGTATTGTACCAGCCTTGCATCCCTGGAATATATCCCACTTGGGATTGGTCATGGTGTGTGATCTTTTTAATATATTGCTAGATCCAATTAGCTAATATTTTGTTGAGGATTTTAGCATCTATGTTCATCAGAGATGTTGGCCTGGTTTTCTTTCTTTGTAGTGTCTTTATCTGGTTTTGGAAAAAGAGCTTGGAAGTGTTCCTTCCTCTTAAACTTTTTGAAATAGTTTGAAGAGGATAGGTGTTATTCTTCATTCAATGTTTGGTAAAAATCCCCTGTGAAGCCATTCGTACTAGGGCTTTTGTTTGCTGGGAGGTTTTTTGTTTTGTTTTGTTTTATTACTGCTTCAATTTCCTCAATTGTTATTGGCCTATTTAGGTTTTCTGATTTTTCCTGATTCAGTTTTGTAAGATTATATTTTTCTAGGAATTTGTCCATTTCATCCACATTGTCCAGCTTGTTGGTATATAGTTGCTCATAGTACCTATATATATATATAAAGGCTAATATGCAAATTTTCCCTTCAGGAGTTTGACTGGGAGTTCAATCGCTCGCTATGATGTGCGCTGACCACCAGGGGGAGGCGAGGAATGAAGGAAGGCCCCAGCCGGCAGCCTGAAGGTCCTGATCAGCCCTGATTACCTGCCAAATTTTGTGCACGAGGCCTCTAGTTTTCTTATAATCCTTGGTGTTTCTGTGATGTCAGTTGTTACTTTACTGCTTTCATTCCTGATTTTATTTAATTGGGTTCTGTCTCTTTGTTTCTTTATAAGTTTGGCTAATGGTTCATCAATATTGTTTATCTTTTCAAAGATCCAGCTCTTGGTTTCATTGATTTTTTTTGTATTGTTTTTTCAGTCTCTCTGTCATTTATTTCCGCTCTAATCTTTATTATTTCCTTCCTTCTACTTATTCTGGGTTTTTCTTGCTGTTCTCTTTGTAATTATTTAAGTTGTAGGGTTAAGTAATTTATTAATCCTTTTTCTTGTTTCTTGAAGTAGAACAAATTCATAGCCTGTAGTGCTATGAACTTCCCTCTTGGGACTGCTTTGCTGTGTCCCAAGGATTTTGGATTGTTGTATGTTCATTTTCATTGTTTCCAGGAAGTTTTTTATTTCTTTTGTAATCTCATTGGTATCCCATTCATCTATAATAATAAAAGTGTAATATGTTAATTAGACTGGACAGCCAAACAACCTTCTGGACAAAGTTTCCATGGCAGGGGCTGAGGCAGAGGTGATTAGGGGTGATCAGGTAGGCAGGTAGAGGGGTTAGGGGCAATCAGGCAGGCAGGCGAGGGGTTAGGGGGGATCAGGCAGGTAGGCGAGGGGTTAGGGGGGATCAGGCAGGTAGGCGAGGGGTTAGGGGGGATCAGGCAGGTAGGCGAGGGGTTAGGGGGGATCAGGCAGGTAGGCGAGGGGTTAGGGGGGATCAGGCAGGTAGGCGAGGGGTTAGGGGGGATCAGGCAGGTAGGCGAGGGGTTAGGGGGGATCAGGCAGGTAGGCGAGGGGTTAGGGGGGATCAGGCAGGCAGGCGAGCAGTTAGGGGTGATCAGGCAGGCAGGCAGAGTGGTTGGGGCAATGAGGCAGGCAAGCAGGAAAGTGGTTAGGAGCCAGCGGTCCTGGATTGCAAGAGGGTGCAGGCTGGGCTGAGGGACCACCCCCAACCCCCATGCAAGAATTTTGTGCACTGGGCCTCTAGTTGTTTAATAATGTGCTATTTAGCCTCCACGTATTTGAATGTTTTTTATTGTTTTTACTGTACTTGATTTCTAATTTCATTCCATTATGATCTGAGAAGATATTTGATATGATTTCAGTCTTCTTGAACTTGTAGAGCAAGCATGTCAAACTCACAGCCTGCAGGCTGTATGCGACCCACAACGAATATTTTTTCAGCCTGGCCAATATAATGGTGTGTAAGAAATGTTTTAATAAAAATGTCATAACTTAATTTGTACAATATCCTGTTATACATAATTATTAATAAAGAACTACAACATTCACTAATGACTGATTACTATAATCGTGTTACATTCATTTCCCTTACATGCCTTATGCGCATGCGCACCATTTCTCTCCTCTAATACTAGCAGCAAATATTTTAGAAGCCAATTGCCATGTTATTAGTCTTGTACTGACTTGTTTGGTGTGCACAACAGAAAATATTTCGCTTTCGAAGAACAAGAAAAATAGGTTTATTTACATTAAGCTTATTAATTTGTGCAGTTATTTAGTGTCTGGTAAGTTAATGTTCAAAAAATGTTAATTTTTATTAAAATGTTCTATTATTTTATGCTAGTGATTATTCATTTTATGCTAGTGATTATTCATGTATTCAACATGTTTCTATCGAAATCAAGTGGTAGTGAAAATAAACAAAAAATTGCTGACAAACATACAAATTTCCAAGAAAAGTGGGAATTGAAGTATTTTTGCTGTGAAGTAAAAAAATAAAATAATCTGTTTGATATGTCATAATGCTATTAGTGTACCAAAGTTACACAATATCAATCGTCACTATGAACAACATAAATCAAAATATGATAATTATGAAGGATTAATGAGACAAGAAAAGTTGAAAGAGCTCAAGTTGGGACTGAAAAACAACAGTTCATGTTTACTAAAGTATAAGAAAGTGAAGCAGTGGTACAAGCACTTGTTGGAGTTGATAGCTAAACACTGGAAACCTTTTACTGTAGGTGATTTCATCAAGGAATGTATAATTAAAACTGCAGAAATAGTTTGTCCTGGAAATGTGAAGTCTTTTCAAACAATCTCTGTCTCGAAATGCAGTTGTGGAAAGAGTTACTGATTTGGCCGACAATATAAGTATTCAGATCAAAGTAAAATCATCTAGTTTGGAAGCTTTTTCCATTGCCTGTGAGGAGAGTACGGACATGGGAGGCGTAGCTCAATTAGCTGTGTTTCTTCATGCTTGTAACACGAATTTCAACATTTTTGAGGAATTATTGGAACTAGTACCGATGCGTAACACTAGTACAGGACAAGATACATTTAATTGTGTTTTTAAACTTCTGTAAAAATACAATCTACCTCTCTCAAAATTAACTTCTGTAGCTAGAGATGGCGCTCCTTTAATGACCAGAAAAAAACAATGGTTTTGTGGGATTACTGCAAAAATAACAAAGTGAAATTTATGGCAGATCCAAGATTCATCATACAAATTGCATTATACATCAAGAAGTATTATGCACGAAGGTAATAAACATGGAAAATGTGTTGAACATCTATCAAAAAAATTATCAATTTTATAAGATCTCAAAGTTTAAATGAGCGACAGTTCTCTGCTTTCTTAAGTGAATTAGACAGCAAATATTCCGGCTTGTCCTACTATACCGAGGTACAGTGGCTATCCTGTTCCAAGGTTCTTAAACAATTCTGGGACTTGAAAGAAGAAATATGTCAGTTCTTAATAACTAAGAATCAAGACACAAGCCTGTTTTTTGACACAATATGGCTGCAAGATTTATCCTTCATGGTTGATATAACAAAACACTTATATGATTTAAACTTAAGACTGCAAGGAAAAGATCAGATTATTACAAACGTGTCTGACCCAGTCAAAGCATTCAAATGTAAGCTAGTTCTTTGGGAAAAGCAGTTGCAAAATGAAGATTTAATGCACTTTCTGGCATGCAACATGAACAAATCAAGTTTAGGTGAAACTGCGTCATATCAAAAATATGCAGAAAAAATTTTAAGCCTTAGAACTGAATTTGAAACAAGATTTTCAGATTTTAAATGTTTGGAAGACAAGTTTTCTTTGTTTTCTTCGATTTTTCCAATAAATATTGAGCCAATACCTAATCAAATGCAAATGGAGGCAATTGAGATCCAGTGCGATTCAGATTTGAAGGCAAAATTCAGTGAAGTTGGTGTGCCTCAATTTTACAAATATTTACCTGCCAGGTTTGAAAATACTCGAAAATTCGCATATGAAATTATTTTCATGTTTGAAAGTACTTCTCGGTGTGAGCAATTACTTACAATTCTGAAAGGAAATAAGTCTCCTGTCAGATCCAGAATTACTGACATTCACCTTGTGTCAGTTTTGAAAGTAATCACTGCGAACAAGATTTTCCCCGAAGTAAGAATGATAATAGCAGAGAAGAGATGCCAAGTGTCAGGAAGAAAACATTAATTTTATGATTGCTCTTGTTCTTTTTTTTTACTATACTTTTCAAAATAAACCTACATTTCTATGAAAGTTGAAGCTTTTGGTTTTTTTGCAGCCCACATAAACTTAAACCTTGTTTATTTGGCCCTTGTTAGACTTTGAGTTTGACATGCTTGGTCTAGATCAGCGGTTCGCAACCTGTGGGTCGCGACCCCTTTGGAGGTTGAACGACCCTTTCACAGGGGTCGCCTAAGACCATCGGAAAACACATATATAATTACATACTGTTTTTGTGATTAATCACTATGCTTTAATTATGTTCAATTTGTAACAATGAAAATACATCCTGCATATCAGATATTTACATTATGATTCATAACAGTAGCAAAATTACAGTTATGAAGTAGCAATGAAAATAATTTTATGGTTGGGGGTCAGCACAACATGAGGAACTGTGTTAAAGGGTCACGGCATTAGGAAGGTTGAGAACCACTGGTCTAGATGATCTATCCAGCTGGGTGTTAAAGTCCCCTACTATAACTGTATTGCTGTTGATCTCTTCCTTAAATTCCTCCAGAAGTTTTTTTTTTTTCTATATTTAGGTGCTCCTATATTGGGTGCATATATGTTTACCAGGGTTACATCTTATTGTTGGATTGATACATCTAGTATTATGTAGTGACCTTTATTGTCTCTTGTGATAGCTTTCATTTTGAAGTCTATTTTGTCAGATCTGAGCATTGCCACCACAGCTTTTTTTTCGTTTCTATTTGCATGGAAAAATTTTTTCCATCCCTTCATTCTCATCCTGCATGAGTCTTTTGTTCTGAAGTGTGTCTCTTGTAGACAGCATATATTTAGGTCATGTTTTTGTATTCATTCATCTACCCTATACCTTTTAATTGGAGCATTTAATCCATTTACATTTAAGGTCATTATTGATTGGTACTTATTTATTGCAATTTTTATTATTTATGCCTATGTTTCTCTCCCTCTCTATTTCTTTTTCTCATTACAGCAGTCTCTTTAGCATTTCTTACAGTGCTGGTTTGGTGATGACAAACTTTTTAAGGCTTTTTTGTCTGGGAAATTCTTTATTTCACCATCTATTTTGAATTATAGCCTTGCTGGATATTGTAATCTTGATTTCACATTCTTGCTTTTCATTACCATGAGTACTTCATGCCATTCCCTTCTGGTCTGTAGAGTTTCTGATGAGAAATCAGCTGACAGCCCTGGAAGCTCCTTTAGGTAACAGTTTGCTTTTCTCTTGCTGTCTTTAAGATTCTCTCTTTGTCTTTAGTTTTTGGGATTTTAATTATGATGTGTCTGGGTGTGGGCCTGTTTGGGTTCTTCTTGCTTGGGTTTTATGTGCCTCCTGAACTTGTGTGACTTTTTCCTTCATAGGTTATGGAAGTTTTCTGCCATTATTTCTTTTTCTTTCTTTTTTTTAATATACATTTGTGTGTTTTCTTTTAATACATTTTTATTGATTTCAGAGAGGAAAGAAGAGGGAGAGAGAGGTAGAAACATCCATGATGAGAGAGAATCATGGTGGATTGGCTGCCTCCTGCAAGTCCCCCACTGGCGATCGAGCCCACAACCCGGGCATGTGCCCTTGACCAAAATCAAACCTGGGACCTTTTGGTTCGCAGGCCGACGCTCTATCCACTGAGCCAAACCAGCTGGGGCTCTGCCATTATTTCTTTAAATATGTTCTCTATCCCTTGCTCACTCTCTTCCCCTTCTGGCACTCCTATTATGTAAATACTAGAAGCCCGTTGCACGAAGAATCGTGCAATAGGCCTTCCTTCCCCTGGCTGCCGGCACCAGTTTTCCTCCGGCACCTGGGACCAAGGCCTTTGGGCCGGCCACAGCGGAGAAGCCAAGCCTCTTCAGTCTTCAGTCTTCAGTCTTCACTCCGGCCGGAGCCTTCAGTCTTTGCTCCATGCCTGCATATGCAAATTAACCGCCATCTTTGTTGGGTTAATTTGCATACTCATCCTGATTGGCTGACACCAATTTGCATGTTTCTCTTTTATTAGTGTAGATTGTTATGTTTCATGTCCCACAGCTCCCTTATGCTGCCTTCTATTTTTTAATTGTTTTTCTTTTAGGTTCTCTGATTGTGTCATTTTTTCTACCCTGTCTTCTAATTCACTGATCCAATCCTTGGCTTCAACCAATCTGCTGTGTTTCTCTTCTACTGTATTCTTTATTAGTGCTATGTCATTTTTCATAGTTACTATATCTTTTCTCATGCTGTTGAGCATCTTTGCCATCATTATTCTGAACTCTGTGTGATAAATTTCTTATCTCCATTTCATTTAGCTCTTCTTCTGGAGAATTTTCTTGTCCTTTCATTTGTTTTTGTTTTGTTTTTTGTTTTATGTGTTGTTGTTGTTTTTGTCTCCCCATTTTGGCTGCCTGTTTGGGTTTGTGATTATGTATTAGGCAGAACTGCTATGGCTCCCAATCTCTAGAGCAGGACAGTGTCAGATGCTGTTTTTGACTGGCCCTGAATACCCTGTTTGGAGCTATCAGCAGTATACAGTTTGTGGCTCCCTCTGCTGAGGCTGGGTGCCTTTGGAAAAGATCAAGATGTGCACCAAGGTCTGCTTTTCCTAGCCATGGGGCCCGAATTAGATCAGGCAAAGATTTCAGAGACCCACCTCTGCCTGCAGTCTGGTTGTATTTCATTTGATTAGCCTCAGGCTATTGACTACAGGCTGGGTGAGAGGTTTTTCCAACAATTTGGAGCAATTGCTTCTGCCTAGAGACTAATTGTTATTCTCAGTCTCTTAATGGCCCTCAGAAACTCCACAGAATGGGGCAAGGGGTTTTTCAATAGGGTGTGACAACTGCCTTCCCTCCAGGTAAAAACCACCTGGATAGCAAAGGTCTACCAGAGGAAGATGTCCTCCGCAGCATGAGGAAATGACTCTGCACAGGAAATCGGGGTGTCTGCCTTCTGAGATCTAACCCCAGAGCCCCCAAACCTGGCTTCTGCTCACACAGCTCCAGTCCACTCTGCCCTCCCTCTGCTGGAGCACAAGGTGAGTGGCTGCACTTGAAATTTTGTGCATTGGCCCTTTAAGAGGGTGCCTCTGTTTCCAGCTGTCTCTCCCTGGCAGACAGCAACCCTGCTGCTTTTCACAACCAGATGTTATGTGGGCACCTTTCTCAGTTCTGTTGCTCTCTGCTGGGGGTCCAAGCTTGGGTTTTAGACCCCAGAGTTCTCATTGGGAACCCCCCACAACTGAGATATTACCCCGGAACTTCAGCTGCTGTCTGTGGGAGCTTGGCCAGCCCTTGTGCACCTCCGCCCTTCCTACCAGTCTCTATGTGGTCTCCACTTTACGTCCTTGGTTATCAGGGTTCTCTCCAGCGAGTCTTCAGTTGATTATTCAGGATGGCTTTTCTGTATTTTAGTTGTAATTCCAGTTTGGTCCTGGGAGCATGTCTATGACCTTCCACTTACTCTGCTGCCATTTTGGAATTCTCCAGACCAAATGATTTTGTGGGCCTTATCTGGAAAGCATGTTTTAAATGAATATAGAGGAGAAAGGAAGGGAGTTGAATTTGCTTAATTACTCAGATAATTAATAGGTTGACCTTAATTGGTTTAGATGTTAACCTTTTGAAAACAATCTGTAGATATAGAAATTGTGTACATTTAGTATTTTTGAACACATGTTTACCAATCATAGAAGTTGATGACTGTTTTGGCACAAGGATGTGTGCTCAGTTTGAGGTTCAGGCAGCTCTGTCTATCTGATTTGTGACCTTGGTCATCTGGTCCCTTGCTGGGGGTTTTTAGTTCCAGCTCCATCTTGGCTGCTTGCTTCTCAGGCACCACTCTCCTAGAGCCCTGGTGGGTACTGGGCTCTGATGGCTTTGTTAACCCTCAGCGAAGTCCTCTCGGTTGTCTGGGCCCAGTTTCCTTTAGCTCTCAGCTCTCCCTACCTTCTTAATTTCGACATCACTCCATCCCATGGGATCCTGTGGGCTGGGCCCACCCCTGAAGAGGGATTCTCAGCAGTTGACTTCAGCTTCCTTCCTTCCCACCTTTCATGTAAAATGATACGGTTGGACTGGACTGACTCCAAATCCCTTCCTGCTTTAATTGCCCATAGGACTAACAAAGGTGCCACTGAACGATCTGAGCAGGAGCCCTCCCTGAAATCCTGGCGGGAGGAACATGTAACTCCACATCCTGTGTTCACACAGCTTTTCTCGTACAAGATTTGGATGCTTTCTGGACAAAGTTAGAAAGCCGAAGGAGTCAGGCAGGGAGCCGTGGAAAATAAAGGCAGGACAGAAGGCAAGTATTCAAGGATGAACTTGCCATCTGAGGGCATGCCCGCCAGACTCAGGGCTGCTTGCAAAGTGGATTTGTCATCGTGTTCTCTCAGGCTTATAAGCAGCTCATTGTTCTCAGAAGACAGCAGCTGCTTCTGGGAGCTTTCAGCATTTGGGTGTGACAACCGAAGCTAGTTTTCAGCATTAGGAAGGGAGGGAGGGAGAGGCCATTCTGGGCAGGGTATTAGTTTTCTGTTGCTGCTGTAACAAATCACTACAAGTTTAGCAGCTTCAAATGACAGTTTGTTTCCATACAGTTGTGTAGGTCAGAAGTCTGGTTCGGGCCCTCACAGGGTCACATTTCTTTCTGGAGACTGGGGGAGGATCCCTATTCTTGTTCATGAAGTTGGCAGGACTCAGTTCCATGAGGTTGCAGGACTGAAGTCTCCATTTCCTTGCTGGCCATCAGCTGGGACTGCCTTTAGCAGCTGGAGGCCTCTCTCAGGTTCTTGTACACAGACCTTTACATCTCAGAACCAGCAACAGGACTTCCCCTCTCACTGCCCTCTTGCTGGCCTTTCTTCCACTGTCACTTCTCTCCCTCTGGCCATAGCTAGGAAAGTCTCTCCACCTTTAAGGACTCCTGTGATTAGGTTGGGACCACCTGCATACCCAGGATAATCTCTTCATTTGAAAGTCCTTAACTTAATTACATCTCCAAGTCCTCTTTGCCATGTGAGGTGACATTCTTAGGTTCTGGGGATTAGGGTGTGGACATCTTTATGGAGCCTGTATTATGCCTCCCACTGTCAAGTTAGGCTATGTAATTGGCTGATCCTCCGCTCGATATTACACAGGGACAGCAAACCTTCCTCAGGTGACTCAGACCTCCCATGCATGTTGAGAGACACAGAGTTGTGTGAACTGCAGCAAGCCAGTGCCAGCTGGGCACTGTGCAAAGTGCGACTTGAATATCATTGTCCTAGGCACTTTATGGTCAAATCATCAGATTCTCTGAGTAGCTACTATTGTTCACATGGGTTTGTGAAATGCAATTATGCAGGCTGGCTCATAAAGCATTTTTTTTTTTACAAGATCTGACACAAATGGAACCCACTCATCCTGCTTTTCCTGTTCCAGCTTTGCCGGGCAGAGTCAGGACCCCTCTGGAACTCCATCCACTGCCAACTCCCTACCTCCCACCAGTGTGGTTTGAACCCACAGAGTCAGTGTTGACTTGACCTGAACTCCTCTGTTGTCACACTTGCTGCAATGCCTGCAATGCCCAACCCTTTATATCTCCTGCAAGGGTCTGGCAACTCCTCCTCCATGTCCTTCTAGCCCAGCGGTTCTCAACCTGTGGGTCGCGACCCCTTTAGGAGTCAAACGACCCTTTCACAGGGGTCACCTAAGACCATCGGAAAACACATATATAATTACATATTGTTTTTGTGATTAATCACTATGCTTTAATTATGTTCAATTTGTAACAATGAAAATACATCCTGCATATCAGATATTTACATTATGATTGATAACAGTAGAAAAATTACAGTTATGAAGTAGCAACGAAAATAATTTTATGGTTGGGGGTCACCACAACATGAGGAACTGTATTAAAGGGTTGCGGCATTAGGAAGGTTGAGAACCACTGTTCTAGCCCCTCTCTGCTCAAAGTGCATGTGAAGACATCATCGGAGGGCTGTGGGAAATGCAGAATCTCAGGCCCCACCCCAGACCTACTGAAGCCAAAGCTGCATTTTAATTCCATCCCAGGGGATCATGGGCACTTTAAAGTTTGAGCAGCACTAAGTTAGGGCCTCCTTCTCCATGAAGCTCTTCTCGATTGCCCCAGACCTTGATTGCCACAGCTCCCATTGTGTCACATTTGGACTTTTTTCATAAGAAGGGAATATAACTGGATGTTTAAAGGGACTTTTCCTGTTGTCTAGGAATTTCAGCAGAGGCCTCAAAGGCAGAGAACAAAGTAGTCAGTGCTGAGAAGGCTCCAGTCCACACGCAGGGCGGAGACCCCACGCAGGAGAAACTCAGAGACTGTAAAAGGTCCTCGATTCTCACCGATGAATAGCAGGTCAGGGGGGTTTCTATGCAGGGGGTTGACTGAGGTCCTGTGTCCCCCTCCCCCCAGTGCCCTTCCATGGGGGAGGGGAGACAAGTGCTTCCTCCTCAGCTCAAGGTAAGTAAGAAGGGCTTCAGGGGATGCTTTCCTTGTACCTTTAAGTGTTTGGGGAAACAGGAGACGTGGTACGAGAGGGCAGGGCTGCGCTGGGCCAATGCCGCTCTGTTTCAGAGGGCAGTGAAGCAAAGGCACGTGGCCCCATGGACCAGGTGTGGGTCACGAGGTGGGAAGACTGCTGGGAGCCTCCCCGAAAAGAGCCCCACCCAGGAGGCGTGGGGAAGGCAGACAAAGGGACCCCGCCGAGATGGGTCATGAAAACCCAGAGGCTGGAGGGCTGCTGCAGAGCCCTCCCCAGCATGCACACACCCCTGCCTCACAGTGAAACTAGTGGGTAGGGGGCCAGATTTAACACAGATCCGAATGGCCGTTTAAATTTGAGTTTCAGATAAGCACTGGATGAGTTTTTCATGTCACTTGCAATATTTGAGGCATACTTACGCTAAACATTTATGTATTGTTCATCTGAGCTTCAACTGTAGCTGGGCTTTTTCTATTTTATCTGGCAACCCTAGTTGGAGTCATGGCAGCGGAAATTCTCATGGCTTCACCCAGAAGTGCACAGAAGTGTCCCAAATAGAAGTTAGTTAGTTATTGACTGCAATGTCAGGTCCCTCCTGAAGCTGTCAAATAAGAGTTTCTGCTCCTTTACTCGTGCTCCTATCCCCCTCTTCCCTCCCCATCCCTCATCGGGAACCCAGGCTAGTGAGCGGGAGGTGGGAGAAGGGAGGGTGCCTGCCGATGACCACAACCACACCCTCCCACCGCTCAGACACGCCCAGCGAGAGAAGGGGACACTCTGTGAATGGAGCATTTTGATTAGTAGCTGGACCAGACTACTGAACAACTGCTGTTCTTGTGATTGAAGGGGACCTCTGTTTGATGTCTGCCCGAGATGCCACGCAGGGGTGGGGAAAGAGGCAAACCGGAGTCAGTTTGAAAAGACAGCGGCTAAGAGATTAGAGTTGCTTCATGATTGTGCCCTGCTGAATAACTTCTTGTTTGCACATCCATCTCTCTCACTCATGTCCTGTTATTCTTCTGTGTCCCCAGTGCCTGGCGTTATGTAGTAGGTGCTCAGTAAATGTTTGTGTTGAGTGATGAAAGCTTCAGTGAATCAACCCATTTCCCCACCTACAGGTACGATGGAGAGAGTTTTCTGCATGTATAACCCTTCCCAAAGGTGCTGTCGCTGTGGGCAGCTTCTTGTTACAAAACGTGCCAGGTGTCGTGCTGGAGACACGCTAAGCTGGATTCGGAACCCTGTCTGAGAACATCTGCAGGGTGTCACGGCAGGGGCACATCTAGGTGTTTGGGGACCTGATGCTTATACAAACTGGGACTCTGTCTAAGAAAAAGATGGTCAAATTATAAAGACCAAATTAAGCATAAATGTGGATATTAATATAGGGGAATTCACAAATTACAAATTAAAAAACACATGAACAAATACTACAAACATGACAAAGTCCAGAAAAATAACATAACATGTGGGTGGTTAACTATTGACACATTGCTACAAGACACTTTTAAAACTGTTTTTTTTTTTTACTATATTTTGCCCCTACATTATTGGCTTACTGTCCTGTGGTAGTGAAGTATGGTAGCAACCATCTCAGGTAGAAATTATAGTTTAACTTTGTTTGGCTTATGTACCTATTTGCTTTGTTTAACAATAGACAGGTTATTTTGATTTTCTGAATTATATAAATCATCCCATTTGATTAAATGCCTTATTGATTGTAATGTGAATATCCCATGGGTTGTGGTCATACTGGTCTTAGAAAGCACATTTTCCTTTACCTGGGAAGGACAGCACAGTTATCCCAAGGTCAGAGGGCTCTAGACCCAAAACTGTAATTTAGATAACATGCTGTTTCTGCTTCTGTAAACTGCTTTTTTGCGAACCAGGTTCCTCATTCCAAACCCTGGGATGTAATCAATACCTTTGTGATTTTTTGCCTATATGAGTCTGGTTTTGCCACCATCTTATCACTATGAGATTTGTGGAATGCTCCCTCATAGTCCTGGATTGCAATAAATGTGACTCTTTAATTCGACTTCTTGAGGCGTCCTTCTGTGATTCGCGGGGTACATTACAACAGTAGCCCTGTTATCCTTGTTGGTGTTGGTATTTTGTGGTCAAATCATCAAGAATGCAAATATTTTTCAATCTATAATAATAAAAGCATAATATGCTAATTAGACCAGACTATGAAGCCAGGGCTGCGAGGGAAGCCTGGGTCCCGGATGCCAGAGGGAAACTGGTGCCAGCAACCGGGGGAAGGAAGGCCTTACTCTTGCACAAATTTCGTGCATCAGGCCTCTACTATATTCATATGATTAATTTTTCTTCATTAAATTGGGTTGTTAAAAAATATATTTATGTTCAAAATCTATTTCTTCCTTTTAATGAAGAAATGCTCTGTCCAGCCAGTGTGGCTCAATGGTTGAGCATCAACCTATGAACTGGAGGTCACAGTTCGATTCTTGGTCAGGACATATGTCCAGGTTGCGGGCTCGGTCCCCAGTATGAAGCGTGTGGGAGGCAGCTGATCAATGATTCTCTCATCATTGATGTTTCTAGCTCTCTCTCCCTCTCCCTTCCTCTCTGAAATCAATAAAAATATATTTTTAAAAATGCATTTGGCATAATCTAATTCTTATTAATCGTTCTCTCTTCTCTTTGCATTTTCATTATTTATATTTTCTTAGTTATGATTCTTTTCTTAACTTCATGCTTTGGTCCATCAGACCTTTTAGCTCCCATTGCATTAGAGCAAGAGAGTTTTTGAAGCTTCTTTCAGTCTTTTTTCCTTTCAATTTTTGTCTGAGGCTTCCACTGAGATGCTTCTTTCTTAATACATTTGACTTTTGTATAATCAATAATTCTGAAAAAATATACAAACTTAATCAGGAATAAAGGCAGCAATTCATTGCACTTAAAGTCCTGGCTGGGTAGCTCAGTTGGTTAGAGTGTCATCCCTATATACCAAGGTTGCAGGTTCAATTCCTGGTCAGGGCACATATAAGAATCAACCAATGAATGTATAAACAAGTGGAACAACAAATTGATCTCTCTGTCTCTAAAAAATTGCACTTAAAAATTGCTGAAATGTTGGGTTGATTTGATTGTGTAATCAAATTACTCTTCTGCCACACACAGTGATCTATTGGTGAGTGTGTAGGGATTTGGTTACCATGAAATAGCACAGTTGCATCTGGGGCCACTAAGCTTCATTCTAACAGGAGGATCGGGTACTCAGGATGATCCTCTTGCCTGGAAGAGTGAACCTATGGCAGATATCACCCGGACAGTGAGAGTGGACAAGCGCCGACTCCAAGTCTGGTGTGATTTCATATAACCTTGTTTGAAAGCCTTAAAAATATCTATATCCCCCTCCTACACACATCCACATTCCTATACTTTGATCTAGTAATTGAACTTTGGGGATTTAATTTTTAAAAATATATTTTATTAGTTAAAACAGATTAACAGTCTTATATGCATAACCCATGGACACCAACAATAGTATGGTGAAGGCCTGGTGCGGGGGGCAGGTGCAGGCTAGAAGGGGTCAATGGGGAGGGACGGGGGAAGGGACAGAGGTAATACTTTCAACAATAAAGATTAAAAAAAACAGATGAACAGTCTTAATGTTGAAAAACAAGTCTATAGTTATAACATATGGTTCAAAGAAAAGTGTCAAAATCAAAATTGTGTACAAAAAGTCAGGATGTTTAAGGAACTCAGAAACTGCCACCTCCATACAGATATAGTTGCTGGATGAAATTAACAGAGATTTGAACAACAACAAAAATGTAGTGTAGCATTTAAAAGTAAGAGCTGGTTTTGATTACTGTCTGACTTATAATTAGACAAATATGAGAAATCACTATATTTCTGTTTGTGAATTGCTAGAAAGTAAGGACGCGGGAGATTCTCTCATTTCCCTGACCTACTTTGCCATCCTAGACTAAGAGCGCCAGCCAGGCTGCAGGCCCTGAGGACATGGGTCATTCACCCTCTGACAGGGCTCCCTAGCCTTCTTACCAGCTTTCCACCCTTCTCAAAATCTAATTCCAGAATTTTCCACCGGGATGAGGAGTCCTGATGTCCTGCAGGGGGGCAGGCCATTGAGTTCAGCAGCTGACGCCCCTGGGGACTTAATCTTAAGGAAATACGACTAAAAACATTATGCATGAGAGATGTTAGCAATATATTCCTAACAAAAAAACCATTTGGAATAACTTGCTTCAACAATAAATAATTGTTTTTTTAAACCATAAAACATCAACTTGATGGGTATTATTGCTATTGGAGTTGATAGAAACTTTGTTATATGGTACAAAACAGTTCTTGCATAATGCTAAGCAAAAAAAAGCAATATATAAAATTATATATGCATTTTTATTTCAGCTGGATTGTTATAATCCCTATACTAAGAAAAATTCTGGAATATAGACAATTTTTAAGTGTATGCTGTATAAGTACGTACTTTACGTCATGAACATTCTCCTGTGTCAATAAATAGAAACCCATGATATTATTTTCAAATATATTTTTATTGATTTCAGAGAGGAATGGAGAGGGAAAGATAGAAATATCAATGATGAGAGAGTTTCAGTACCAAAAGCTCTGGGTCCTGGGCAATTGTGCGTATGAACCAAAATTTAATCAATGTCTTATTTTAAGATATTTATATTATTTCTAGTCTTTTCCCGTGTTAAGTATATTGCAAAGAAAACTCTTGCACATTAATCTTTAACCAGTTTTCTAATTATTTCCTCAGGATAAATTCCTAGCAGTGGAATTGCTGGGTCAAAGGCATCTTTAGGACTTTTGAGACTTATTGCTCAATGACCTTCCAGAGAGACTATAAATGTGCCCTCCCCCAGCAGTGTGCGTGAATGTCCTGTCCCCGGTGCCTTTGCAACCAGACTCATTAATTTGCTTTAAAATTGAGCAAATAACTTAAGAAAATATGCCTGCAACAGATTTGAAACTGACTACAGTGTTTATTCCACAGTCCCAGCTGGCTATCATAATGGTGATAATGGCTGCTACCAGGTCCCAAACACTGTCACATGAGCTCACTTCTGTAATTCTCCGGACAATTCTGTGAGGTAGGCATCGTTATCAACCCATTTCACATGTGCGGAAAGTGAGGCACAGAGGTGCTGAATGACCTGCTCAAGGTAACACACCCCAGGCGACGGAAGGACGAGCTAAGGTTTGAACCTAGGCCACGGCCTTCACCACGCTGCGCCGTGTCTGTCTTGAAGATCGCTGCTGAGATGTTTGTAAGCACCAGGGAGGCTATTCAGTTCAGGACTCACCGCGGCACAGGCAATCCGAGGCCGTACTGAGGACGGGTTTCAGTTTGGGCCGAGGTCTCAAAGAGAACCATTTAGAAGATCCCAAGAATCTACATCCGGGAGCCAGGCGGACCCTCTCTGCAGGAGCTGCTCAGAGAGGATAAGGTTGGCCTCCCAGTTCTAGCCCACTGGCCCCACCAGTCTGAAGCGTCAGGAGAAAGGGCTGTTTTGGAGGAAGCTGGGTAAGGTGACCAATTCCTCGTGGTTTGCCTGGGGCTGTCCCAGTTTCCTGGGCTAACTGGACAGCCGGGCACCGTAGCGCTTCCCTCTCCCCTCAAGGCGAGTGGGAGAGGTTTGGCGGTCCCCTCTGGAGCCACAGGCCTGGGACAGAGCTAACTCCTGTGCACCAGACACTCAGAGGGCCTCATGCCAGGCCACGCTGCTGTGCCTCCTCCCACCCTCCCCTCTCCCTGACTCAGATGGTCTGAAACCTAGCTAGTGAGTAGGGGGGCTGGGGGCGGTGCTGGGAGAGAGAAGTGGTCAATGCGGGGGACCCCCACCCATCCCCTCTGCCCCTTCTAAGCCAGAGGTAGGCCTGGGCTTGTGGGAAGAGGGAGCAGAAGCTAACCATCGAACACAATTTAGAGGTTTGTTACCCTGGCTTGGACACTGTAGTCACTAAAATGAGACGTGGGGAGCTGGCCCCTGGGGACAGGGAAGGTGATTGCAGAGGGCAGTCTGCTTTATGGTTGCACGCTGCCGAGTCCAGCCCCTTCAATAGCAGGGTTACAGGGAGTAGCGCTGTGGACCCACCCAGTGCCCTGCTCCTCTCAGCTGGGGTGGGACCGCAGCTGCTGCCTCTCCTACTGCCTCCCCACCACAGGCTGTGGCCCCCTCACTGCCTCCCCACCCCGCACAGGCTGTGGCAGGAGCCTCCCTCCACCCAGAGTCTGCCTCCCCCCGTGGAGCATCTCAGGCCTCCACACTGTCAGGCCCATGCCCAGGCCCCTTTCCCCAAGCAGCTAGAGTAATGAACGAGAGCTTGTTGTACACGAAGACACCGAGTAAGTCCTTTCTATGCACTGTGTTGCCTTGTGCTTATAATTTACCTGAGGAGTATCATGATCATTCTCAGTTTTCAGAGGAGTTAAGGAACTAGCTCAGCTGCTAACTGGCAGAGGTGACTCACAAACAGCTTTATTTCCATCTAAAGCCCGTGCCAGTTCACGTTCCATGGGGCCTTCTTGCTCTTACCTGGGAGAATCTGCTTCCTGCTGGCGCCATGGTGGCCTAGCTCTGTTCCCACGATTCCCACGTGGAACTTGGAATGTGCTCTTGCTTAGAAACAACATGATAAAGGGACATTTGGCCCCTGTGGTTACTTATTGGCTAAGCCGCCCTTGGTGACCTGGCCTGGGGTTCTAACCACACTTGACCATGTGACTTCCCGGGAAGAAAACACATCCTGAGTTCTAAATAGCAAATTCCGAACACTCTGTGAGGATACAGCTTATTTGTGAGCTAGGGAATGTCTGCCTGAAAACGATTTTATTTTGTATGACAAGAAAAGTAAGCTGGGCTCTTGAACTTTCCTATTTGGGTGGCTGGTTTAAAATAGCAGAGAAGCAGTGGCATTGCTCCACACTATGCCGGCCTTCACAAGAGCATCATCGATTTGAATTACTAAGTCTCCTTCAAGAGTGTGCGAATATGGCTCTAGCCGGTTTGGCTCACTGGGTAGAGTGTTGGCCTGCGGTGTAGTGAGTAAGGACTGGATTAGGAGAGAGATGATGTGGGTCAGTCCTGCCCTTGCCCTTGTCTGGCTGGGTGACCTTGGGGAGTCACTTTACTTCTTTAGGCATTGCCTCTCAATCTGTAAAATAAGGGGTTACACTAGGGGATCCCCAACTTCCCTTCCAGTTCTCAGATTCTATGCAACACAGACACCTAGGTGCAGAATTACAAATGAGGGGTCTGCTCCAAAATTGTGTTTCTTCCTTTTACTTCCCCTGCAATTTTTAGAAATCTTTTAGTTGTGCTAGTCTCCTTGAGCCACGGCAGAAGAGAAAAAGGGAAAGTCAGGTCCTTTTGCATTAAATGGGGCATTTAATGATGGATAAGCAAAGAGACGCGTTATGGGCCTTTTTCTCAGGTTGGACGCTTGGCTAATAGATCAGCAGATCCTGGCATCTGAGTGACAACCTGCATTGAGAAGGGTGGAACTTGGCTCTCCCGCCCCTCCAGCTGTGAGAGCTTGAAAGGGAAGCTATGGGGGGAATGTCTTTCACTTCCCCTGGACGCTGGGGAAACGTTCAGTTTAGCGCGGCCAACTGTGCCACGTGGGCTGGCCTCTAAATGAAGCCTTTTTCCTTGGCTGTCTTTCAGGCCGCAGCCTTCCCTTTGGCACCCCCACCCCCTTGGAACTAAGCCTAATGTGAAGCCTGGTTGCTCCTCAGATCAGCCTGGGAAAGAATTCATTTAATAATGGTGCAAGGGCTCAATGCATCCTTTTCTCTTTTGAAAGCAAGGATTTGATTTGTCTACTTGCTTGTTTTGTCCTATCTCTTACAGCAGACACTTAACAACAAAACGCTCCTAGAAAAACAAAACAAAAAACAAACAAACAAATAAAAAACAGAGGTAGAAATTAAGGCTCAGAAAAATAGAAATAGAAAATCAAGATCGAGTAAAAGAAGAGCACCGATGTGTGAACTATGAAGGTCAAAGAGCTGTTATGGCTGAAATGGGCTGCACAGGTAGCTCATACTTCTTCATATCAGGGAGAGAAGGGGTTCCAGTCACTCAGGGGAACGTCCTCTAGTCCATTCATGTAAAAACATTGATTAAAGGTTCCTCAAGTGCCAGGCACTGTCCCAGGTAATCAAAGACGAAAGGGCTGCGCTCAATTCCCAGGAGCTCAGCGTATAAGGAGGGGAGTGGCTGGGGGGATGGGGAGGAGGGGCTTGAGAAATGCCGTTTGTGTACCCAACTACATGTCAGGCACTATGCATTTATTATGTACCTACTATATGTCACACACTAAGCATTTTGTTTAAATTACAAATCCTCATTCAGGTAGACATTACTCTCTCTTTTGCACAGATACGAAAACAGACCCAAAGATTCTGTACCCACAGCTGGTAAATACCAATGTTGGGATTCAAATCAAAGCCACTGTTGGTGGTCTCCTTAACATCCATTATTCCCCCTTCTCTTTCCCAACAGAACCTCAACTTTGTTTAGTTATTTACCTTAGGGAAAAAAAAGCTTCTGTGGGCCAAGGGATGATGATCCCATTCTGAACGCTTGGGGGTAGATAGGAAGATTGATCTGTCCAAACCAATCATAATCCCTTCGGCTTGGCAGTGATTGATTTAAGAGCCAGGGCATTTAAGTCAATCAATACATGGCATTCTCCTGGTGACTATCTCAGGTCTAGGATAAAAGAAGTGGGCATAATAAACTGAAGGGAAGAGCATATATTCCGTGTTTGGGTTACATTTTTCTTTCTTGCTTGTTGGAAATAAACTAGTAGGTACGTTGGTTTTTGTGACTCTGGGGGAAGCCCATGCTTCTGATGGAGTGTTGAGACACCAACCAGTACTGCGGTACACTTCCCTGACACAAATGCAGACGCCACCGGCGCTAGTGCGGATTGCACAGGCACAGGGCACCGTCCCCAACGAGACTGCTACTCAGATGCCGGCTGCAAGTGGGTCTCAGCCAAAAGGCCTTATGACCAACTGGCTACAAATCTCTAGTGTTCCTACAACACCCCTCAGGTTCTGTAGTTGGTTAAAGTGACTCATAAAACTCAGGAAAGCGTTCCACTATGCTTACAATTCTAATATCAAGGATACAAATCAGGATCAACATGGAGCACTGTTCCTCTCCCCAGGGAATTAGGGGGCGCTGATAGTGTGGAGGGCGGAGATGCTCCATAGGGTGGGGGGACTGGGGGGAGGCAGACTCTGGGTGGAGGGAGGCTCCACCCTCCCAGCGTAGCAGTGTGTTCAGCCAGGAAGCTCTGCTGAACTTGAACTTTGGCATCAAGGTTTTTATTGGAATTTTATTGAATAGGCATGATTGATTAAACATTGGCCACATGATTGCAAACTCAGTTTCCAGCTCTTCTCTCCTTCCTGGAGGTGGAGCTGCCTCAAAACTCCAACCCTCTAATCATGCGCTTCGTCTTTCTGGGGACCAGCCGCACCCTGAGCCATCTCACAACATCAACTCAGGGGTGATTCACGGGCCAAACAGACACTGCTCTCACTCAGGAAAGGGTTTTACTAGTAGAAGCTTTGTGTCCAAACCAGAACTGGGACAGAGGCCAGGTGTGGTCTTTATTCTCCACCCCGACCTTCAGACAAACATGGAGGAGTGTTGCTGGGAGAGCAAAGCTGGAGGCCTGCTTACCCTGCTCCGAGCCCCCGCTTGGACCCTCGGAGACTGCGCCTGTCCTCACTGGGTAAGCCAGTTTCCGTTGTTTCTGTCCCTTGCAGCTAATTGCTTTTATATTTGTCGTTATGCTTTGAGCTGCAGGAAACAGAAAATCCGACTGAAAGTAACTTAAACAGTAAGACCTTTTATTATTCCACATAATAAAAAGACTAGAAGTAAAACAGTTGTACAGTTTTTATTTTCACTCTGGGTTGGGCCTAGGTGAGGTGAGGTGAGGTCAATTTTGGCTAGGGTGAAAAATTTAAAGGAGTACAAAAAATTTAGTAGTTAAGTTAAATAGTACTTAATGCAATATTTTAAAAATGAAAACAGAAGCATAAATTCACAACGAACAGCATAGCAACATTTTAAAGGTATTATCAGTGTTACTAATTTTTCCTTTTGTCTCAGCACAGTGTTATTACTCTCTTGTCCTTATTTAAATGTTTGATATTTTGTTCATTGTAAGTTTTGGCATTAACTTTCACTTTTTAAATATTGCATTAAATATTATTACTTTAAAATGTATATTTATTTATTTTAGAGAGAGGAAGGGAGGGAGGGGGAGAGAGAGAAACATGGATTTGTTGTTCCACTTATTTATGCATTCATTGGTTGATTCTTGTGTGTTTCCTGACTGAGGATCAAACCTGCAACCTTGGCATATTGGGTTAACACTCTAGCCAATGGAGCTACCTGGCCAGGGCTGCATTAAATACTATTTATCTCCATTATTGAGATTTTTGACAGCCTTTAAATTTTGTACCCTAGGCAAGTGCTTCACTCACCTCACCCTTGTCCCAGCCCAGTGTTCAGTATTGGACCCTCGGAATGTTGACTTCAGATCTCATATTTAGACCCTCTCATTGTTGTAGAGTGACTGCTACAATTCCAGGAACATGAGACAGAAGCAAAGGAATGGTTTTTCTGTGGATATTTTTCATAAACAAAAAACAATTTTCCCCGAAGCCCTTAGCAGCTTTTTCCTATTGGTCAGAATTGTACCACATGCCCACATCTAAGCCAGCCACTAGCAAGGGTGATGGAAGGCCCATGCTTGGCTTAGAGCAGTCAAGGTCTGTGCCAATGGAGAGTACCACCTTCCCTGACCACATGCCCCATGGAGGTTGCATTCTATTCAAGCTCAGGGCTTGCTGTGTAGTCAGCCAGGACTGCCATAACCAACTACCACAGACAGCCTGGCTTAAACAACAGCAACTTATTTTTCACAGTTCTGGAGGCAGAAATCCAAGGTTCTGGCTGGGAACTCTCTTCTTTGGCTTGCAGACAGCTGCCTTCTCACTCCATCCTCACCTGGTCTTTCCTAGTGTACTGTGGAGAGAAAGAGGGAAAAGGTGAGCTCTCTGGTGTCTCTTATAAGGACACTAATCCTATGAGACTAGGGCCCCACCCTTATGATGCCATATAAACCTTAATTACTTCATTAGAGGCTGAATCTCCAAAGAGGGCCACACTGGGGGTTAGAATTTTTTTTTAAAACATATTTTATTGATTTTTTTTTTTTTTACAGAGAGGAAGGGAGAGGGATAGAGAGTTAGAAACATCAATGAGAGAGAAACATCAATCAGCTGCCTCCTGCACACTCCCCACTGGGGATGTGCCCGCAACCAAGGTACATGCCCCTGACTGGAATCGAACCTGGGACCCTTGAGTCCGCAGGCCGACGCTCTATCCTCTGAGCCAAACCAGTTAGGGCGGGGGGTTAGAATTTTAACATATGAATTTTGGGGGTGGAATAGACACAAATGTTCAGTCCATAACACATGCTATATAGAGTTCAAAAATAAGCCACACTAATCTAGGGTGTTAGAAGTCAAGAGGTGTCACCTTTGGAAAGATGAGAAAGAGTAGTCATTGGAAAGAGACACAAGCAGCTTCTGGAATACAAATAATTTTCCATTTCTTAATCTGGGATGTGTTTCATGGGTGTGTTCATCATTAAGCTGCTGCTTATGGTTTGTGCATTTTTCTGTATGTAGATTGTACCCTGCTATTCAAAGTGTGGTCCATGGCCAAGCAGCACCCACATTGCCCGGGAGCTTGTTGGAAATGCAGAATCTCATGTTCCACCTGCTGTGTCAGAAATTGCATTTTAACGAGGCTGCCTGGCGATGCACTCACACATAAAGTGGGAGACGATATCCTACATCAGTTTAAAAACTGCTTTCGTAGATTGTAAACAGGGCCCCAGTCCCTGGTCCAGTTGGCTCATCTCAGGGCTGGTGGGGACAGGGGAGTCCGTGGAGGTGGGGGGTGTGGTGCCACATGTGGCTAAATCTTTCACACATATGAATGGGTTGGGGGGACAACTCAGAATCTTCAGAAATGTGAATTGCAAGAATATATATATTTTTAAATATATTTTATTGATTTTTTTTTTAAAGAGAGGAAGGGAGAGGGATAGAGTGTTAGAAACATCGATGAGAGAGAAACATTGATCAGCTGCCTCCTGCACACCTCCTACTGGGGATGTGCCCGCAACCAAGGTACATGCCCCTGACCGGAATCGAACCTGAGACCCCTCAGTCCGCAGGCCGAAGCTCTATCCACTGAGCCAAACCGGTTAGGGTGCAAGAATATGTTTTGCAAGAAGGAACATAAACTGGGATTCTAAATTCCAGTAACACAGACATTTTAGAAACAGTACACTTTATTCCTTTTGCTCTGATTTAAGATAAAAATTCTGCTTCTGATTCCCGCCCACACTTTGAGCGCTCTCGACCTGGCTGGGCTCCCTCCTGCGGGGCTGCAGAGTCCTGAGCAGTGGCAGAAGGAACACGCAGAGGGGCTGTCCGGCAGAGGAGAAAGGCTTCTGTTAACATGTATCAGGCACATCCCCCTTTTAAAGTCTCAGGTCAGGGGCAAAGGTCAGCCATGGGGGGTGGTTCAAGGGAGCCGTGGCTGTGACCACGCAAAGGGCTCATCCACCACCCAAGGGCCCAAGTGAAAGCTCTTGAATATCCCAGGCTTACGTCAGGGAGGTGATCCTGTGAGCAGGCCTGGCCTCATGGGCATGTGACCTGTGCAGCCACAGAGAGCCCCTTGTTCAGGAGACCCCTTTCACTGTCTCAAAATTCTTAATACATTTGCAAAATTTCCAGCTTCTCACACTGCATCACCTTGGCCACCCTCTTCCACTGTAAGGACCCTTGTGATTGCATCGGGCCCTCCTGCATGATGTCCGTCTCAGGGCAGCTCATCAGTGACCTTAGTTCCCCACTGGCTCCGCAACTTAACGTGCTCACAGATCTGGGGATTAGGATGTGACAGTCTGGGATGGGAGGGTGGAGGGGACTCACTATCCTGCCTATAACACCGTTTTTTTCTCTCCCCCAGCCTGAGGTCCCAGCTTATCTTGTCCCTTGGCACACTTTTTAGCCCAGCAGGTTTTTTTAAAGCTCCTCCAAACTAACCATAATAGAAATCGATGCAAAAAGAAAGGAGAGAAAAACAGGGTGGGGGGAGGGGGAGACAGAAGTGGCAGCATTTTGATAGCTTCTCAATTTGTGATTTTACATTTTGCAACTCCCTGCACCACCTCCACCTCTCTTTAGCACATCTGTGCCTGACATATTTGAAGGTCATCAAAAATTTTAAAGTTTAAAAAACAAATTACTAATGAGAAAGTGGTAGGAATTATACTTATTGAGCAGCCACAATAGTGCAGGTTCTAGAAAATGCGTTTTAGAAGGAGACATAAGAGAGACCTTGAATAATTGCATCTCCCTCTTCCACGTCTGAATGTGAAATCTGTGCCCTGGACTGGGTGAGTTGTCCAAGACCCTTACATTCCCTTGGAAAGTCTTCATTCCATCCCTCCTTCCAAGGTCAGGGCCCCCTTCCTTTGGGGGGGATGAGGAGCTCTGGGGTGAGTGCAGAGATGCCCCTGTGTGTTCCTTACACTGCATCCCCCCCGGCTGGGGTTCAAGCATTGCAAACAAGAACTCTTGGGCAGATTGCTGAGAGAGGATCCTGGCTTGGAAAATGTTGCCAGCTGGTCTCGTACCCACATCTTTTCAGTAAATCTCTCTCAAGCATATGTACACATACAAATACGCCTTCTGTTGAAGGCGACGAGATGATCTCTCACCACGGAGGCTGGAGGAAATGTGCCGAGCCCTGAGATTGGCGCAGTGCGCTCAGGTCTGGGTCTGGCTTTTCAGAGCAAAGCCCTGTCCCACCTTCGCCGAGCAGTGCACAACTCGGACGTTCCGCAGATGGCAGTGCCCCTGGGAGCATGATTCCAAAGCGTGCAAGTCCTGCTGGCATGTGCTCACCTCCCCCCGTCCACCTGGCTAAGGAGGCCCCACGTCAGCCCTGTCCCATCCCCATTTCACTTGTTCCCGGCACAGACCTCTCAGGAATTGCCTGCCTGGCTCGTGTACATGTCGTCTCTCTCCCACAGGAATGTAGGCTCCATGATCTGTTTTGCTCATAGACATATTCCCAGGACCGGGGACCCAGATGCTCGGTCCACACTGTCACAGGCCTGTCTGTGGATAAAGCTTGTCTGTTCTGGACCATCAGTCATTGCACCTGACTTACCTTACAGGGCCCTGCCCCTCAGCCGCAGGGCCCTGGGCAGAGAATCCTGACCCACCAGCTTCTCCTTGGGAGTCTGACCTCAGGTTCAGGGAAAGGCTTTGCCAGTAGAGGTCACCCTGCAGGAGACCTGGGCCAGCCCGGGACACAGGGCAGCAGAGGCATCTGGTGCTGCCAGGGCTGGGAGACAGCGAGGAGGAAGCCAAGAGTCTGCCCTTTGTGGGTGTGCATCGAGGGGAGACGAGCAAGGAGCCACTTACAACTCAGTGCAGTGGGCGCTCTCCGAGCTGGCGGCTCCGTGCTGCCGAGGGCCCGGGTAGTCTCTGAAGGCTTCCTGAGGAGG
This sequence comes from Myotis brandtii, assembly GCF_000412655.1. Lineage (NCBI taxonomy): Eukaryota > Metazoa > Chordata > Mammalia > Chiroptera > Vespertilionidae > Myotis > Myotis brandtii. The sequence goes on along the minus strand of NW_005368638.1, from coordinate 644,226 downwards.
TGCCCTTGAACACAAACTTGAAAAATGAGCGGGAGTTTGCCAAAGGGATCTGGGTTCAAATCCCATGCCTGCCCCTGTGTCAGGCAGGCGCTGGGCTTCTTCCTCTTTGGAAGAGCGATAATGGCCGCCATGCTGAGGCTTGTAGGCGTCACAACCTGGAGCAGAAGGGCCGGGCTCCTGCATTCCTACGAGGCAGCGCTCACGCCAACAGTAGGGGACACACATTTCTTGTCCTCCCTCTACTCTCCTTTTCCTCCCTGTCACCTTGTCTGGGTTCAGACTCTTCTCCTGACGGGGCTCACACCTGGACTCTGGCCTGGGCCAACTCTCCAGTTAAGTCCCACGGGCCTTGGCGAGAGCCCTACCTGGCCCTCACCCAGCGTGACTCCCGACCAGCGGCCCAGGCTCCTTTTATCACCTGCGCCTGCGTCTTAGCAGCTTTCCCCGACCCGGCCCGGGGCTGGCCAGGCGTGCCCATCTCTGCCTGTCCGGGCGGCCCTTCCTCCCTGGCTGCTGCACCTCCACGCCCCTAAGCAGGCTGAGTCCGAGGAGCCGGCGGAGGAGCAGATTGAAGGAGTGAGCACCCAAGTGGCATCCATGGTAAACTTCCAGCTGCCAGCTTCTGCTGCTTGAGGAAGTCACCACATTTGTCCCCGTCCTTGCCGATGTTTCTCTCGGGGCTCTGGGAAGAGGAGGCCTGAGCTCATGCCTCAGAAATGCTTTGAAGATGAGAAGCCCTGAGCACTTCCCCAACAGCCCTCAATTTACTTTTTCAACATTCTCTCCGGGTTGTCAAGCCTTTGTAGTTATTTTTATAAATAGCAATTGCTGGCTGTTTCCATTTTTACCCGGGAAAACTCCACCTCCGCTGGAACTGGCTACCAGCCTCTAGCAGGCCAGCCATGGGGCTGGATTTGCCCTACTTCTCCTGAACACCCCCTTCTCTCCGCGTCCCTTCCACTCCCACAGACCCCACTCTCACCGCCTCAGGTGTGCGCCCATTGTCACCCCATCTCCTGTTGCCAAGCCACTCATCTGTCCCAATTGCTCCCCTCCACACACAGAGCCCACGGTCTCCAATATGGAGCCCGAAGTCCTCCACTCACCTGCTCAGTCTCATCCCTTCTTTGTCCCCCGCCACACCCTGGGCCAGACCTGCTGAGCGGCCTGCTGATCCCAGAGCACAGGCTCACTCACGCTTCCAGGCCTGGAGAGAAGCCTGTCATAGAGAACGGGGACTGAGCCTGGTGGTGGGCCTGCCACAGCATGGAGGGGAAAGCAGGTGCCTTGACCGATTAATGTATGTGTTTGGAATAAAATATTTAAATCATATAAAAATGTATGGGGAATAGTATAATGAACCACCAGGCTTATGGAACTAAATGCTATTTTTATATTTATGAATCTCTTTTTTCCTCCAACTTTGCCCCCTCCCCACACTCAGGGTACCCCCCCCCCACATGTATACACACTTTGAATAATGATATATTCCAATGGGTTAAATCTGAAAAGGAAGAAACATCAATTGATCTATCAGCTGTTAAAGTGCGTATACATTTTGAGGGTACTCTGTCTATATACGATTTTTTGTGTGTGTCACTGGTTATCTCTCTAGTTTGGCTTGATCTCTTTACTAAAAGATAATATCAGTCTTACCTTGCTTAGTGTTTTGACATATTATTCATGTAGTTCTCACAGCCGATCCATGAGGGAGCGTCTTTGCCAGAAACTTGGTCAAACTCAATGGCGTAGAAAATTGATGGGCCTGTGGTTGGCTGTGAGGCATCTGGACCAGGCTGGGCTCCAGACCGTGGGCTCCCGGCTCTGACCTCGGGCTAGTGCTGCTGTTGGGTTGGCATCTGCTCCACGCGTCTCTGCTCTTCCTTGGGACAGTGGGTGCCCAGGGCATGCTCTTCGTGTGGCGAGAGGCAGGGGCATAAGAGCAGGGGCAGAAATGTGCGAAGCTTCTGGAGGCTGGGAACCCTGAGAAGAATTATATCTACCAAATGGACTCCTCATGGTTAACTGGGCCCAGATTCACCACCAGAGTCTAGCAGCTGCTGCTAACCCTCCCACACACTCTGCATTTGGGGAAAAGCCACCGGCTGAGCTCTCAACCTCCAATACTGTGCCCTCCCTGTTTACACTGCAAGCGTCAACCACTCTAAGAAAGTTCCTGGTTTTAATCTGTCAACCAGTGGACTGAAACCTGCCCAATCCAATCAGAATTGCACAGATTGTATCTTTATTTGCCTCCATAACCAACAAGAACTGCACAATTTGGACCAATCAGATTACATGATTTGGAAACCTCATTTGCATGAAACAAACCAAAATGGGAACTATGGACAGCAAGTTTCTCTATAAAAGGTGGTCTCTCCTCTGTTTCTGCAGAGAACAATTTAAGCTGCTGCCTGAATCTGTCTCCTAAGCAGTAGCTCTTCGTGCTCAAATAAATGCTTTTATTCTTTATTACAGTCTAAAATTAATTTTGGTCCACAGGCCTGGGGTAGGAATCCTCACTCTGTCATTTCTGTCTATATTCCATTGAACAAAGTAAGTATGAATGTCTTAGTCTGCTCGGGCTGCCATAACAAAATACCAGATTGGGTGGTTTAAACAGCAGAAGTTTATTTTCCTGACAATTCTGGAGGCTGGAAGTCCAAAATCAAGGTATCAGCGGGTTTGGTTTCTCCTGCAGCTTCTCTCCTTGGCTTGCAGATGGCAGCCTTCTCACTGTGTCCTCGAGTGCTTTTCCTCTGGGCCGCTTTTCAATTAGAGAGGAAGCCTTCCGTATGGGGAAAAGGAAGCCTTCCTTATTTCAGTCCCAGGGGAGGAGGAAAACCGGGCCTTGTTCAAGAGGATTAACTTCCCCTGGACTTGGGTGTCTCTGCCCAGGAAAGTTACCTGCTCCCGAAAGCGGCTGCTCCGGTCCACATTTCATGGCTACCTATGTGCCAGGTGCGCTGTGACTGTGAGTCCTGTGAACGTTTGCAACTGCCCAGCAAAAAGACATGATTGTCCTCACTTTACAGATGAGAAACAGACTCAGAATAAGCAACCGTTTGAACTCCCTGGGACACAAACATGAAACGGTTTTACTTTTTTTCCTCCAATATCTTTTAGAGATTGATACCAATATTATTTTCACAATCCTTAACAGAATTTTGGGCTGTTGAGTTGCTTTCAGGTATTAAAAATCAAACAAATCCTGCCCAACCTGGTTCCTTTTCACGATCTTAAATCTTGAATCTGATGTGGTGCCCCTGCCCGCCCTTCGTCCAGCACCAGCCTGCCCTGAGCCGGGAGCCTGGGTGTGAGGACTGAGGCTGTCCTCAGACTTCTCACTCTCTCGGTCCCTTTCTCTTCCTGTGCGTGGGGACTTGAAGAAGGGGCGGGGGAGAGGATGTGAATGTTTTCGCTTCACTGGGCGTGCGATTGCAGCTCCCGTGGGCTTTGTGGGTTCTCTATTGCCGTCCTTAGGATGGTAGGTGTCCCTTGACAACGGGAGTCCCTCTACTCGGGGTGGCTTTCATGGGGAGAGGTGCTGGTAGGACAGCCAGGAAACCTACTGCCCCATGATACTCCTGCATAATGCCTATGCATGCATCCTCTTCATCGCAGCCGCTCCATTTTGCCCCAAAGTCTCTCTCCAACCCAGGAACCCCCGATTTCAAAAGGCAATACTCTGACAGTGGCTCACTTGGCTGAGGAGGGAGAGCCAAACAGTGCTCCCTCCACTCACATCTCGTCGTCCCCTGACATAGTCTGAGGTGGTGGGAAGGCTGGGGTGTGGATCCAGCAGAGTCTAGTTGAGACATTAATCCTGTTAAGAGTACTGTATTTATTTTTATTGGGCAGAAATCCGCATAACATAAAATTAACCATTTTAAAGTGAACAGTGCAGTGGCACTGAGTACATGGACAACAACGTACAACCACTGCATTGATCTAGTTTCAAAACATTTTACCACCAAAGTAAAACCCCACACTCACTGGCCATGCCTCCCGTTCCGCCCTCTCCCAGGCCCTGGACCATGACTGCATTCCGTGGCTATGGAGTTACAGGTGGAGTGCATGTTGATCCTTTCTTTTGGGACCCTTTTCCCTAAGATTAGTGGCTGTTAGCCATCACTGTGGCTTCCTGTGTCCAGTGGGTCAAATGCTCCCTGAAAATCCAAAGGGATGAGATTTTAGCCAGAAACCACTATTTACTTTCAACAACTATCTCTAAAAAGCCACAATTTCACTCACCTCAAGTAATTAAAAATCAGACCCAGAGCCATAATACATCTATTAGGCAGCCGCCATTTAGTGAGCATTTTCCACGTTTCAGGGAGAAGGGCGGGCGGAGGTGCACGGTCCAGAGGGAATCCCCCTCAGATGGTGCATCCTGGGCAGCCAGCCGGCCGTGGTCCTTAGATAAAGTGTGGAGCTACCCGGAGCCTCAGTTTTCTCATTTGTAAATGAGTGGTGGCTATGACTGATGCAATTTGTAAAGCCATAAAGAATGACCATGGCTTAGATGAGATGATCTTGAAGATCCCTTTGTGGTTAAAAGTCATTGAGTGGCTTAGTTTTTGCTTCCACCTGACTTTACACAACAGTAAGGAAACAAAACAAAGAAATGTCGAAAAAATTAAAGAGTTGAGTACTAAGCAGTGGCGCAGTCTGTGGGGCCCACAGGAGGAGAAGGTCTATGCCCTGTGAGGGAAGGGCTGTGGGGTCACAGGGGGAGAGGGAAGGGCTGTGGGGGTCACAGGGGGAGAGGGAAGGGCTGTGGGGCCACAGGGAGAGGGAAGGGCTGTGGGGGTCACAGGGGGAGAGGGAAGGGCTGTGGGGCCACAGGGAGAGGGAAGGGCTGTGGGGGTCACAGGGGGAGAGGGAAGGGCTGTGGGGCCACAGGGAGAGGGAAGGGCTGTGGGGGTCACAGGGGGAGAGGGAAGGGCTGTGGGGCCACAGGGAGAGGGAAGGGCTGTGGGGGTCACAGGGGGAGAGGGAAGGGCTGTGGGGCCACAGGGAGAGGGAAGGGCTGTGGGGGTCACAGGGGGAGAGGGAAGGGCTGTGGGGCCACAGGGAGAGGGAAGGGCTGTGGGGGTCACAGGGGGAGAGGGAAGGGCTGTGGGGCCACAGGGAGAGGGAAGGGCTGTGGGGGTCACAGGGGGAGAGGGAAGGGCTGTGGGGCCACAGGGAGAGGGAAGGGCTGTGGGGGTCACAGGGGGAGAGGGAAGGGCTGTGGGGCCACAGGGAGAGGGAAGGGCTGTGGGGGTCACAGGGGGAGAGGGAAGGGCTGTGGGGCCACAGGGAGAGGGAAGGGCTGTGGGGGTCACAGGGGGAGAGGGAAGGGCTGTGGGGCCACAGGGAGAGGGAAGGGCTGTGGGGGTCACAGGGGGAGAGGGAAGGGCTGTGGGGCCACAGGGAGAGGGAAGGGCTGTGGGGGTCACAGGGGGAGAGGGAAGGGCTGTGGGGCCACAGGGAGAGGGAAGGGCTGTGGGGGTCACAGGGGGAGAGGGAAGGGCTGTGGGGCCACAGGGAGAGGGAAGGGCTGTGGGGGTCACAGGGGGAGAGGGAAGGGCTGTGGGGCCACAGGGAGAGGGAAGGGCTGTGGGGGTCACAGGGGGAGAGGGAAGGGCTGTGGGGCCACAGGGAGAGGGAAGGGCTGTGGGGGTCACAGGGGGAGAGGGAAGGGCTGTGGGGCCACAGGGAGAGGGAAGGGCTGTGGGGGTCACAGGGGGAGAGGGAAGGGCTGTGGGGCCACAGGGAGAGGGAAGGGCTGTGGGGGTCACAGGGGGAGAGGGAAGGGCTGTGGGGCCACAGGGAGAGGGAAGGGCTGTGGGGGTCACAGGGGGAGAGGGAAGGGCTGTGGGGCCACAGGGAGAGGGAAGGGCTGTGGGGGTCACAGGGGGAGAGGGAAGGGCTGTGGGGCCACAGGGAGAGGGAAGGGCTGTGGGGGTCACAGGGGGAGAGGGAAGGGCTGTGGGGCCACAGGGAGAGGGAAGGGCTGTGGGGGTCACAGGGGGAGAGGGAAGGGCTGTGGGGCCACAGGGAGAGGGAAGGGTCGTGGGGGTCACAGGGAGAGGGAAGGGCTGTGGACTGAAGCTGAGGAAGCAGTTTGTGGAAGGGGCTCTGGGAGAAGTGGGCACAGCAGGGGGAGTCAGGGGCTCAGTGTGTCTGTGCTTCCAATCGTGAGCACTTGTGTGTGCGCATGCGCGCGTGCGTGTGCATGTGTGTGCACAGCTTGTGGGAGGACTGTTCAAGACGAAAAGCACTGAGGAAACATATACCAAATGCAATGCATGGACCTTGTTTAAATCTTGATTCAAACAAACCAACTGCACACTAAACCCTGTCGGAACAATGGGAGAATTTGAATGTGGACTGGGTATTAGAAAACCATAAGAAACCGCTGCTCATTTTGTTAGATGTGAATGTGTGAACATGGGTGAGAGCAACTTAAATCTGCTTGTTATGTAAGAAAATGTCCTTATTTTGTAGAGATACATACTGAGATCATTTAGCAGCATCGTGATGTCTGGGATTTTTTCCCCACAAAAATAAAAATAGCTGAAGTATGGCAGGATGGCAATGGCTGTTAAATCTGGGATGAGTGTTTGGGTGTTTATTGCACTGTTTGTATGAGTCAGGATCTAATGAGGAGGCAAAAACCACTTGAACATTTAAAGCAGAGGGACTTGAGACAGAATATTGGTTGCACAGGAGATGGGAGACTGGGGAGCCTGCAGCGAACCCAGAGATTAGGGCCAGCACTGCCAGCTCTGGGCTGGGGGGACAACACCAGAAGGTGCTGTCCTGGAACCCAGTAGGAGTCACAGCAGGCCGATGGTGGGAGGGGGTGCTGGGGTCACCGTGGAGCCACTGCTGCTGAGGACACTACCCAAGGCAGAAAGGAGGAGAAAACCCTGCCCCCCCTCCAGTCTCCTCCAGTGGTCGCTCTCGGCCAAGCACAACCTACACTCAAAATGAGCCTGTCAGGGGTCAGCCTTTCACACCACAGCGCAGAGCAGGGGGTGGGCACGTGGAATGGGTCTGAGTGCAAACAGGTCTAGGGCCTGTGTGGGATTCTCTTGACGTGTGTGTGTGTGTGTGTGTGTGTGTGTGTGTGTGTGTGTGTGTGTTTTAAAAAGGGAAGTAGAGGCAATCTCTACCCTGAAGCGTTACTTGCACTGGGACATCCCAGCCTGTGGAGGCTGCGGACCCCTTGCCACCCTGCCAAGCTCTTAGGGTAGAAGAGCATTAGCTCCAATTCCAGCAGATGATGCCTTTCTGACAATAAACCAGGAACCTCTGTGTCGGCGCCAACTGCTGACAAGGACCCAGAAAGAATCGACTGCGGCCACTGCAGAGCCATCAGCTGTGCCACACCATGGAGATGAGGCCCAAGATGCCACAGCAGTCCTGCTGATGACCGACCCAAATCCAGCTCCATCTTCCCTTGTTCCTGCTGGCAAGGTGCCCAGTTAAAAATGTGCTTCCGCAGTTCTCTTGGAGTCACTGGTGGCGCCTGGACACGGTCAGGCTAAGACGATGTAGCTGGAAGTCCTTGGGGGAGGTGAGCCTTAGGAGTGAAACGGCAGGTCTCCTTGCTGCCCCTGCTTCTGCCTGTGTGAACACGGGTGCAAGGCCTGGCGATGCAGCCGCAGGCTTGTGACAATGAGGACTGAAGTCTGATGCTGGAGCGGGAGGTTGTCTGGGGTAGCAATGACATCTTTGAGCAGCTGCACCAGGCCTGGCCTGCCTAGCCCTGGGCTGCTTGTTAGGTGATGAAAATAGATCCCTTACTTCAGTGGTCCTCAACCTTCCTAATGCTGCGACCCTTTAATACAGTTCCTCATGTTGTGGTGACCCCCAATTTCATTGTTACAAATTGAACATAATTAAAGCATAGTGATTAATCACAAAAACAATATGTAATTATATATGTGTTTTCCGCTGGTCTTAGGTGACCTTGTGAAAGGGTCGTTTGACCCCCAAAGGGGTCGCGACCCACAGGTTGAGAACCACTGCTTTACTTATTTAGCCGCTGAAAGGTTTTGTGTGATTTGCAGTTGAACACATACCTTGTCTCAAAGCAAAGAAATTTGCTTTTACTCAACAGAAAGAAAAGACGGCAGTAAATAAGTTGGCTACCGAGGAAGAGACTGGCAGCATGATCTCCATGTATAGCACACAGCAGATGCTCAGAAACATACGCCAATGCCTGGGTGAATCGATGTGGACAGCAAGCAGTGGATCTGAAGGGTATAAAGCAGTGATGGCAAACCTATGACACGCGTGTCAGAGGTGACATTCGAACTCATTTTTTTGGTTGATTTTTCTTTGTTAAATGGCATTTAAATATATAAAATAAATATCAAAAATATAAGTCTTTGTTTTACTATGGTTGCAAATATCAAAAAATTTCTATATGTGACACGGCACCAGAGTTAAGTTAGGGTTTTTCAAAATGCTGACACGCCGAGCTCAAAAGGTTCGCCATCACTGGTATAAAGGCTTCAGGTGGTAAGACAACCTCTCCCATTGTCAACTCAAGGGAAACCCACAACAAACATGGCCCGTACTCCTACTGTTATCACAATTATCTTGGAATAAAGAATATTATTTCCTGAGTGTCCTGGTAAAAAATGGAAACAGTGTACATGTTTGTTCATCACTCAACAGATAACAGGACTCTGAGGGGACAGGCGTGATACACACACTCTAAGTGACCCCCAATGAGTCACACTCTGTATAATTCCCGCCCCCGCCACCCCCTCCCCCCGTCATTGTGCTTCACGTTATTTCGCTTTGCAGATACTGAGATTTTTACAAATTGAAGATAAAACCCTCCACCAACAAAAAGATTATGATTTGCCCTTAGCGGTTTGGCTCAGTGGATAGACTGTCGGCCTGGGGACTCAAGGATCTCAGGTTCGATTCCGGTCAAGAGCATGTACCTTGGTTGTGGGCACATCCCCAGTAGGGAGTGTGCAGGAGGCAGCTGATGGATGTTTCTCTCTCAGCGATGTTTCTAACTCTCTATCCCTCTCCCTTCCTCTCTGTAAAAAAATCAATAAAATATATTTTTTTAAAAAAGATTATGATTCACTGAAGGCTCGGATGATGGTTAACATTGTTTTTAGCAATAAGTCATTTTAAAATTAAGGTAAGTACATTGTTTTATTAGACATAATGCTATTGCCTGTTAATAGACTACAGTATAGTGTAAACATAACTTTTATATGCAATGAAAAACCAAAAACTTCATGTGACTAGACTTATTGCAATATTCACTATTTTTGCGGTGGTCCAGAACTAAACCTGCAATATCTCTAAGGTATGCCTGCATATGGCAAAGGTAATCATATATGTGTGTGTTATACACACACACACACACACACACACACACACACACACACACGGCAGACTGGAGTCAGAGAGAGAGTCTTCCATGCTGACTTTGAAGAAGGAAGCTGCCATGTGGTGAGATGGCCACTTGGCAAGGAGCTGTGGGCAGCCTCTAGGACAGTGGTTCTCAACCTTCTGGCCCTTTAAATACAGTTCCTCATGTTGTGACCCAACCATAAAATTATTTTCGTTGCTACTTCATAACTGTAATGTTGCTACTGTTATGAATCGTAATGTAAATATCTGATATGCAGGATGGTCTTAGGCGACCCCTGTGAAAGGGTCGTTTGACCACCAAAGGGGTCGTGACCCACAGGTTGAGAACCGCTGCTCTAGGAGTTGACAGCCAGCAGGAAAACAGAGACCTTCATCCTAAATCTAAGGAGATGAATTCTGTTACAAACTGAATGAGTCAACAAGCTTGAGAGTCGACCTCCTGTGCCCAGGCTCTGAGACCAACTCCAGTCAAACCTTCAGATAAGAACTCAGCCCCTCCAGCCCCTTGATTGCAGCCTGTCACCTGAGCAGCAGCCCCAGCTAATCTGTGCTCAGAAACTCTGAGATAATAAATGCGTGTTGTTTAAGCCACTAAGTGTGTGGAAATTTTTTACACAGCAATAAAAACTAATACAATGGACAGAGAATAAAGATCCTCTCGGGAGAAGAGTCATCCTAGGACCCAGCCTGGGGAGGGCAAATCCTGGTAAAATATTCATTTCTTCCTTCATGATTTGTCAACTACTTATTAAGAGCTACTATAATGTACTGGGCACCAGGTCACAACATACAGCTTTTGTCTCTTACATCTCATTTCTTCTTTACCAGGCAGTCATAGCTGTAACTTTTCCAATCTAGACAGGGCTGTAGGGAGAGAAGGGGAAGTCACAGTTACAGTTCCCATGATGACCTGGGCACAGGGCCAGACTTTACATACACTGACTCATCAGTCATCACAATGACCCTTACAGTCTGTATTAATATAATCATTTTACAGATTTAAAAAACTGAGGTCACACAGTGGTAGAGCTGGGATTCTAAGAAATGAAGTCCCCTCCTCCTGCTCCAAGTTGGGTTAGAATTTGGCGTCGGGAAAAATCAGGTCATCTGAGCTCATGTGGCCTACTTTATCAAGCAGCCTCCGCCTCCCCCTCTTCCTCCCCTCAGAAGCACCTTCTTGAAAGAATTAAAACATTATGTATTTAAAAATACAATCTGTAACTTATGGCTATTTTAAAATGAAATAAATGTCGAGTGTACCTTTGTACCTTTCCTTTGTCGGCATGCTCTTCCCTTCCGATAAAGACACAGTCAGAACATCCCTTCAAACATTTCTAAATGTGAGCCTGGTGTCAGCACTCCTCCCGGCCTTCCGCTGCCTGCTGTGAGGGATCCGTGGCATAATGCAGAGAACGCACCTGGCCTTTTCTTCTCTGCAAAGCTTTGTATTTTCTTTTCACTTAACATGTTATCTGTCAGAGTCCTGGCAGGAAACAGCACTCACTCCGGTGGCTCAAATGGAGAGCCATTGAGTGAAGGGTGATTCACTGAGATGTGGGTAGGTTGAAGCCATCCAACAAAGGCTGCTGAGGCACCACCCTCCACCAAAAGGGCAGGGGAAAATGGTGGTAGCAGGGCCCCAGAGGGCTGCAGGCTTAGAGGAGGGTGCCCAGCAGGACCTGTAATCCTAGAGGCACCGAGACAAGGATTGAATGGAGAAGATGTATCACAGCCTCTCTGTCCTCCCACCCTTCCATCTCCTGCTGGTGTCCCCCATTGACTGAGCCCAATGCAGACCGAAGGCAAGGGAGTCGGGATAAAGTAGTTGGCTGTGGCCAACTTCCTGGGGTGTAGAGCAAGACGGAAAATAGTTCTGGAAGGACAAATGGAGAAGAATTAGCACATTAGATATGAAACAAATGTCGACTATCCCATGTCGTTAAATGTCCTTTGAAGACAGTATGCTTAATGGCTAGGTAATATTTCACCATTTGGTGGGTCTACAATTTATTATTATTAGTAGTAGTAGCAACAGCAGCAGTAGTAACATTATTGCTATTCTTCTCACCTGCCATTTCTAGTGACTCAGTTCATAGAGGGTCTAGGCGGGAAATACCAGAGGCCCAGCCATCCCAGGATCCCTGGAAACCACCTTGAGCCATCAAGTCCTCACTTTTCTTTGCCCAGTTGCAAGTCAGGAGAAGGCTTGGGCGGCACCTGAAAGAACAGTTCTTCAGAAAATGCAAGGCTGGGTTTAGGGCTGAGGGAGGACGATGGATGTCCAGGGTTGGGTCTGACACTCACAAAGGTGCCTTCTCCCTAGAAAACAATTAAAGGCCAAGAGACTCAGCATTCAGGTCTTCCACCCACCCTTCTCCCTGGGGCTCCTGGGCCTTGGGCTGTGGTGAGCTTGCTCCCCCTGCTGGCCAGCCATGGCATTTGCATGAAACGGTGCCCTGCCCGGCTCCAGTGGTCGTGTGCATCAGCCGCTCTGAGCATAGTCACCGGTATGTGCCCAGGCTCTGAGACTGCCTGCTGAAAAGTTCCCGCAGGGCTTTGAGCACCAGAGGGATGCTGGGATTCACCTCCCTGGAATAGAAAACTGTCGTGGTTAGAACAGGATCTCTCGGACACAGGTGGAAATTTAAACTGGACTATCTACTGAAAGCCTTCATATTTTTGATTCAGCCTCACCTCCTCCAGGAAGCTTTCCAGGACCACACTCCCAACCTCCAGTGTAATATATCTGCCCCCCTTTTTCTGCTCCTGCAGCTTTTCTGCTGGTCTCTGATTCAGGTGAACAGTAACTTTATTTTGCCCTAATTTTTAACATCTCTATTTTGAACTCCAGTTCTGCAAGATATTGTAGTAACTTGATTTCAGTCATTTCAGGGTTTTTCTCTGCTTTTTCCCTGGGATTGTGAACTAGAGGGAGGTGGAGGGAATGCCTACTAGCCAAGACACAGGGGACGTGGGCAGCCCTAGGCCTCTGAGTCATCTGTCCTCACACAGGCACCTGCTGAGATGCCCCTGGGCAGCAGCCAGGGAGTCCCCACCAAGAGAAGATGTATTAAGATCTTTCCTGATCGTGGGCTTCTTCACTGGCTACACTGGGATTCCTGGGCACCTCTCTGAGGTCCCGTGCACTGGGGCACAGGACTTTCTGAAAGAATAGCTAAGGCAGTGGTCAGCAAACTCATTAGTCAACAGAGCCAAATATCAACAGTACAACGATTGAAATTTCTTATGAGAGCCAAATTTTTTAAAATTAAACTATATAGATAGGTACATTGTTATTAACTTAATTAGGGTACTCCTAAGGCTTAGGAAGAGCCACACTCAAGGGGCCAAAGAGCCGCAGTTTGCCGACCACGGAGCTAAGGAATAAAAAAAAAGCTGAACTCTTTTGACCTCTCCCCTCCCCTGCTTGGTGCTTCCCTGGAAAAGAGGGCCTGGTACCCTCTACTCTCACATCCCATTGCCCCAGCTGGTCCTGTCACACCCCAGGGGCTCAGCTCAGGAAGCAGGGC
>NW_005368638.1:627910-631279 GCF_000412655.1 Myotis brandtii | reverse complement strand
CCCCCCTCCGATGGGTCTCCGCCCAGCCTGGGAATCCTAGCCGGGCAGGAAACCTGGCTCTCATTCCCCTCCCAGATCTTTTGTCCTTGCCCAAGTGACTCTTTCCCTAACAATCTGGACGGGCTTTTGAAAAACAAAAGCCAGGAAGTGACTGCTCTCATTCTGCTTTCTGCTCTCCCACTTCTCCCATCTTCCAGGAGGAAGGGAACACTGGTGAACAGCGGGGAGGAAGGGAAGAGGGAAAAGGAGGTGAGGAGCCCTGGCTGGGTAGCTCAGTTGGTCAGAGCATTGTCCCCATACACCAAGGTGTGGGCTTGATCCCCAGTCAAGGCACAGATAAGCATCAACCAGTGAATGCATAAATAAGCAGAAGGACAAATTGATGTTTCTCTCTCTCAAAAATTATAAGGAAATAAATAAATAAATAGAAAGTTATAAATAAATAAATAGAAAGTTTTAAATAAGAAAGGAGGCGAGGAAGTGGAGGAGAAACCCTGATGTTTTAGTCATGCCACCACACATTCCCGCTCTCATTCTTGCCTCACCTGTCCTCACCCCTCCTGTCCCAGGGTGGGGGTGGGGCAGTCAGGACCTGCCCTCTCAGAGGCGGAGGAGGGGCTATCTATGAGCCCTTGGCGGCAGGCCCATCCCTGTTGCCCGGAGCTGGGGCCTGATCTGCAGCTAGTCCTCAGTCAATGCAAGCCGTGAGGAAGATCTTAAGACAGCCAGAAAGCAAGGAGGTAACCTACTCCCGCAAGAGAGAGCCGGAGACAGCGAGAGGCGGAGAGAAAAACAAAGGGAGAGAAACCTGCCAGGAGAAACAGCCTTTGGAGAAACGAGCACTTAACTAGAAGCTGGGAGACTCATGTGCATGGAGACCTTTGAAATGGTGCTTCCACCTTATTCTGGGCTGGTCCTGAGAGGCTAAAAGGCTAATTCCAATGTAACCCTGATGTTTGGGGCGCTAGCAATCTGAATCTGTGCAGTGACCTAATGTAAATTCTTGATAACCTATAATTAAGTCACTGCCCCTTTCTCCACAATCCGGTCTTGCAAGGCCTATTACCTAAATGCTCACATTTTACAGAGGCCATAAACCCTGAACAATACACAACCCCCGGAGGAGGTTATCAGCCCTGGTGCCAGGCCAGGCCCTTAGATATGATCTCAAGACCCCCATCCCAACCCATGGGGCTTTTTGCAAAGCCCATGAAAGGTCCGGAAGTCCCCATCCATATTTGGGGGACAAAGAAACCAAAAGGGGATAAAAGAAGGACTTCCACCATATTGGTTTGCTCAGACTTTGGAGGCAACTCCTCTGAGACCGCTGGCGTAATAAAGCTGTGTAACTCCATTTCTCTAAGCGTCGCTTGGGTTTCTTCGGTCTTCTACAACAGTCCTTCCATTGAGACTGGGAGGCAGAAGAAGACAGAAGAAATCATGGTCTTTGCCGTTTCTACTGCCTATGAAATAGCCCACTGGTGGGTGTGACCCTGGGCAGTCAGTTAACCTTTTCTAAGTCGCATTGTTCTCATCTATAAAGAATTTCCACGTTGCAGTGCTGTTCTGAGGATTAAGTGAGAATAGTTGTGAAAATGATACCATTGTAATGAACCCAGTTATTATTTAACTGGAAAGGGGCAAAGGAAGGCCACATTTTGTAGGCATGCCATTTGTGAGCTTTGCCAGGAAGCTGCCCTTCGACACTCCCCAGGTAGCCACCAGAAGGGACTGGATGGACGGGGGAGAATAGACGTGTGCCCAGTAAAGTCTGGATGAAATGGGGAAGGTACTTGTCTGTCAGTCACACCTGGGAGCAGGTCATTGCCAGAGTAGGCGTGGCCACTGCAACTGCGGGAAGAACTGAGATACTTCAACTCCTAAACAAAGGAGCTCTCTCTCTCTCTTGCCTCTTCCCTGCAGGGGCTCTCACGCTCCTGCATTCGCCCACACACAATGGACTGAGACTAGCCTGATGCTCCACCAGGGAGCGGAAACTCTGGACGCTGGCTTTGCTTCTAGCTCTGCAGGAGCCCCAGCTGCACCTCTCTCAGGACTGGATTAAGGGAAAGGGGGCTTTGCAAACCCAGGGGTGCAATTCCATGCAAATAAGGCTTTCTACCACATCTCATTCTCCTGCAGGGGCCTCCGGAAGTGCTTATTCCAGCAGCACCCCAAGAACCCCACTCCCACTGGCCATGGAGAAAGGCCATCCACGCATCTCTCTGAAAACGAAAGGACCCACGTAGAGCCGGCCTGGCATGAGCATTCTCCCGAGGTGGACAAGCCATTGTTTAAACGTCCCGGAAAACCAGGGACAGCTCCCAGCATAGGTAAACGGAAGACTCAGTGATGTGTCACCTGGGAAGCCTGCAGGCTCTGACCACATCCAGCTCCCCCTTGCCCCCGCCTTCCTTCCAGGGCCTGGGAGCACTAGCCTCCTGTCCCCATCTCCTGCTTCACTCCCAGCCCTGGTCCTCTCCACCCTAAAGCCCAGCCACCAGAACCAGGGAGCCAACACTTGTTGTTAAACAAGAACTTCTCGAGACTTCATGCAGAGGCAATAATGCCTGTGTACAGGGAATGAAATCGACACTCAGGAGGAGAAAGAAGCGGCACAGTGATTCCGCTGATGACGGAGGAAGACAGAGGCGGGTGTGAGGAATCAGCCATTTCCTGGGGGAGCGGAGCCTGGGGAGTCAGACGACGAAGGTTGCGGTGCTTCAGGCACGTGCAAGCATCCCGGTGATGGGAAGAGCCCGCGGTTACACAGCTGGATGCTGAGCCAGGCCTGTGGCCACGGAGCAGAGGGAGAGGCAGACACGTGCCCTGGCCCTCAGTCCTGTGACGGGGCTGGTTCCGTGTTCTGGGGCAGCACCACTCAATGGCAAGTTGGGTATGATCTACACCTCTGAGAGCTGTGTCCTTGGGCCTCCTGGAAGGGCCAAGGTCCCAGGAGCTGTGTCCAGCAGCCTGTCTGCCATAGCGACCACGCGCGGGCCTCAGGCAGGCTCCTTCCCAGGCCGAGAGGGCTGTTGTCAGCAGCAGAGGCAAGAAGATAAGCAAAGGTTCCACGATGAAGCCAGTCCTTCCTTCACAAGACCCTGATAAACCACAATTAGTGTCAGGCTGTGATGAAGCATAAAAGGCATTTTTTTGAGCAAAAAGGAGCTGCAGCCTGGGAGACTGACTCCCTTGCAACCTACACTGTGTTGCACGGAGACAGAGGGAGGCCGTCCTTCACAGAGAAAGTCCTGCCCAGGTTCCAATTAGTCCATTTTATGGGAATGAGGTACCAAATCGTGCGGTTCTGGTTGGACCGGGCAGTTGGTAGGAAGAGAGACCAGGCCCTGCAGGGTTGAGCAGATG
>NW_005368638.1:627438-627822 GCF_000412655.1 Myotis brandtii | reverse complement strand
AGGGGCAGAGCTGTGAGGAGTCCATCAGCAAGTGCCACCAGGCTCTTGTTATTCATAAAATGTGTGTCCTCAGATGACCACAGAGAGTCCATCTCAGCAGATAAATTCCTTCTCAGCGTTCACATCACACGAATCTTCTCAGGGTCCACACCCTACATAATCCAGCCCCTTCTCTCACTTCTCTCATTTCCTCTCCTGCTTCTCCCTGCTCCCTCTCCTGCTCCAACCTCAAGCTGCGGACACAGCTCCTGCCCCACAGCCTTTGCCCTGGCCCTTCCCTTAGCCCGGATGCTCTTCCCCCTGATTTCCACTTGGCTCCCTCCCTCCCTTTGCTCAGGTCTTGGCTCCAAGGTCACCTTCTCAGCCGAGGCCTTCCTTGGCCGC
>NW_005368638.1:626039-627407 GCF_000412655.1 Myotis brandtii | reverse complement strand
GGTTTGGCTCAGTGGATAGAGCATTGGCCTGTGAACTCAAGGGTCCTGGGTTGGATTCCAATCAAGGGCATTTCAGGCTCAATCCCCAGTAGGGGCCTTCAGGAGGCAGCCAATCAATGATTCTCTCTCATCATTGATGTTTCTCTCTCTCCCTCTCTGAAATCAATAAAAATAAATTAAAAAAATATTATTTGCTCTGTAACTGCTTATTCCTAGTTTATTGTCTAGACTCTAGACCAGTGATGGTGAACCTATGACACGCGTGTCAGAGGTGACACGCGAACTCATTTTTTTGGTTGATTTTTCTTTGTTAAATGGCATTTAAATATATAAAATAAATATCAAAAATATAAGTCTTTGTTTTACTATGGTTGCAAATATCAAAAAATTTCTATATGTGACACGGCACCAGAGCTAAGTTAGGGTTTTTCAAAATGCTGACACGCCGAGCTCAAAAGGTTCGCCATCACTGGTGTAGACTATAAAGGCAGCGATTTTTCTCCATTGCTGTTTCCAGAGCCTAGAATGGAACCTGATACCCAGCAGGTGCTCACTAAATGTGTGCTGCTGAACGAAGGGCTGAGGAGGTGGGGTGTACATCTATGTCAAGATGCCCCTGCAACATGGTGGTTACCACAAGGTCAGTGACCACACGAGCTGTCCAGTCCTCCTGGGGTGACCTCCACAGCTGTCCACCCAGCCACACCCTCCCTGGGCCTGGCCCCTTGGGCCAGATTGCTTCTCCGAGCACTGATCTCTGCCCATGTGCTCTTGAGCAGCTGGGATTTCTGGCCACTGTCCCATCCAGGCTGCCCATTCCTCGATCGTGCATGTATTCACTGCGTGCCTCCTCGGCCAGGCCCCGAAGGATGCTCTGTGGACCTGGAGATGAGGGGGTCCCCCTGCCCCCGGCCTGAGCCTGCCATCACACTCAAGGCACCGTGCACGCCTCTTGCTCAGTGAATCAGGCAGCCCAGGTTTCAGGCCAGGCTGGGTGTGGGGAGAAGGTGCGGTTGCAGGGCCAGCCCCTCCTTTTATAAACCAGATGCCGAAGTTCCTATAGTCACTTGCCGTTGGGGGCAAATCTAGGAGGACTCAAAGCAAGGTGCATGGTCCATGGCCACTGCCCCTTTTGCCACAACTCACATAAGCTCAGTAAACCCACTCTCTTCTACAGCAGAACAGGATACTTTATGTACAATTTGCCTCGCCACAGTGCTGTCAAGTTCAAAAAACAAATACAGGAAGGTGTTCATGATCGGGACTTTCCCCACGCCTCACCCTACGATACACAGTGGGTGCTCAGTAAATGCGTTTGGATTGGGTTCTCTCAGGCCCACGGATGTCCTCCTCTCCCAGGCCTCCTCC
>NW_005368638.1:624573-625941 GCF_000412655.1 Myotis brandtii | reverse complement strand
CTCACCCAGGTGGCCAACACACAGGAAGGAAGGCCTGGCCCCGCCCTGCCCGAGACATTCACAGCCCAGTTGGGAGAGACTGACAAGGTACCAGACAAAATGTGGTGTGAACGGTGCCTGGCAGAGCGTGCCAGGCTGCCATGGAAACCGAGGGGGCTTGCAGCCACAGGGATGAACACAACTCCTTACATCTGCGCATTGCTTTCAGCTTTTCAAAGAACTGGGTGTGAAGGGGGAGGAGGGTGTTGGAGACAGACACTGAGAAATGGCGTTTTCCCACCCCATTTGCTCACATTCCAGGACTGTCGCCTCAGTTGAGCCCTTTCCATGGAGAAGAAAGAAGAAAGACACAAACTCACCCACCCGTGAACAAGGCATGTTAGCAGCTCCAAGAAGCAGGCATTTCTCGGCAAGGCTTTGTAGCATCAGCTGACCGTGCTGTTGAGGATGAGCATTAAGATCTGTAGGTGAGCCCTGGCTGGTTGGCTCAGTGGATGGAGCGTTGGCCTATGGACCGAAGGGTCCCAGGTTTGATTCTGGTCAAGGGCATGTGCCGGGATTGTGGGCTCGATCCCCAGTAGGGGGCGTGCAGGAGGCAGCTGATCAATGATTCTCTCTCATCATTGATGTTTCTATCTCTCTGTCCCTTTCCCTTCCTCTCTGTAATCAATAAAAATATATTTTAAAAAAAGAATCTGCAGGTCGGCTTTGAGTGAGCAGAGTCCTCACCCTGTGAACGAGCCACTCCACCCCACCTCTAGTTTAGTGCCCCAGTTACATGCTAGTCTGAGCAGAAGGACTTAACCTGGGGGTGGTTTGGCTCTTAAGTGTGGCATTGCAGCAGGAGGGGTAGGTAAGTAGGTGGTCACAAATAACCCCTAATCTGGGCCTTACAACCACAAAGGTTTCTTTTTGCTCTCGCTACATGCATGTCCGTGGGTGGGCAGGTCTCTGCGACAAGCCATCCCCACCTGGGGACTCAACATCCGGAGGCCCATTGGGGAAGGGAAGATGGAGACACGCTGGCTCCCGAATGCTTTCATGTGGAAGCGATGCTACGATCTAACAAATCCACTGGCCAGAGTGGGTCCTGTGGCCATGCCCACCTGCAAAGGGGTAGGGAGTAACTGGAACAGAACCTGGTCCACTGTGACATTCACACAGGTGGCAAAGCGTGGGGTCCATCCCTGCCAGTCACCCTGGTCGCAAGGCTTCCCAGGCCCCACCACAAGTGGTGCTTAACCACCTGGGAGAGAATCGGATGGGGCCAGGGAATTAATATCACCCTTATTTGGGCTAGACTTCCAAAGGCTGCCTGGGGTGTGGTGTGTGTGTGTGTGTGTGTGTGTGTGTGTGTGTGTGTGTGTG
>NW_005368638.1:619454-624212 GCF_000412655.1 Myotis brandtii | reverse complement strand
CAGCCAGGTGGCCAACACACAGGAAGGAAGGCCTGGCCCCGCCCTGCCCGAGACATTCACAGCCCAGTTGGGAGAGACTGACAAGGTACCAGACAAAATGTGGTGTGAACGGTGCCTGGCAGAGCG
This sequence comes from Myotis brandtii, assembly GCF_000412655.1. Lineage (NCBI taxonomy): Eukaryota > Metazoa > Chordata > Mammalia > Chiroptera > Vespertilionidae > Myotis > Myotis brandtii. The sequence continues at coordinate 624,086 of NW_005368638.1, read as the reverse complement.
TGCCAGGCTGCCATGGAAACCGAGGGGGCTTGCAGCCACAGGGATGAACACAACTCCTTACATCTGCGCATTGCTTTCAGCTTTTCAAAGAACTGGGTGTGAAGGGGGAGGAGGGTGTTGGAGACAGACACTGAGAAATGGCGTTTTCCCACCCCATTTGCTCACATTCCAGGACTGTCGCCTCAGTTGAGCCCTTTCCATGGAGAAGAAAGAAGAAAGACACAAACTCACCCACCCGTGAACAAGGCATGTTAGCAGCTCCAAGAAGCAGGCATTTCTCGGCAAGGCTTTGTAGCATCAGCTGACCGTGCTGTTGAGGATGAGCATTAAGATCTGTAGGTGAGCCCTGGCTGGTTGGCTCAGTGGATGGAGCGTTGGCCTATGGACCGAAGGGTCCCAGGTTTGATTCTGGTCAAGGGCATGTGCCGGGATTGTGGGCTCGATCCCCAGTAGGGGGCGTGCAGGAGGCAGCTGATCAATGATTCTCTCTCATCATTGATGTTTCTATCTCTCTGTCCCTTTCCCTTCCTCTCTGTAATCAATAAAAATATATTTTAAAAAAAGAATCTGCAGGTCGGCTTTGAGTGAGCAGAGTCCTCACCCTGTGAACGAGCCACTCCACCCCACCTCTAGTTTAGTGCCCCAGTTACATGCTAGTCTGAGCAGAAGGACTTAACCTGGGGGTGGTTTGGCTCTTAAGTGTGGCATTGCAGCAGGAGGGGTAGGTAAGTAGGTGGTCACAAATAACCCCTAATCTGGGCCTTACAACCACAAAGGTTTCTTTTTGCTCTCGCTACATGCATGTCCGTGGGTGGGCAGGTCTCTGCGACAAGCCATCCCCACCTGGGGACTCAACATCCGGAGGCCCATTGGGGAAGGGAAGATGGAGACACGCTGGCTCCCGAATGCTTTCATGTGGAAGCGAGGCTACGATCTAACAAATCCACTGGCCAGAGTGGGTCCTGTGGCCATGCCCACCTGCAAAGGGGTAGGGAGTAACTGGAACAGAACCTGGTCCACTGTGACATTCACACAGGTGGCAAAGCGTGGGGTCCATCCCTGCCAGTCACCCGGGTCGCAAGGCTTCCCAGGCCCCACCACAAGTGGTGCTTAACCACCTGGGAGAGAATCGGATGGGGCCAGGGAATTAATATCACCCTTATTTGGGCTAGACTTCCAAAGGCTGCCTGGGGTGTGGTGTGTGTGTGTGTGTGTGTGTGTGTGTGTGTGTGTGTGTGTGTGGTATGTAGATTGCATGTCCGTGTATGTACTCATCAAGGCTCCCATTGGTGTGCAGAGGTCACATGGGTGGGCCACGTGGTTCCTGCAGCAGACCTTTGCTTCAGGCGTGGCCCAGGCCTTTTGCCATAGAAGGAGCTGCATGGATTTGAGAGGCTTCACTCCTCAGGCATTTAAAGATATTAACCTGCCCAGCCAGTGTGGCTCAGTGGTTGAACATCAACCTATGAACCAAGAGGTCACTGGTTCGATTCCCAGTCAGGGCACATGCCTGGGTTGCAGGCTCGATCCCCAGTGGCAGGCATGCAGGAAGCAGCCAATCTACGATCCATGATGTTTCTCTCTCATCAGTGTTTCTATCTCTCTATCTCTCTCCCTTCCTCTCTCTCTAAAAAAATCAATAAAAACATATTAAAAACAAAACAGTATTCGTATTTTTTAAAAAAGATATTAACCTAAATGTTGGCTTATCCAAAAGCAGCGATTCTCAAACTTTAGGGAACACACGCCACCTCAGGGACAGCCTGTGAGCAGTGAGCCTCCTGCGCCCACACGGGGTCCGACTCAGGTTCTCAGGGGGCCTGGGGGTCTGCAGGCAACAAGCGTCCCACGTGGTTCAGAGCTTCCTTTTCTGAAAGCTGATCGAGTTTCACTCTCCATCTTTCTCTCCTTAGAGGAAGTTTTATGAAGAACCCGCCGTTCAGGAGAGAGCCCGCAGGCCAGCATCAACTCCCTATTTGACAAAACGACAAAGCAGTGACCCAGGGACTGAGCTGCTCCAGTTGGGGCTCCTGGGGCCCATGTGCTACTGCTTGAAACCTGTTCAGCTAGAATGCCCCAGCAGGGGAGGGGGGCTCCCCGGGGTCTCCAGGAGGCTTTGTCACTTCACAAAAGGACGCTGCCGTCCCAGCTGTAGAAACCCTAGGTGACCCCTACTTCCCCAGGGAGGCTGCAGCCTCGCTAGAAGAAACAGCACTGGCTTTGCATTAGGGCTCAGGAGTCTCATTCTGGTCCCACCAGCAAGAGCTGTGTGTCCTCGGGCAAGTTACTTAACTTCTCTGAGCCACTGCTTCCCATCTGGATCAGGACACAGCCTGGCACAGAGCAGCTGCTCCAGGCACGGGGGCTGTGACATTGGTCTGTGCAGGGAGTCTCTGCGAGGGCCTGGGGAAATATGAAATCTCTGCTGACCTGGGTGGGCACCAAAAGCCACCCCTGCCACCTCTGCTGAGGACCAGCCCAGCATCGGCCCCTCAGGGGGCAGGGGCCCAGCACCACAGCAACTTCCTCCTCAGGCCACAGGGCATCCTGCTTGCTGGGCCTCTGTAGTTGTCTCTAGGCCTCTAGCCCAGGGGTGGGCAAACTTTTTGACTCGAGGGCCACAATGGGTTCTTAAACTGGACTGGAGGGCCGGAACAAAAGCATGGATGGAGTGTTTGTGTGAACTAATATAAATTCAAAGTAAACATCATTACATAAAAGGGTACGGTCTTTTTTTTTTTTTTTAGTTTTATTCATTTCAAACGGGCTGGATCCGGCCCGCGGGCCGTAGTTTGCCCATGGCTGCTCTAGCCTCTGCCCTTCCCCAGGGCTGTCAGTTCTGCCTCCAGGTTAATGTAACCTCTGAATAATTTAGCGAATCTCCCCTTGCTCAACTGAAGAACATATCATGAGGCAAAACAAAATTGAATCGTATGTATGCAAGCATTTCCCCAACAGCTGTCGCTGGCTTATGCAACAGATGGCTCCCGACATTCACTTGGCTGGCGAGGAGGCCTCGGGAGCAGGATCCAGAATGGAGGGGGCAGGAGTTAGGGAATGAAGGAAGCTGAGTCTGCAGTTAGGAGGCGGGCCAGGGCCCGAGTGGCCGCTGTGGCCCAACTCCCGAGGGTTCCCTGCAGCCCAGGCCGCTGCACAGGCTCCTCTGCAGGGCTGAGTGGGCCAGGCTGGGGCAACTCGCCCCCAGGACCAGCAGAGGACGATCCCGTGTGCCATCAGGACCTGGGGTCACTGCCTGAGGGTGGCCTCCAGCTGCTACCGGGAGCAACGTCAGAAGGTGCTGGGGGCCCCTTTTGAGGTACCCTTTCCAGAAGGGGCAAGACGGGTTCAGAGGCCTGGCTACAGCAGTCTGTCCCCTGTGGGTCCCCGAGAACTGTGGGCTCAGCTGAGCTTCATAGGCCAGCGCCACTGGGTCCACGTACCAGGCACACCTCTTCACTCCCAGGACAAGTCACTCCTTATTCCGCAGACTTCCTGCGCATCGACTGTCGGCGCTGGGAATAGGAGAGTGGATGGCCCTGGGCTGCCCTTGGAGAAGTTCCTAGCTGGTCTGGGAGTCAGACACGGGAATAAGACTGCCAGGGGGTTGAGGACGCTGTGGAGAGCAGCACTGCCAACCCCGGCTCACCTCAGGTGATAACCTGAGCCATTTCCAAAGGTGCCACTTCCCAACCACCGTGCCTTGGCGAATAGAGATAAGACTCACTTCCTCAGCTGCCCCTGTGCCAGACACTGTTCACAGTGCTTTACAAATATCATCGTATTAAATTCTTAACAACACCCATGAGTGGGCCTTGTCATGGCGCCATTAATGGACGGGGAAACGGAGGTACAGTGAGGGAAGTAACATGCCCAAGGAAGTAAGTTGCAGAGCCAGGATCTTAACTCAGGTGTCTGGTCCTGAGGCCAAAGGCTGCCTGGAGTGGCCCAGATCCGGCCCCTGGACAACGGCCCCCAGTGGACCCCGTCTCCTCGGACCCCGACTCTGCTTCTTTCCTGCCTCAGTAAGTGGACAGGCCCCTGTCTCAGGCCCGGATGGCTCAGGAGCAGGGGGAACTGGCAGGGGCCTCCCATGTCCAGCTCTGGGAGGTCACAGGAGTGAAGATCGGGGACCCAGGAAAGTGAGGGAGGCCCTCTGTTGGGAAAAGGGGCCGGCCCCTTGCTCACAGGTGGGGCACACAAAATTCTACGCTGACATTGACTTGCGGTCTTGGAAAACCGAGCCAGTGAACAGTGTCCACCTGACCGTGTCGTGGGAAAGACGCAGATTACGGCCAGGCCGTGAGGGCCCCTGCCCATGCAGCGGTCAGTCCGAGGTGTCAGGCTCTGGCAGGTCTTGTTTGATGACAAGTAGAATCTGTACGGTCATCAGAAGGTCTGATTATGAAGCGGTGACACTGCTGTCTGTGTGCTGTTGCCCCTTCCCCTCTTTCCACGTGGGCTCTGGCTCCAGTTTGTCCCTTCGCCAGGCCTGCAGTGCCCGCAACCATCCCGTGCAGCAGGTGGGGTGAGAGGGAGGGTAGAAGCAGGAGAGAACCTGGGTCGATCCTGGATGTGATTTACCCTTGACTCGCAGCAGGGAGCAGGGCCCTGGGGGGAAGTGGTGGGGCGGGG
>NW_005368638.1:602563-619430 GCF_000412655.1 Myotis brandtii | reverse complement strand
CGAGTTGGAAGAACTCCAGGGCCAGGGAGGCTTTGAATCCAGGGGGCGCAGGCAGCGCAATAATAAGCGTGTGCTTCCAGCCTGCGAGAGCTCGGGGCTGAGTTAGAGAGGGTGCAGGGGGGAGAGCAGAGGGAGAGGCACGCGGGAAGGAGCGGGCAGGGTCCAGCCACAAGCACGGGGCTCACCTCCACTAGCCTTTGTTCTAAACAATCTGTGATGCTTTACAGACCATTTCGTTCCTCTTCCTCACTCTGCCTCAGTCAGGGAGCTCTCAGGCATCCCGGTGGGTTGAAAGGCTTCCCTCATCATCATCAGTAAGAACAACATTGTGATTCCAAGGAGGCATCATCAATGAGGAAGGAGCATCATGCAGGAGACAGAGAGAGGGCATCTGTGAGCTCTGCAGCAGGGAGAACGGGCGAAGGGGGCACCCCAGGCACCAGCTACCAAGCCCGATCCCAGCAGACATTCCTCACCCACACCTCAGACCCGGTCCACCAGCACATTTCACCTCTCAATTTATTCGCCAAGTTCAGGCCACCACCATCTCTCCTACGTTGCCATGCCTTCTCTTGGTAGAACATTCTCAAAGGCTCCCACTGCACTTACAATAAACCCTGGAAATCTCGCCATGGCCCACAAGGCCCTTGTGTACTCTGGTTCCTGCCAGGCCCCTCAGCTTCATCTCTCCCCGCACCCTCCCTTGCACTCTATGCTAGCATGCTGGGTGTTGTATTTTTTATTGTTGACAGTATTACAGATGTCCCCCACAATTGGAGCAGTTATTGATTTTTTGCCTTTCACTTACAAATCCATTCTTCCTTGCCTGTTCTGAGAAAATGGAGACGGGCATGCTAAGCATCTCTCCCCAGTTGGCACAGTGTTGGATGTTAGGAGAGGGTGGCGCTGGAGGGACCCTGGGGCAGGACTGGACTTTTCTCTTCCTGGTTCCATGGTGTCCCTCGTGCCAGGCTCTTGCAGGGCCATTGCTCCTCCTGGGTGTCGGGCTCCTCCTGGGTGACGGGCCCTGCAGCTGCCCTGGCATCCCTTCCATGGCGCTCAGCAGAGTGCTGCTGGTGAGGCCCCTCCCCAGGGACCCCAACATTCCCTCAGGCAACTGTGAATCAAGTTCCGAAGTGGGGCACCTGCTGTGGATGTCTTCCCTGTTACCCCGAAGAGGGTACTTCCAGCAAGTTCTGCCAGTGTGGCACCGGACTGAGCAGCTTCTCAGCATGAGCCATGCTGACACCTTCTCCAATGAGGCCTGCCTCAGCCAGGGCAGGGGCGTGGGCTGCTCCTCATGTATTCCTAGAGTTCCCTTCATTTCTATAAGCTAATCCCTCATCACTCTAATCCCCTGTTTTAATGGTAATAACTCCTTACAGAATAATGATTCTTCACATTGAACTTTTCTTGTTCAAATTACTGTGCGATGTCAGTCGCCTGGTTGGGCCCTGACTACACAAAACCACACAAACCATCGCAGTTCTGGCTTTGGTAGAGGCTGTGTGCACATACATAGCCTGTCTCACCCGGCGAACTCGGGATAGTGCTAAGAGCATGAAAACTAGAGCCAGACTACCTTTTCCAGATCCCAGGTCTAGCACTGGCTGGTGGGAAACCACTTACTCTCCCTATGCCTTGATCTCCCCACCAGAAACAGGGAGATAATAGGATTGCTGTGGGGATTACATAAATCAATACATGTAAAGTGTCTGGTATGTCACTGTTATATGCCTTTGATATTATTAGCATTAGCTTCTTTTAACTCACACTTAGGGGTTTCCGCACCAGGGTCCCCTCTTCTGGGAAGTCCTTCCGGCCCACCTCCCATCCCAGGCTGTTAGGTGCCCCTCCCCTGTGCTCCCACACGAGTCTGCCCCTCATGCTCCTTCACTGCACGGATCTCAGTGTGTTATCACTGCAGGTTGACGTGTCAGTCTCTTCTGCAGGACTGCAAGCTCCATGCGGGCAGGGTGTCCTCAGGACCTCCTTGCACCTGACTGAGTGAGTGAGGGGTAACCTGTTAGTTCAGGTCCTCTGAGAAGCAGACACTGAGACAGGGTAAGAGATGTGTTGGGGGAAATGCCTGTGAAAGGTAAAAAGGGGCCTTCAGACCACCATGCAGGTCTGACACCTGTGGAGGGGAGATGGGAGGAAGGAGGCTGGGTAGGAAGGGTCTCAGGTGTCAGAGCAGTTCTAAGAAAGATCTGCCCAGGCCACTGGCATGTCCTTGAGCCTTAGTCCCTCCCTGGAGGACTTGTACAGTTCACTGGAATGGGCCTGGGTTAGTACTGCCACAGTGATCAGCCCTTGGCTGGAGCAGCCCGCAGGAGGATGGCTGGGTGAGAATGTGGTGGTGGATCTGGAGAAACAACAGCTGGGGCTGTCAGTCCGTTCTGCTCCCACAGCAGATCCCAGCAGCACATTTTCATGACCGACACAGTAACTGACAGACAGAAGGTTGGCTTCCTCCCAAGGATACAAGGCCAAAAGCAGTGATGCCAGAATCTGTCACCTTGATGCAGGGAGAGGGAGGGGGGCCCATGGACTCCCCCTCAAGTAAGTTTTTGTACAGATATATAAGCATACACAGTGCTAAGTCCTTATATATATACAGGGCATCCCAAAAATGTATACAAACTCTAACAGCTAATAGCTCAATTTTGAAAATGAAATATATTTTAAAAAACACTGCCTTTATAATTATTTAAAATGTGTGTATACATTTCTTTTAGGACACCATATATATTGAATGTATAAAGTCATTCAAAATTCTACCATAACAGAATTACTTTCAGTGTGTGAAATTTCTTTCCAGGTCTTATCATGTTTACATTATTGCAATCATTGTGCAAGTAGTATTTCATATTTTTAAATATTTAATATTTATAACTAATATTTCCATGTTTTTACCATTATCTTCATAGTTACAGTTTTTAAAGTGGTATTATTTTATTTTTACTTTTTAAAATCCTTACCCGAGGATATTTTTCTTAGAGAAAGTAGAAGGGAGGGGGAGAGACATAGAGAGAGAAAATCAATATGAGAGCGACACATCGATTGGTTGCCTCTCACACATGCCCTGACTAGGGCCAGGGATTGAGCCTGCAACTGAGGTGCGTGCCCTTGGCTGGAATTGAACCCAGGACCCTTCAGTCCACAGGCCAACACTCTATCCACTGAGCCAAACTGGAGTGACTGGACAATATTCAACAAATGGACATACCACAATTTCCTAAGTCATTACTGTTCAAGATTTCCATTATTCCTATTTTTGTGTGTTATAGCTAATGCTCTTATATACATACTAGAGGTCTGGTGCACAAAATTTGTGGGGGGGGGGGGTAGGGGAGGTCCCCTCAGCCCGGCCTGCACCCTTTCACAATCTGGGACCCCTCAGGGGATGTCCGACTGCTGGTTTAGGCCCAATGCAGGATTGGGCATAAACTGGTATTCGGACATCCCTCTCGCAATCCAGGACAGCTGGCTCCTAACCGCTCACCTGCCTGCCTGTCTCATTGCCCCTAACCACTCTGCCTGCCTGTCTCATTGCCCCTAACTGCTTGCCTGCCTGCCTGATCACCCCTAACTGCTCACCTGCCTGCTTGATCTCCCCTAACCGCCTCTGCCTCGGCCCCCACCACTGTGGCTTTGTCCGGAAGGACATTTGGAATGACGTCCGGCAGGTCCTTCGGCTGTCCAGTCTAATTAGCATATTACACTTTTATTATTATAGACTTGGGCATATACTTTTTCGTTTCTGTAAGATTATAGCTCTAGGATAAATTTCAAGATTTAAAGTTACTAGATCAAAAAAGCAATTTTATGATTTTATCAAGTTTTGCCAAATTACTTTCTAAAAACATTATGTCAATTAATAATGTGTATTAGTTGTATATTGCTGCATAAAAAATACCATAAAACTAAATGGCTTAATACAACCCACATTTGTTGTCTCACTGTTTCTGTGGTTCAGGGATGCAGACATGGCTTAGCTGTGTCCTCTGCTTTAGGGTCTGACATGGGCTGAGATGATGGTGTTGCTGAGGCTGGGGTTGTGCCGGGCCAGCTCAGCCAAGGGTTCAGTGAGCCTGAGGGGCGGGGGGAGGGGCGTGGTGAAGGATGTAGAAAAGACAGACAAAGAGAATAAGCTGGGTCTAGGTGGATCTCCTGTGCCTGGTTAAGGTCACACACACACACAGAGAGAGAAAGAGAGATCCAGAGGCAAGCTGAGCCTTTATTTTATAGCCAGAGGTAAACAAGGTAGTGGTCACCATAGTTACAATGTTCTTGTGAGTTTCACTTGTTTTGGCAGCACTTGCTACATCTCCCTCAGCCCATTACTTCCCAGATAAGATCTATGGAGTATCATAAGGTCAAGCCTAATTATGCTAAGAGGACTGTGCCCTCTAAGCTGGGACTTGTTTGTGGCTTTGCCAACAGGTCAGTCTGAGGCTTAACCCTATAGCCGCTCCCTACATGGGGTATCATCTGAAAGGCTGGCTGGGGAAGGATTCTCTTTCATGCTCACACGGTTATTGGGGGCTGTTGGACTGATGACCTCAGTTCTTAGCCAGCTGCTGGCCAGAGGCTGCCCTTTGTTCCTCTCCATGTGAGCCTCTCCAACAAGGCAGCTTGCTTCATCAAAGCATGTATCTGAGAAGATAACATTCTACCAGCAAGATAGGAGTAAAAATCCTTTGTAACTTAATTATAGAAGCGACATCTGCTTAATGTTGCTGTGTTCTATTGTTTTAAAACCAAGGGGAGCAAAGGAAAGGATGACACCAGAACAAGAATTCAGGAGCAGGGACCAGTGGGAACCACCTTGGAAGCTGCCTACACAAACATCACCAAGATCTTAGGGATTTCAAGATGGCAGCAGAGTAGGTGGGAGCTACATTCACGTGCTCCTAGGATCAAACTGGGATTACAACTAAATTAAAATACAAACATCCCGAATAACCAACTGAAGACTAGCTAGGGGAGTCTTATAACCAAGGGTTCACAGAAGCCACATCGAGACTGGCAGGAAAGGTGGAGACGTGAAAAGGGCTGGCTTTGTTCCCACAGGTGGTGGCTGAGGTTTGGAAGCAATATCTCAGTTGACCCTCTTAAAGGGCCAACACACAAAATTTTGTTCACAGGCACTCACCCTGGGCTCTGGCAAAGGGAGGACGGACCAGACTAGAGTTGCCTGAGGAGAGCCTGGGATTTGTGGCTCTGGGGAGAGAGCTGAGAGAGTCCCCAGGATCCCTGTGCTGAGTCATTCTCTCATACCTCAGATACCATCTTTCTTGGGTGGAACACTCCCCTCTGTGTGGCCTGCACCAGAGTCCTTCCCAAGAGGCCCAGAGAAACAACACACTAGTGGCCAACTTCAGACAACATCAGAGCAAGATCCAATAAGCTTCACAAAAAACATATTGAAAGAGAGATCTTAAAGGGAACCAAACCCTGCTGAGACAAATTCCACTTCATGTGATCAGCACCTGCACAGTAGCTTGCCATGGTCAAGGTTGAGCTTCACAGTCAGGCAGCCTGAGGGTCAATCCCACATACAAATGGGCCAAAGCAATCAAGACTCAATTACAAGAGGGCCCACATAACACACAGAAGGGACATTCCTAGAGCACTGATGATCAAGGAGATTGTACTGCTAGATTCCACAGGACACCTACTACATAAGGCCACCCCATGAACACTGGGAGTCATAGAAAATCTATCTAATACATAAAAACAAACACAATGAGGCAGCCAAAATGGGGAGACAAAGAAACAGGCCCCAAATGAAAGAACAGAAGAACTCTCCAAAAAAATAGCTAAATGAAATAGAGGCAAACAATTTATCAGACATAGAGTTCAAAGTAATGGTGATAAGGATGCTCAAGGAAGTTAGTGAGAACTACAACAACATGAAGAAGGACATAGAAAACATAAAAAAGGACCAGTCTGAAATGAAGAATACAATATATGACATCAGGAATATACTGGAAGGAATAAAGAGTAGGTTGGATGAAGCAGAGGATCGAATCAGCAATTTGGAAGACAAGGTGGAACACCCAATCAGAGCAGCAAAAAGAAAAAATAATTAAAAAGAATGAGGATAGTTTAAGGGAACTTTGGGGTAACATGAAGTGTAACAGCATCCACATCATAGGGGTACTGGAAGGATGAGAGAGTGTGCAAGGGATTGAGAACCTATTTGAAAAAATAATGACCAAAAACTTCCCTAATCTGGTGAAAGACAAATACACACAAGTTCAAGAAGCACAAGAGTCCCCAAAAAGATGAACCCAAAGAAGCCCACAGCAAGATACATCATAATTAAAATGGCAAAGGTTAAAAACAAAGAGATAATCTTAAAAGATGTATGAGAAAGACAGTTACCTACAAGGGAACTCCCATAAGATGGACAGCTGATTTCTCAACAGAAACATTTCAGCCCAGAAGGAACTGGTATGAAATATTCAAATATTCAAAGTGATGAAAAGCAAAGACCTACAACCAAGACTACTTTACCAAGCCAGGCTATCATTTAAAATTTAAGGAGAAATAAAGAGCTTCTCAGATAAGAAAATGCTAAAGAAGTTAGTTACCACCAAATATGTATTTAAGAAATGTTAAATGGCCAAAAAGAAGAAGAAAGAGGAAAAAAGAAGGAGGAAGAGGAGGAGGAGGAGAAAAAGAAGGAGGAGGAGGAGGAAAAGGATTCACATAAGCAGCTGTAATATGTTATATTTCTAAAAAAAATTGTTGAGGCTGAGAGGAGGAGGAGGAGGAGAAGGAGAAGAAGAAGAAGAAGAAGAAGAAGAAGAAGAAGAAGAAGAAGAAGAAGAAGAAGAAAAACATAGTTAAAAGAATAAAATGGCAATAAATATTTCCCTATCAATAATCACTTTAAATGTAAACAGTTTAAAATAAATGCCCCAATAAAAAGATATCAGATAATTGAATGGGTAAGAAAATAAGACCCATATATAAGCAGTCTACAAGAGACCGATCTCAGAGCAAAAGATACACAGACTAAAAGTAAAGGGATGGAAAAATATATTTCATGCAAATGGAAATGAAGAAAAAGCTGGAGTATCAAAACATATCTGACAAAATAGACTTTATAACAAAGGCTATACTAAAAGACAAAGAAAGACACTACATAATGATAGAGGAAGCAATCCAACAAGAGACTATAACGCTTGTAAACATTTATGCACCTAACTTTGGAGCACCTAAACATGTAAAGCAAATCTTGATGGACATAAAGGAAGAGATTGACAGTAATAGAGTCATAGTAGGATATTTTAACACCCCATTGACATCAATGGATAGATAGTTCAGACAGAAAACCAACAAGGAAATGTGCCGGAAGCCAATTCTAGCATGTCATAATTTCAAGAGTTTCATCAAAAGGTTAATGGAACTTGGGGACTCAACAAGGGCTGAGTCACAAATGTTGTCACCTGCTGGGAATGGCTGATGGCATTTCCCCAGACCTGAATAGGATACATTAAATTGATTGTTTGCTGCCAGACAGCTCAGGGCATCTTAATCTACATGTTATTGCCTCCTACTGGCCAAACACCTGAACAGCCATAGGCTAATTCCCCCATTCTGACAATGCCTCTGTATATGAAACCCTGACCCTTTGAAGTGTATATCTCTGCCTCGCCTCAGGACAAATTGTGTTAATAAAAAGCATGGAGCCCTGAGACGAGGAGATCTTAGTTTCCTTTAAACTAGGCTCCTCTGACCCCCTAGTGCCTTTCAAAATTAGTCTTCGTCTCTGGACTCCTATTTAATCTATGCACAGCCTTCTCCAGATTTCCTGAACCCTTCTTAATGCTGGAACAAGAACCCTGGCAGAAATGGTGATCTTAAATGACACACTAGATTAGATGGATTTAAATAATATCTTTGGAGCATTTCACCTCAAAGCAGCAGAATATACATTCTTTTCAAGTGAACATGAAACATTTTCTTTTTTAAAAATAAATATATTTTTTATTAATTTCAGAGAGGAAGGGAGAAGGAGAGAGAGGTAGAAATATCAATGATGAGAGAGAATCATTGATTGGCTGCCCCTGCATGCCCCATACTGGGGATTGAGCCCACGATCTAGGCATGTGCCCTGACTGGGAATCAAAATGTGACCTCCTGGTTCATAGGTCAATGCTTAGCCACTGAGACACACCAGCCAGGTGAACATGGGACATTTTCTAGGACAGATCACATATTACGGCAGAAATCAATCACAGGAAAAAAACCAAAACAACAACAGAAAAACACACAGAGACATGAAAGCTAAATTACATGCTATTAAACAATGAATGGGTCAACAGTGAGATCAAGGAAGAAAGCAAAAGATACCTTGTAACAAATGAAAATGAGAACACAACAACCCAAAATCTATGGGACACAGTGAAAGCAGTCCTAAGAGGGAAATTCATAGCATTACAGGCCTACCTGAAGAAACAAGAAAAATCTCAAATAAACAATCTAACTTTATTAGAGGAACTAAAAACAATTAAAGCCCAAAGTGAGTAGAAGAAAGGAAATAAATATTAGAGCAGAACTAAATGAAATACGGTCTAAAAAATTTAATACATCAATGAAACCAACAGCTGGTTCTTTGAAAAGATAAACAAGATTGACAAACCTTTAACCAGACTCATCGAAAAAAAAGAGAGAGGACCCAAATAATTAAAATCAGAAATAAAAGAGGAGCCCGGCCGTGGTGGCTCAGTGGTTGAGCGTCAACCTATGAACCAGGAGGTCACGGTTTGATTCCTGGTTAGGGAATGTGCCCTGGTTGCAGGCTCAATCCCCAGTAGGGGTCTTGCAGGAGGCAGCCAATCAATGTTTCTCTCTCTTATGATTGATGTTTCTATCTCTCTCTCTCCCTCTCCTTTCCTCTCTGAAATTAATAAAAATATTTTTTAAAATAAATAAAAGAGGAGATGTAACAACTGACTCCACAAAATAAAAGGGATTTAAGAAAACATTATAAACAACTATATACCAACAAATTGGACAATCTGGACATAATGGATAAATTCTTAGGAAGATACAATACAATCTTCCAAAACTGAATCAGGACAAATCAGAGAATCTGAATAGACATTACAACTAGTGAAACTGAAGTAGTAATAAAAAATTCCCAGATCAGACAGCTTCACAGGTAAATTTTACCAAACATTTAAAGAACTAACATCTATCCTTCTCAAACTATTCTAAAAAATTCAAGAGGAAGGAAGACTCCAAAGTTCACTTTATGAAGTCAGCATTACCCCAATTGCAAAACCAGATAGAGACACTACGAAGAAAGAAAATTATAGACCAATATCCATGATGAATATAGATGCTCAAATCCTCAATAAAATATTAGCAAACCAGATCCAGGAATACGTTAAAAGGTCATACACCATGACCAAGTGGGATTTATTCTGGGGATGTAAGGTTGGTAAATATCTGCAAATCAAATATGAAACAACACCACATAAACAAAATGAAGAATAAAAAACACAAGCCAACATCATCCTCAAAAGTGTTTCCCTTAAGATTGGGAACAAGACAGGGATGTCCCCTTTCACCACTCTGATTCAACACAGTACTGGAAGGCCTAGTCACAGCAATCAGACAAGGCTAAGATATAAAACTCATTCAAATTGGAAAGGAAGAAGTGAAATTGTTATTATTTGTGATGACATGATACTGTATATAGAGAACCCTAAAGATTCTATCGAAAAACTTCTAGAACTCATAAATTAATTCAGTAAAGTAGCAGGATACAAAATAAATATCCAGAAATCAGTTGCATCCCTATATACCAATAATGAACTATCAGAAAGAGAAACTAAAAAGACAATGTTGATTTTGTATCTTGCTGAATTCATTTGTTGTCTAGTAGTTTCCTGATGGAGTCTAGGATTTTCTATGTACAAACCATGTCATCTGTGAATAATGACAGTTTTACTTCCTCCTTTCCAATTTGGATGTCTTTTATCTCTTCTTGTCTGATTGCTCTGACTAGGATTCCAGTACTATGTTGAATAAGAGTGGTGAAAGCTGACATCTTTGTCTTGTTTCTGTTCCTAAGGGAAGCACTTTTAATTTTTTCCCCCATTGAGTATTATGTTGGCGGTAGGTTTGTCAGTTTGTGCACTGGGCTTCTAGTCTATAATAATAAAAGAGTAATATGCTAATTAGACTGGATGGCCAAACAGCAGAATGACCATTCATATGACCTTCCGGATGACCTTCTGGATGAAGTTGAGGCTGCGAGGGCTGAGTCCCTTGCATGAATTTCGTGCATCCGGCCTCTAGTTTATGATAAAAACTCTCAGCAATGTGGGAATAGAGGAAACATAACACATATATTAATGTAATAAAGGCCATATATGACAAACCCACAGCCAACATCATCCTCAAAAGTGTTTCCCTTAAGATTGGGAACAAGACAGGGATGTCCCCTTTCACCACTCTGATTCAACACAGTACTGGAAGGCCTAGTCACAGCAATCAGACAAGGCTAAGATATAAAACTCATTCAAATTGGAAAGGAAGAAGTGAAATTGTTATTATTTGTGATGACATGATACTGTATATAGAGAACCCTAAAGATTCTATCGCAAGACAGGGATGTCCCCTTTCACCACTCTGATTCAACACAGTACTGGAAGGCCTAGTCACAGCAATCAGACAAGGCTAAGATATAAAACTCATTCAAATTGGAAAGGAAGAAGTGAAATTGTCATTATTTGTGATGCCATGATACTGTATATAGAGAACCCTAAAGATTCTATCAAAAAACTTCTAGAACTCATAAATTAATTCAGTAAAGTAGCAGGATACAAAATAAATATCCAGAAATCAGTTGCATCCCTTAATAAAAGAGTAATATGCTAATTAGACTGGATGGCCAAACAGCAGAATGACCATTCATATGACCTTCCGGATGACCTTCTGGATGAAGTTGAGGCTGCGAGGGCTGAGTCCCTTGCATGAATTTCGTGCATCCGGCCTCTAGTTTATGATAAAAACTCTCAGCAATGTGGGAATAGAGGGAACATAACATATATATTAATGTAATAAAGGCCATATATGACAAACCCATAGCCAACATCATCCTCAAAAGTGTTTCCCTTAAGATTGGGAACAAGACAGGGATGTCCCCTTTCACCACTCTGATTCAACACAGTACTGGAAGGCCTAGTCACAGCAATCAGACAAGGCTAAGATATAAAACTCATTCAAATTGGAAAGGAAGAAGTGAAATTGTCATTATTTGTGATGCCATGATACTGTATATAGAGAACCCTAAAGATTCTATCAAAAAACTTCTAGAACTCATAAATTAATTCAGTAAAGTAGCAGGATACAAAATAAATATCCAGAAATCAGTTGCATCCCTATATACCAATAATGAACTATCAGAAAGAGAAACTAAAAAGACAATGTTGATTTTGTTTCTTGCTGAATTCATTTGTTGTCTAGTAGTTTCCTGATGGAGTCTAGGATTTTCTATGTACAAACCATGTCATCTGTGAATAATGACAGTTTTACTTCCTCCTTTCCAATTTGGATGTCTTTTATCTCTTGTCTGATTGCTCTGACTAGGATTCCAGTACTATGTTGAATAAGAGTGGTGAAAGCTGACATATTTGTCTTGTTTCTGTTCCTAAAGGAAGCACTTTTAATTTTTGCCCATTGAGTATTATGTTGGCTGTAGATTTGTCATATATGCCTTTATTATGCTGAGGTATGATCCCTCTATTCCCACTTTACTGAGAGTTTTTATCAAAAAAGAGTGCTGGATATGATCATGTGGTTTTTATCTTTCAATTTGTTTATGTGATGTATCACATTTATTGATTTGTGAATATTGTACTAGCCTTGCATCCCCATAATAAATTCCATCTGATCACGGTGTATGATCTTTTTAATATATTTCTGGGTCTGATTTGCTAATATTTTGTTGAGGATTTTAGCATCTTTGTTCATCAGGGATATTGCCCTTTAATTTTCTTTCTTTGTAGTATCTTTATCTGGTTTTGGAATTAGTATAATGCTGGCTTTGTAAAAAGAACTTGGAAGTGTTCCTTCCTCTTGAATTTTTTAGAATAGCTTGAGGAGGATACATTTTAGTTCTTCTTTGAATGTTTGGTAAAATTCACCTGTAATTCCATTCATTCCAGGACTTTTGTTTGCTGGAAGTTTTTAAATTACTGCATCAATTTCATCAGTTGTTATTGGCCTACTCAGGTTTTCTGATTCTTCCTGATTGAGTTTTGGAAGATTATATGTTTCTAGGAATTTGTCCATTTTGCCAAGGTTGTACAGTTTGTTGGCATATAGCTGTTCATAGTATTTTATTACCATCCTTTGTATTTCTGTGGTGCCCATTGTTACATCATCGTTTCATTTCTGATTTTACTTATTTGGATCCTCTCTCTTTGTTTCTTGATGAGTCTGGTTAGGGGTTCATCAATCTTGTTTATCTTTTTAAAAAATCAGCTCTTGGCAATCAAAGGACTTGTATGCATGCATATTAGCATAACCAATGGACACAGACACTGGGGTGGTGGGAGCTTGCCTGGGATGGGAATGGCTTGCGGCGGGGAGGGGGGGTGAATTGGGGAAAAAGAGACATATGTAAAACTTTCGACAATAAAATTTTTTTAAAAAAAATTCAGCTCTTGGATTTATTGATCTTTTGTACTTGTTCTTGTTTGTCTTTATGTCAATTATTTCTGCTCTGATCTTTATTATTTCCTTCCTTCTACTTCCTCTGGGCTTTTCTTGTTCTCTTTCTTATTCATTTAGTTGTAGGGTTAGATGGTTTATGAGTCCTTTTTCTTGTAGTGCTATGAACTTTCCCTCTCAGGAGTGTTTTTGCCATGTCCCATAGGTTCTGTGTTGTTGTGTTCATTTTCATTTGTTTCCAGGAAGTTTTTAATTTTTGCTTGATATCATTGGTAACCCATTCATTGTTTAATAACATGCTATTTAGCTTCCATGTATTTGAGTGTTTTTTAGTTGTTGTTTTTTATTGTAGTTGATTTCTAACTTCACGCCATTGTGATCTGAGAAGATGCTTGGTATTATATCAATCTTATTGAATTTTTATAGACTTCTTTTGTGCCCTAACATGTGGTCTGTCTTTGAGAATGTTCCCTGTGCACTTGAGAAGAATGTATATTCTGTTGCTTTGGGGTGAAATGTTCTGTAAATATTGGTTCGATCCATCTGATCTAATGTGTTATTTAAGGCCTCTGTTTCTTTGTTAAATTTCTGTCTGGAAGATCTATCCAGTGATGATAATGGAGTGTTAAAGTCCCCTACTATGACTGTATTGCTGTCAATCTCTCCCTTAAAGTCCATCAAGAGTTTTTTTATGTACTTGGGTACTCCTATATTGGAAGCATGTATGTTTATAAGGGTTATCTTTTCTTGTTGAATCATTCCTTATAGTATTATGAAGTGGCCTCTTTTGTCTCTTGTTATGGCCTTCATTTCGAATTCTATTTTGTCTGATATGAGTATTGCTACCCCAGCTTTTTTTTCCTTCCCATTTTTATGGAATACATTTTTCTATTCCTTCACTCTCAGTCTGTGTGTATCTTTTGTTCTGAGGTGCGTCTCTTGTAGACAGCATATATATAGGTCATGTTTTTTTTATCCATTCAGTCACCCTATGAATTTTGACTGGAGCATTTAATCCATTTAAATTTAAGGTTATTATTGATAGGTATTTATTTATTGCCATTTTTATTTTTGGTATGCCTATGATCCTCTCTCTCTCGTTTTCCTCTTCTTAAAGCAGTCCCCTTAACATTTCTTGCATTGCTCGTTTTGTGGTAATGTACTCCTTTAATTTTTTTTTTGGTCTGGAAAGTTTTTATTTCTCCTTCAATTTTAAATGATAGCCTTGCTGGATACAATAGTCTTGGATTTAGGGGCCTGATTTTCATTACTTTGAGTATGTCATGCCACTGCCTTCTGGCCTGAAGTTTTTATAATGAGAAGTCAGCTGACATTCTAATGGGTACTCCTTTGTAGGTAATTTTCTGTCTCTCTCTTGATGCCTTTAAGATTCTTTCTTTATCTTTAACGTTTGCCATTTTAATTATGAGTTCATCTTGATTGGAACTCTCTGTGCCTCCTGAACTTGTGTGACATTTTCCTTCACCGGTTTGGGGAAGTTTTCTGTTGTTATTTCTTTTTTGGTTTTAATTTTTTAAAAATTGATTTCAGTGAGGAAGGGAGAAGGAGAGAAACACCAGTGATGAGAGAGAATCATTGATCAGCTGACTCCTGCATGCTCCATACAGGGGATAGAGCCCACAACCTGGGCATGTGCTCTGACTGGGAATCGAACTGTGACATCCTGGCTCATAGGTAGACGCTCAACCACTGAGCCATGCTGGCTGGGTTGTCATTATTTCTTTAAACAAGCTCTTTGTTCCTTGATCACCCTCTTCCTATTTTGGTATTCCTATAATGCAGATGTTGTTATGATTTATGGTGCCCCAGAGCTCCCTTAAGCTATTTTCCTGCTTTTTAATTATTTTTCTATTTGCTGCTTTAATTGGGTATTTATTTCTACCTTGTATTCTAAATTGCTGATTCAATCCTCTGCTTCATCCAATTTACTTTTACTATCTTCCAGTGTGTTTTTAAAAATATATATTTTTATTGATTTCAGAGAGGAAGGAAGAGGGAGAGAGAGATAGAAACATCAATGATGAGAGAGAATCATTGATCGGCTGCCTCCTGCAAGTCCTACACTGGGGATTGAGCCTGCAACCTGGGCATGTGCCCTGCTCAGGAATTGAATCCGTGACTGGTTCACAGGTTGACGCTCAATCATTGAGCCATGCTGGCTGAGCCCTTTCAGTGTGTTCTTGGTGTCAGATATATCATTCTTCATTTCTGTCTTGTTCATGTTCATGGCCTCTATTCCCTTTTTCATGCTGTTGTAATTTACACTAAATTCCTTAAGCATCTTTATAACCATTGCTTTGAACTGTGTCTGATAAGTTGCTTGCCTCTGTTTCATTTAGTTCTTTTTCTGGAGAGTCATTCTTTTCTCTCATTTGGGGGTTGTTTCTTTGTCTCCTCATTTTGGCTGTCTCTTTGTGTTTGCTTCTATGTATTAGATAGGACTGCTATGACTCCCAGTCTTTGTGGGATGGCCTTATGTAGAAGTGTGTTGAGGGGTCAAGTGGAGCAGTCTCTTTGCTTATCTGAGCTGGATGCTCTAGGAATTCCCCTTGTGTGCATTATTTGGGCTCTCCTGTTTTAACTGGAACTTGATTGTTGATGTCCCATTTGTGAGAGGGATCTCCCCTCCAACTTGCTTCCAGTGAGGTTCAACCCCAATGTTGTCATGCCAGCTGTTATGCAGGTACTTTGGGTTTGCTATGTGTGGGGCTCGCTGGACTTTATTGATGTTATTGAATCTGGTCCCTTGGTGTGTCTATCCTGGGCCCCCTGGGAGCTTCTCTTGTGCAGAGGAATGTGAATCACTGTCCCTTTCTGGCCCTGGGCAACCTGATTGAGGTCCAAGAGACTGAAGCCCCTGTTAGTCCAGTGGTTGGGGACTACTTAGCCCAGAGGCTGAGTCTGCCTTGAGTCTCATGCCTTGATTTTAGGTTAGGCAAAGACTCAAAGCCTCCATAGACTCACCTCTGCCTGAAGACTGGTTGGATTCAGCCTTGAATAGCCTCAGGCATTGCCCACAGGTGGGGTGAGAGTTTTTCCAACAGGGTGGGGTAATTGCTTCTGCCTAGAGGCTAATTGTTATTCCCAGTCTCCTAATGGGCCTCAGATACTCCACTGGGTGGGGCAAGGGGTTTTCAAATAGGGTGGGGCAATTGTCTTCCCCCCAGACAAAAAAAGGTCTGGATAGCCAAGGTCAGTCTGAGAAAGATGACCTTCCCAGCATGAGGGAATGACTCAGCACAGGAACCTGGGGTGTCTGCTTTCCAAGCTCTAACCACAGAGCCCATAACCCTGCCTTCTGCTCACACAGATCCAGTTCACTCTGTCCTTCCTCTGCTGGAGCCCAAGGTGAGTGGCTGCACTTAAAATTTTGTGTGTTGACCCTTTAAGAGGGTGCCTGCATTTCCACCTGTCTCTCCCTGGCAGTCAGCAACCCTGCTGCTTTTCACAGCCAGATGTTATGGGGGCACCTTTCTCAGTTCTGATGCTTTCTGCTGGGAGGACCAGCGTGGGGTTTAGACTCTGGAGTTTTCAGTGGCAATCCCCCAGAGCTGAGATATCTCTCTAGAACTTTAGCTGCTGTCTGTGGGAGCCCAGCCACCCCTTTTCTGCCTCTGACTTCTGACCAGTCTCTATTTAGGACATTTCTCATAGCAATATTCTTTTTTTTTTTTTTTTTGAAATATCTCCTTGGGCCAAGGGGAAAAAAAGGAAAAAAATAAACAAATGGGACTACATCAAAATAACAAGTCTTAGCACAGCAAACCATCCTATCTAATAATAGACAAACATGGTAATTAACCGTACCTCTGACACGCTTCCCATTGGCTAATCAGGGCGATATGCAAATTAACTGCCAACCAAGATGGTGGCTGGCAGCCAGGCAGCTGAAGCAAATAGGAGGCTTGCTTGCTCCAGTGAAGGAGGAAGCCAAGGCTCCCCGCCTGCCATTGCTGGGCTCTGAGCTTGCAGTCTAAGAAACAATGTTGCAATTATAGAACCTAAACAAACCCCATGCTTTCATCCAGCTGGCCGAGCTGGAGCTGAAACAGTGTTTCAATTATAGAACCCAAACAAAGCCAGATACCTGCTTTCAGCAGCTGAGGTCTCAGAGCTGGAGCCGAGCCTCAGAGCTAAAGCC
>NW_005368638.1:599745-602361 GCF_000412655.1 Myotis brandtii | reverse complement strand
GGCCCCCACCCATGCACCAGGCCTCTATCCTATATAGTAAAAGGGTAATATGCAAACTGACCCTAACAGCAGAGTGACTGGGAATAACTGGTCACTATGACACACACTGACCACCAGGGGGCAGACGCTCAATGCAGGAGCTGCCCTCTGGTGGTCAGGGTGCTCTCACATGGGAGGAGCTCTGCTCAGCCACAAGCCAGGCTGACGGCTGCCAGTACAGTGGTGGTGGTGGGAGCCTCTCCTGCCTCCTCAGCAGCACTAAGGATGTCCGACTGCAGTTTAGGCCTGCTCCCCGCTGGCAAGTGGACATCCCCCGAGGGCTGCTGGGCTGCCAGAGGGATGCCTGACTGCTATCTTAGGCCCAATCCCCCGGGGAGAGGGCCTAAGCCAGCAGGTGGTCATCCCCTGAAGGGTCCCAGACTGACAGAGGGCACAGGCCGGGCTGAGGGACCCTCCCCCCCGAGTGCACAAATTTTTGTGCAATGGGCCTCTAGTCAACAAATGAAAAGCCAACCCACTGAATGGGAGAACATATTCATTGATACATCTGATAAGGGTTTAATATCCAAAATTTATAAGGAACTTATAAAACTCAACACACACAAAAAAATCCAATTAAGAAACGGGCAAAGGACCTAAATAGACACTTCTCCAAAGGGGATATACAGATGGTCAATAGACACATGAAAAAATGCCCAACGTCAATAATCATCAGAGAAATGCAAATTAAAACCACAATGAGATATCACCTCACACCTGTCAGAACGCCTGCCATCAATAAATCAACAAACAACAATTGTTGGTGAGGATGTGGAGAAAAGGGAACCTTTGTGTACTGTTGGTGGGAATGCAGATTGGTGTAGCCACTGTGGAAAGCATTGTGGAATAACCTCAAAAAATTAAAAATGGCCGAAACCGGTTTGGCTCAGTGGATAGAGCGTCGGCCTGCGGACTGAAGGGTCCCAGGTTCGATTCCGGTCAAGGGCATGTGCCTGGGTTGCAGGCACATCCCCGGTAGGAGATGTGCAGGAGGCAGCTGATCGATGTTTCTCTCTCATCGATGTTTCTAACTCTCTGTCTCTCTCCCTTCCTCTCTGTAAAAAATCAATAAAATATATTTAAAAAAAAAATTAAAAATGAAACTTCCTTATGACCCCACAATTCCACTTCTGTGAATTTATTCAAAGAATCCTGAAATACTAATTCTAAAGAATATATACCACCGTATGTTCATTGTAGCATTATTTAAAATAGCTAAGATTTAAAAGCAGCCCAAGTGCCCCTCAATAGATGAGTGGATAAAAAAGCTGTGTGGCTCATTAGGCTGAGCATTGTTCCATGCACCAGAAGGTCACCAGTTCGATTCCTGGTCAGGGCACATGCCTGGGTTGCAGGCTCAATCCCCATTAGGGGGCTTGCAGGAGGAAGCCTATCGATGTTTCTCTCTCACATTGATGTGTCTCTCTCCCCCTCACCCTTTCTCTTTCTCTCTCTCTCTCTCAAATCAATACACACACACACACACACACACACACACATATTTCAAAAGCAGTGGTACATATACACAATGGAATACTACTCAGCCATGAAAAAGAAGAAAATCTTACCATTTGGATGGACCTGGAGAATATTATGCTATGTGAAATAAGCCAGTCATAGAAAGACAAGTACCACATGATATAACTTATATGTGGAATCTAATGAACAAAATAAACAAAGTGGAGACAGACTCATAGATTCAGAAAACAGACTGACAGCTGTCAGTGGGGCAGGGGTGGGGAGCTAGGTGAGAAGGATGAAGGGATTAAGCAAAGAGGAGAAAAAGAAGACTCATGCACACAAACAACAGTATGGTGATTACCAGAGGGAAGGTTGGGGGGATGAGGTAGAAGAAGGTAAAGGGATAAATGGTGATGGAAGGCTACTTAACTTGGGGTGGTAAACACACAATTTAATATACAGATTATGTATTATACAATTGTATACCTGAAACCTATATAATTTTACCCAATGCTGCCCCAATAAATTTAGTTTAAAAAAAAAAAAGGTCAAGCCTTAGCCGGTTTGGCTCAGTGGATAGAGCGTTGCCTGCCGACCCAAGGGTCCCAGGTTCGATTCCATCAAGAGTAAGTACGTAGGTTGCAGGCTCCTCCCCGGCCCGGCCCAGGTCAGGGTGCATGCAGGAGGCAACCAATCAATGTGTTTCTCTCACATCGATATTTCTGTCTTTCCCTCTCTCTTCCACTCTCTCTAAAATCAATGGAAAAATATCCTCCTGGTTTCTGGGGCGGCGAGTGGTGGGGCCAGGTGCTGAACATGCAGGGCGGAAAGAAGAGTTGAGCGACTGCTCCGGCTTAGGCTCCAGGTTCGGTAGGCCGGCCGCAGTCCCCCGGCCCACGCTCCTATATTTCGCCCGTGGGCATCCTGGCTGTGGGCACCCGCGAGGCGGGGCTGCTGGGGTGCGACATGAAGGTCACGTTGCTCGATGGGCGCCAGCTGTGCAAGATGCTCAGCAAGGAGGCGGCGGTGTGCTGCCTGGTGCTGGACTGCGGCCCTACCTGGCCTTCAGCGTCAACATCAACTCTGTGGTGCTCCAGTGGGCGGGGGGGACAGCTG
>NW_005368638.1:581328-590648 GCF_000412655.1 Myotis brandtii | reverse complement strand
GGGGCCGCCGCTGGCAGAAGCTGCGTGAGGAGAGTGCCGCGCGCGTTGTGCTCACCTCGCTGCTCGCTGCCTGCCTGCCAGCCCGTGGGTCTACTTCCTCAAAGGGGGATATGAGACTTTTCACTTGGAATATCCTGATTATTGCGTGGAGGTAGAACCCATCTCACAAGAGAAGATTGAGACCCAGAGAGTCCCCATCAGCCAGTGTGGGGAACCCGTGCTCAGCATCAGCTACAGGCCTGCTTATGACCAGGTCGGCCCAGTTGAAATCCTTCCGTTCCTCCACCTTGGAGGTGCCTACTGTGCATCCAAGTGCGAGCTCCTCGCCAAGCTGCACATTAGGCCCTGCTGAATGTCTTGCGGCGGACCTCCGAGGCCTGCACGAGCCACCTACACTACAAATGGACCCCCGTGGAAGACAGCCACACGGCTGACATGAGCACCCACTCTCAAGAAGCAATAGACTTCATTGACTGTGCCAGGGAAAAGGGAGGCGAGGTCCTGGTCCGCTGGGAGGCTGGGATCTCCGGGTCACCCACCATCTGCAAGGCTTACCTCCTGAAGACTAGGCAGTTGCGCCTGAAGGACGCCTTCCATTACATCAAGCAGAAGAGGGGTGTGGTCTCGCCCAACTCTGGCTTCATGGGCCAGCTCCTGCGTATGAATCTGAGATCCTGCCTTCCAGCCCACACCCCAGGTTCCCTCCTGCCAAAGGGAGGCAGCCAGCTCTTCCTTCAGAGCCCATTTGCAGACACTGGGCCCTGATGTGCTGGGTTCCTACTACACATTCCCTAGCTCGGTGCTGGCGCCAGTGCCCACCCACTCGATGGTCTCAGGGCTCAGCAGGAGCCCCATGGCCACAGCCACATCCTGCTAAAACTGGATGGGGAACCCACCCAGCCCCAAGAACAACTGATTTTGTTTTTTAAACTGGTGGACATTTCATACCTGGGCAATACTGAAGAACCCCTCTGTCCTGCTGTCCCTGTGGGATATAGCGAAGGGTCCCCAGGCTTGCAAATGAACTTCAGACTGACCTTGGGGATAGGTTCTCGGGACCGAAGGAAGGTGAAGCCATTATGAGAGCACAGCTTGTGCTGACTACTGTACTTCCAGACCCCTCTGCCCTCTCAAGACTGCTCAGTCCTGGCACCTCAAAGTTCGCCTTTTCATGTCAAGCGTAAGGCAATAGACACCTGCAGCGACATGGGAGAAAGCAGTTGCTAGACCCGGAGAAAAGGCAGTTAAGAAGTGGCAGTCTCCATGTCTGTCTCTGTTGCTTCAGGGAATAAGCCGATCATCTAGTCAGGCAAGTATCCCTATAGGATTTGTAGGGACCCCATATATATGCTGATTTGAACCCTCATATCCTTTTTAGATTTCCTCTTAGGTCCCATAGACGCAGTTTGTTGAAGTAACAAGATGTTAACACTTCCGAGTTGCCTTTTCACTGTGGGTTCCTCCCTGACTTTGGACTTTGGCGTAACTCTTACTCATACTTGAACCTTTCTTGTTACACCTCTACTCAAAGCAACTCTTGTGCCATTTTGAAGAGAGTTCCTTAGACCATAGACCAAAAATCACCCATTTGAAGTGGTGGCGTGGGTGCCAGAAGAAAAGGGTATCTACTGTCTGGGTCAGAGTCATTGACATGGTCTTTTCCCCAACTTGCCATCCTTATATGTGCTTGTCTCATCTCTTGTAACACTTTTTTTTCCCCCTACCCCTGGAGATTGTCTTCAAGATGTTGATGTCTAGAATTTGTAGATTTCACAGTGTGGTACAACTTTATATTTTGTCTAGGTTATTTCTCCAGGGGAAAAGGCAATAATTTCCTAAAATCCATACGAATGTGAAGACAAGCAGTATGTTACTGGTTGTCATTTTTTACAGTATTAAATAAAAATAGTAAAAAGAAAAATATCCTCGGGTGAGGATTAAAAATAAAAGTCAACAAGAGTATATGCTTGTGTCAATTTCACCAAAACCTTATTAACACACGATGTTCTAGTACAGTGGTCAGCAAACCGCGGCTCACGAGCCACATGCGGCTCTTTGGCCCCTTGAGTGTGGCTCTTCCACAAAATACCACGTGTGGGCACACACGTACAGTGCGATTGAAACTTTGTGGCCCATGCGCAGAAGTCGGTTTTCAGCCTGGGCGAGTCTATTTTGAAGAAGTGGCGTTAGAAGAAGTGGGGGGTGTTGGTCGGTTGGGCGACGCCACAGGATACCAGCGCGGGGGAGGTGCCAAATATCAACAGTACAACGATTGAAATTTCTTTTGAGAGCCAAATTTTTTAAACTTAAACTATATAGGTAAGTACATTGTTATTAACCTACCTATATAGTTTAAGTACTGTTGATATTTGGCTCTGTTGACTGAGTTTGCCGACCACTGTTCTAGTATTTAAAAATTACCAATATAGTACGTGTAAAGGACGATCTCTCATCTTAATGCCCTCTTCTCCAGTCTTCCAGACCCCCCTTGTCCTCTCAAGACTGCTCAGTCCTGGCACCTCAAAGGTCCTGGAACCCTAGGGCCACTTGGGTCCTTTGCTCTCAGCTGCTGCCAGGTAATTTCCCCAAAGGTGTCAACTGGTAGTAACCTGAAGAACTACCCTAATTGGGACTTGAAAAGCTATAAGCAGACTTGTATTAGGCAGCAGTGAGTTCCCTGAGGGTTCAAGTCTCAAAGAATTGCTGGTATTTGGGCAGCAACTCAAAGACCTGAACTTCTTGGTACTTGTACCACTTACAAATACTAAAATTCAGGAAACCAGTCTTCTTTTAAAGTTTAAAACTATTTCATTTTTTTTGTCAAAACAATGAAGTAAGATACATACTAATAACCCAAATTTATAGATAGGAAACTCAAGATCAGAGATGTGAAATCACTTGTTCAAGGCCATCCTGCTCAAATGGCAAGACCAGGATTTGAACCCATAACTGGCTGCCCAGTCTGTGCTCTCCCTCTGCCTCCTAAGGTGCCCTGTCCTCAGCTGGAGCCTCCTAGGGCTCTGTAACACTGCCCTTCCACCCTATTCCCACCTCGGCACTAAATACATCTGGTGGCCCTTCCTCTTCCGTTAGCTGAAAGGGTCTCCTGGAAGTTCCAGAAGGCTCTTTTCAGTGACTTTTTTCTTCCTGATAAGAGCTGAGGCTAGAGTCACCTCTAACCAGCATGGGGAGAAAGGCTATAGAGTCCAGAGTATAAGTTTGCACCATGAAACCCTCAGGATAAACAGGACAGTATAAACATTGGGTCTCAAGAATGGGATCTGGAGCCAGACTGCTAGCTTCAAATTTTGGTTCTGCCACTTACAAAACTTTATGATTTGGGTATATTTCTTCACCTTTCTGTGCTGTTTGCTTATCTGTATAATTGAAATAATACCAACTACATGTCCTAATTTGGGGATAAGTTCTTTTAAATGCCTCTAAGAACCCAGCACAGTGTCTGGAGTACAATAAAGGCCCCATAAACATTACTAGAGGGATGTGAGGACCTACACATCCATTTGGGACCCAGCCTGTGATGATGCGGGGGATGGCTTCCGTGTGTGTGCTCAGCTCCAGGCATGGCTGTATGGGGCCCTGCACTGTGGGCACTGGCTGGTGGGGATGGAGGCAGCAGAGTAGGATCAGGGATGGGCAGAGCCAACGCCAGCACCTGGGACTCCCCTCCCTGTATTCTGGCTATGTTCGGATGTGTATGTGTGTGGTGGAGGTTGTATTTGTGTATTGATGTAGTTCTGAAAACTATGAACATGTGGGGGGCAGGACTCAATAGAACTATGTCCCCTAGGGATCCAGGGCAGAGTGCTGATGACTGAGAAGATGCAGGGCTGTGTTCACTGGGTAACTTCCTGTCTCCTGGCCCATCTGCGAAGCCCTAGAGCATGTGTTTTAACCTTTTTGTGATCAACCCCCAAACTGTGTGGAGGGGCCCAATATATCACAATAATTTGGAGGTCACCTTCCCCTAAAGCCTCTTGGTATCCCTGCTTCAGTAGTCACCTGAGTCCTGCAGGAAGTGACCCAGAAGTGTCCTGGTTTCCCCACTGAAATCAGCAACGATGGGAGATCAGGACCAGGCCCCGTCCCAAGTCGGGAAGACAGGACTGGGGTCACGTACCATCCGCACGTCTAGCCAGCCTTACTGTAACTGCTGAGACTCCGAGGAGCCAGGACTGTCTGTTGTCTCAGAGCCTCAATCATGTATTAAAAATGTTATGGAGAACCTCAGTCCAGAGCTATAAGCAAGATACAACCTGCCCTTGCAGATAGTACATTTCGGCAGGAGATGCTAAGCCACTAACCCCAGGGCAACTTACTTAATTACAGTTAGCAGTAAGGGCTAGGCAGAGGTACAGGGTGTGCAACAGGGCATGAATGGGGACGGTTACTGGAGTCGGGTCCCTGAGTAATCCTGCAGGAGAACGCGCTTCAGGTGAAGGACAGAGCCATGGTAAAGGCCTGTGTGGGGATGGAGGGGAGGCACTTAAGCAACCATAGAGCTGGGGGAAGTGGGATGCAGGACAGTTGGGCAGGCCAGCAGGCCCGGGCGAAGAAATGCAACTTTAGCCAAAAAACAAGGAGATGCCAGGGGAGGGCCTGCAGAAAGGGTTTCAGATATTCGTATTGCTTAGGCTTGGGGAATGTGTGGAAGGCGGCGATGAGGAGGGGCAGCTCACAGATGGGAGGCTCTGAGCCAAGGTTCGGAGCTGGGCCCATGTAGAGCATATGCAGGGAATGGGAACAGCCTATGAGCAGAGACAAAATTTGACATGGAGTAGAGGGAGCCAAGTGAGCAGCAGTTTTAGGGGACCCCCCCCACGCATAATGGGGCTCCCTTATCTTACCATTTGGGAAGGAAGGCCTGATCCCACCATCCTGGCTCTTGCAGGGGTGGTGAGAAAGTGAAGCACATTGAATCCAGACCCCAAACACTTCTCCAGCCAAGATTAGGTGGTCCCGTGTGGCAACAGCAGCAGCTGGATGACATGCTGAGGGGCCACTGAAGGTGGTATTTCTGAGTGGGGGCTTGTTCACCCGTTCACTAACTCATCCATTCTTCTATGCATACATCAAGCCTGTGCCCGACACTGTCCCAGGGACCTGATGGGGTGCTCTGCCTGCAACAACAGTCTGGCTAGGCCTGATATGGGGAACCACAGGCTGGCAGAATGGAGCCAGAGCACTGAGTGCCAGGACCCAGAAGGAAGGCATATTTCCCCATCATGCTCACTCTCCATTCACAGTCCGCTGCAGGAACTATGTGCCACTGAGTGGCCTCCCGTAATGCTATGTACCCTTCCCCGAATTCTTCAACTCTTTCAGGGAAAGCATAATCACCAACAAAAACAACACAGGAAGCCTGGCTTGCTGATCACAACTCTTCTCACCATCCTCATTTGATCAAAGGTGGGCTCTGGCTCTATCTACCAGAGGGCTCAAAGAAAACAGCAGGCTCAAGATGGGACACCAGGCCGGGTCAACAGTCCACCTCCACCCTTCTGCTCTCATCATGGTCTCCTGTCAGCCAAGTTCATCCCATCTCCATCACCCTATGCCCCACTTCCTCTCCTCTCTGAGTCCTGACCATGCTCATTATTACAACAGTTTAGCAATGGCTTGTTCCTTCCTCTTCCTTTGGCCAGAGCTCCAGCCAGGTTTCTCTCACCATAGGTCCTACCAGGTTCCAGCCACACGTCTCCCCTTCAGGCCCAGGAGCTCTCCTGGGGCCCACCACACCTTGTTGGTTTCCCAGCACTTTCTGAGCATGCCAGCTGCACTTGGACACACCACCCTTAAAGCCCTACTGCAAGCTCATATTTCCCAGCCTCACAGGCACAGTAGCTTCTCATCTTGACCTCTCAAGGCTTTTTAAAAAAATGTTTTTATTGATTGATTTTTGAGACCGAGGGAGGGAGAGGGGAGATAGAAATATTGAGAAACATCATTGATTGGCTGCCTCCTGCACACCCCCTACTGGGGATTGAGCCTGCAACCCGGGCATGTACCCTCATTGGAAATTGAACTGGTGACCTCTTGGTTCCTGGGTTGATGCTCAACCACTGAGCAACACTGGCTGGGCGCCCCTCAAAGCTTTTAAGCTCTACCACAGAAGGAAACTGGGATCTGACCAACAGGCAAACCACGGGGTGGTTCTTCGCTGTAGGAGTGTTCACATCCTGCAAGCACCTCTGGTGGTGAGATGTATGACCTCATCCCCACAGCCTACTGGTTTCAAAGACCTAGAAGGAGGGACATCCCGTTTATTTATGCCACACCCCTTCGGCCAGAGGACCCACAATCCTGCCAGAAGTGTACATCATCCCCAATTTACAGTGGAGTAAACCAAGGCTCAGATTCATAAAGGGATGTGCCCAAGGTCGCTTAGATCAGAAGAGGTGGGTTGAGGTAGAATCCAGGCTGTTTAACTCCAATAACATTGGGCTGTGGGTGCAGAGAGCCCCCAGGGTCAATGGCAGGGTTGTGCCTGCACGAGCTGGAACTGTCTGTGAGATGAACCCTTCAGGAGTGGCCTGGGTTGCGTGTCGCCCTCCACATCTGCAGCATGGAATCCCGGCGGGTTGTGTAGGGTAAATGTTTGATGCGGAACCAATGTCTGGGAATGATGTTCCCACTGGGCGTATACAGCTTCTTTCCGGGTGGACCCAAGAGACTGCGCAGGGCCAGGTTGCCAGACAGAACCTTCTCATAGAACTCTGCTCCACCCTGGGCATAGGCTGCAGACATGGAAGCTGTGCGGCGGTCCAGCCAGGCTTCCAGGGCATGAGTGAGAGAGTCTGTGGAGAAGGCGTAAACCACAAAACCTACCACTGCTGCCACCAGGTTGAAGGCAACTCTTAAGTTCATGGGGCCTCCATAGAGCCCCAGGGCATGCTTGGCACTCATGCTCAGTGCCCAAGTTCCTGCCAGGCAAGCTGGGGCCGGCAGGGCCTGCAGGGCAGCTGTACCGCTCTCCAGGTACACCACCTCCCTGGCCAAGGCAAACTTCTGGGCATCATGGGACAGGGTCAGGGCATCTCTCAGCCGGGTACCTTCTGGGCTTTTCCAGTCCACTCTTTGCCCATGTACAATCACAGGGCGGTCAGTGTTGGTCAATGTGTCACCCAGGAAGCTGGCGGGGATGCCCACCACGGCCCCAGCAGGAAGTCTTGGGAAGCCAGCGCTCACCGGCTGGAAGGTGAAAGTGGTGAAGGCCTTGTAGCAATGGCCTGACGGGACGCCAACGTCCTGTAGCACCTCTTGGAAGAGTCTCTGAAGCTTTGGGGAGAGCAGGGCTGGCTGGCCCTGAGGCCAGTACTGGTATAGCCATCGAACCACAGGATCTGGGAAGAGGTGGTACAAGATCTGGGCCCCAAACAGGCCTGCACAGGAACCCACCAATAGGCCTGTCCTATGTCTCTGCACAAATGCCGCGGCCCGCCACAGGGGACCTGCCATGGATGCTGCCACTGCTATACACCTGGGCCGAGAAAAAGAGAAGTCAGCCAACGGCTCCCTGGGTCTGCCTGTAGACTGGAAATCCTCCCAGGGCCACATCCTTTCTAACCAGGGCAATACAACACAGTGGTGAGAGCCCGAGTTCCAATCTCAGTTCACCAGCCTCCCCACTGGCCAAACAGGCATGTGAAAATGACCCACCATTGGGGTGGCTGTGATGAGTAAATGAATGAACACACATAAAGCAATTAGTGTCTGGCACAGTAGTGGACAGCCGTGATCATTTCTGCCATTATTACTTTTATTCCCACAGCATTACTAGTAAGTGCCCAACTGCCTCACTCCATTATTTACCCCAGAGTGAAGCGCTACAACCACGAATTTACAGGTGAAGCCTATGTTCAACTTACTGTGTACTATTGTATGTTAGACAATTCTGACAGCTTTGCATGTATTATCTCACAATGAAATGCTCACAACTCCATGACCTAATGACTACATTTGCCCCTATTTAAAGCAGTGAAAACAGGCATAGACAGGCTAAGTACATTGGTCAAAATTCCAAACTAGTAAGGTGGCTGTTATGGGCTGAATTGTGTCCACCCAAATGCATATACTTAAGTCTTAACCCCAGTACCTCAGAATGGGACTGTATTTATAGAGACGAGGCCTCTAAAGAGGTAGTTAAGTTAAAATGAGGTCATTAGGGTGAGCCCTAATCCAATATGACGTCCTCATGAGAACAGGAGATTAGGACACAGACACAGAGGGAAGATCCTGAGAGCTGACAAGCCAGAAATCGATCACCCACAAGCTAAGGAGAGAAGCCTCAGAAGCAACCAGCTCTGCCGACACCTCCATCTTGGACTTCCAGCCTCTAGAATCATTAGAGAAATGTCTCTGCCATCCAGTTCTTGTCGTGACAGCCCTGGCAGACTAGTGATTCAGGCACAGTATCTGCGCACAGGTGGTCAGGTGTTCACAGCAAACTTCATTTTAGAAAAAAATCGTAGCTCTGGCTGGGAGGCGCGGTTACTTACAGAGTCATCCCTACACCTAAAGGTTGCCAGTTTGATGCCTGGTCAGGGCACATACCCAAATCAGGGCAGGGACGGAGGCAACTGATTGATGTTTCTCTCTCACATCGATGTCCCTCTCTCTAAAATCAATTTAAAAACAGCATATCCTTGTGTAAGGATTAAACCAAAATTGTAATGCCAAATTGCAAACATACAAAAGTAGAAAAAAATATTACATCAACTTTAATCACATGGCCAATCTTGTTTCATCTCTACTCCCACCCATATCCCCTCTCTAACTGGTTTATTTTGAAAAACATCCCGGGCAACCCATTATTTCAAATGTGAATATTTCAGGAAAGTTCACAATTAATTTAACTTTTGTTGAAGCTTCCTGTCTATAAAAAGTTTGTGTGTGTGTGTGTGAGAGAGAGAGAGAGAGGGAAGTGTTTAATTAGAGAATAAGTTGCTGCAAATAAGAACGTGGGGCACTTATTTTAATAAATTCCTAGTCACACACCTGGCCCTTTTTTCCGATGAGGAAACAGCTAGGAAAGGAAGGGTCCTGGCCAGGTCCCGATGCCCGGCACCTGCGCCCAGGCCGCCCCGTCGGCACGCACCTCTCGGCAGCTGTGAGACTTCCTGCGGCTCCCAGCCGGGCCCCCAGGCTCCGCTCGGGACTCCCACTCGCTACCTGCAAGGAACCTGGGGCGGGGATGGGCCCCTGGGTGCCCGCACCGACCACAAAGGCCCGCACGTTCACCTCCGCCGCCTCCACTGCCGCAGACTAGGACGCCGCAACGTGTGCGCGGGGTGGTGCCGGGA
>NW_005368638.1:575477-581232 GCF_000412655.1 Myotis brandtii | reverse complement strand
GCCTGTCGCAGGAGGCTCCTCCCCCAGCTGAGCGCCTTGTGGGTGGTCAGCGCCTTGTGGGTGGTCTGCGCCTTGCAGCGTCCTGGCGGCGGATTGGCCCCTCGGTTTAACTCTGGAGGATACGGGGCTCCGCGGGGTTAGGAGGCGGGTCATAGCCCAGCCTCTGTGGGAGCCCCTGCCCGCCCGACTGGCGGGCTGTGAGCTTTTCTGGGAGGAAGCTCACCGCCGGCGGGGTGCTCTGGGCCTTAATGACCACGCCCTCTGCCCCGCACCCCAGTTCCTCTCAGGTGATTCACACTGTACAGTCCATAGAGCAGCGTCACATCTGTCACCTCGCCTTCCAGCAGCTCTAAGAGTAGGTCAGGGATGGGCTTGCCACCTGTTTTTGTAAATAAAGGTTTATTGGAATACTGTATAGCCAATAGAATGGACATGAGAGTACCTACTACCTCCTAGTGTAATTGTGGGGAGTCAACGAGTTCATGTGTGTATAGTGCTCAGCACAACCCGTGCCATGTAACTATTAGCTGTTATTATTAAGATCTGTTCTGGTTCTGAGACTCCAACTTTGGCTGCTCAGTTGTTTGTATGCAAATGATGCTATAACATCTTTTAATATGTGACCTCAGCCAGATCCAGATGTGGGATATTCTACAGGGCAAATGATGTAGTCTTTCTAACAAATCAATGGCATGAAAAAGATGGAGGCAAAGGAGACTTGAAAGATAGCAGTTAAATGCAATGTGTAGCTTTTATTAGGGTCCTGAGTTAAGTTAGTTTATTGTCAAAAAAGGCATCATATTCAGATTTCCCCAAAGACAACTTTGGGGAAATCTGAATATGGATTGAGTATTAGGTGAAATTAATAAATTGTTTATTTTGTTAGGTGGGATGAAGCATGATATTTATGTAAACAGAAAAGCCCTTCAACTAGAGATGACTATTGAAGTACTTAGAAGTGAAAAGACATGATGTCTGCTATTTAGTTCAAAAGATTACAGCCAAACAAAACAATGAAACAGGCATATATGAAACAACACTGACAAAATGTTGGTAGTTGTTGAAGCTTCATGACAAGTTGGGGAAGGTGTTCATCAGACTGTGCTGTATTTTATATATGTCTGGATACTTCCATAATAAATTTTTTTAATGTGTCTTTAAAAATAGGCTGACCATTTTGAGTTTATTCTTGTGTATGGTGTAAGTTGGTGGTCTAGTTTCATCTTTTTGCATGTGTCTGTACAGTTTTCCCAACACCATTTGTTGAAGAGACTATCTACTCCATTGTATGTTCTTGCCTCCTTTGTCAAATATTAATTGACCATAATGGTGTGGATTGGTTTTTGGGGTCTCTGTTCTGATCCATTGGCTTATATGTCTGTTCTTGTGCCAGTACCAGCCTTTGATTACAATGGCTTTGTAGTATAGTTTGATATCTGGTATTGCAATCCATCCAACTTTGTTCTTTCTCAAGATTGCTGTGGCTATTCGGGGTCTTTTTTGGGTCCATATAAATTTTTGGAGTATTTATTCTAGTTCTGTGAAGTATGCTATTGGTATTTTAGTAGACATTTCACAGAATCTATAGATTTCTTTAGGTAGATTGACATTTTAATGATGTTAATTCTTCCAATCCATGAACATGGTACACACTTCCACTTGTTTGTATTTTCCTCTATTTTTTCCTCCCAACATCCTATAGTTTTTCTAGTGTAGGTCTTTTATCACCTTGGTTAAGTTTATGTGAGAAATGCTCACCTGTCTGAATTCAAATAACGGACTCAGAGATAGAAATATGGTGAAAATGAGACTTTTAATACACTCTCCAGAGTGGGTGTACCATCCGGTTATCCAGGCACACCTGGGGCAGCAAACATAGCCCATTTATTCAGTCCCTCCTTCGGTTCTCATTGGCTGAGCACCATGGGGGTAACCTGTTTCCTCATACATCACCTATGTCTTGCTGTCTCCCATTGGACCATTTAAAAAAATTGGGCTGAGGCCTTCTCTAACTGCCTCCACCTCCTCCTGTCCAGCTGAGGAGGTTTCCACCATGATGCTGGCCCATGTGCCCTTTGTTCTTACATCCCCTTTCCTCCTCCCTACATTCTGTTTGCCCTGGGGAAATTCATCAAATTCCATCAAAAGCTGTCCATGCTGGAGATGGATCACAGAGGTCCATTTCCTACAGTTTATTTCTAGGTATCTTATTTTTTTTAATGGGATTGTTTTTTTAGTTTCTCTTTCTGAGAGTTCATTATTGGTATATAAAAATGCCATCAATTTCTAGGTGTTGATTTTGTATCCTGCTACTTTGCTGAATTCATTTATTAAATCTAGTAACCCCAAAATACCAATCAGAAAGAATGTATGCACCCCTATGTTCATAGCAGCACAATTTACAATAGCTAAGATCTGGAACAGCCCAAGTGCCCATCAGTAGATGAGTGGATAAAAAAGCTGTGGTACATTTACACCATGGAATACTATGCAGCAATAAAAAAGAAGGATCTCTTACCCTTTGAGACAGCATGCAGGGACCTGGAGAGTATCATACTAAGTGAAATAAGTCAGAGAAAGACAAATATCACATGATCTCACTCATATGTGGAATCTAATGAACAAAATAAACTGATGAACAAAGTGGATCCAGAGACATGGAGGCATGGAGGGAAGGCGGGGGAGAGTGGGTGGGTGGGAGCTAATAAACCAAAGACCTTGTATGCACATATATGCATAACCCATGGACACAGACAATAGGGTCGTAAAGGCCTGGGGTGGGAGGTGAGGGTGAGCTGCTATTGACTCAACACTTTGCACACACACCTTAACTTTAGTGTTGTGTATAAACTATATCTCAGTAAAGCTGGGAACAGAGGAGACCAGTGGTCACTGGGCCCAGGCCAGTGGTTTCATGATGGGAAGATGAGGTTGCTTTTATCTGATTGCTTCTTTTCTCCTCAGTGACTTATGGAGGAAGAGTGTAGAGGGGAGTGCTGGGTGAAGGCTTAAAGGAAGCAGAAAATAAGGGAAAATTCCATTTGAAGGGGGAGAAAGAATCCACCAGGAAAATGTAATGATTGTTGTAAAGAACTGAGTGCCTGTTTGAGATTTGAGACTAGTTAGTACTGTTGTGCGATTTTCTCCAACAGTGTTCAGGTGCTCAGGTGCAGGGATAGGTAGATGGAGTTTGAAAGCCAAGTACAGAATAGGGAGCAATAGGCAAGGGAGGTGGGGCCGTTTGCAAAGAAGTGATGATGTAGCGGTGGACCAGGAAATCTAAGCTGTTGAAAAGGATGGTGAGGACCAGTGGGAGTGATTTATGTGCTTAACACTTAAATGATGCATACCATGTGCCCAGCACTGTTTCTATGCACTTCACAAAAGGCAAGATTACTGGCCCAGTTGGAATGGGGTCACCACAATAAGCCAAGTAGAAGTATAAGGAGGTGGAAATTAGAGGGTGGGAGGCGCTGGCAAGGCCAAG
Source organism: Myotis brandtii (assembly GCF_000412655.1). Classification (NCBI taxonomy): domain Eukaryota; kingdom Metazoa; phylum Chordata; class Mammalia; order Chiroptera; family Vespertilionidae; genus Myotis; species Myotis brandtii. The sequence goes on along the minus strand of NW_005368638.1, from coordinate 577,745 downwards.
AGTATGACTGTGGGAGACAATGACTGAGGTGAAGTTGAAGAGATTATAAAGAATTGAGAAGGTGTATTAATCATGTTTTTATTTTCTATATTTTATAATGCTTTGACAATTTACGGGCCTTCCTAATCTGAAGAGATTACCCCTCCTAGAGATAGCAAAGGACTCCATCCATCCTCACTCTAAGGGTACCTTTTATAATCAAACCAGCTAATCCAGAATCCATACCTTCCACCGGCTTCTTATCTAATTCTCAGTCCAAGTCAATATTTCCCTTGTCCTAAATCACCAGTGCCAGGTACCGGACAGCTAGAGACCACCTGCTAGCCCAGAGCCTGCCAAAATTATACAAACTAGCCAAACCTAGACTTGCTCAAACTCCCCTACCCTGCTTTGCTCACTCCCCCCTACCCACTTCCCCCATGGAAACCACAATAAAGGCTCTGGGCCATGCTTTTCACTTGCTCTTTCTGCTTCTTGTCCAACCCTGGTACTTCCCCATGTGGCCCTGCATGGCATGTCATGGTCCCTCCTCTCAGGAAATATAAATATTAAATACTTTAAATGGCATTGACCTTTCCACATTGTTCCTCATTCACCTCTATACATTAAATCTCAGATGCAATCAAAACAGGAGGCTCAGTTACAAGAGGCCAAATGTTGGGTGGATTGTCTCTGCCAATGTTGAATTTGGCACGAATTGTGAAAAGGGGAATGGTGAAGAATACAGGAATCCAGATCCTAAAATAATTCAAGAATGAGAGAGAGAGTGACCAGGAGGTTGGTGGATAAAAGCAGCGTGGATGGTGGTGTACTGGACTGGTCTGATGGAATGCATTTCAAAGGACTGAGGTTTGTGAAGAAGAAAGTGGCCACGGGGAGCAAAGAGGACATCTCTTCTATCCTGATGCTCATGGAGCATGAGAAAGAAATTGGTTTCACTTAAGGAGACTATACTGTCCTCAGGGAAGACAGACACGTTTTGGTGAAGGCAAGCAAGAGAAGTGAATGTTCAAAGAAGGAGGTGAAGATGAATGTTCAGAGAAGGAATTTGCTGAGGATGGACCAAGAATTCTAAAGGTTACAGTGCAGTTTGGGAGGCCTGGGTGATTGGGAAAAGATTAGAGGAAAAACAGGAAATACAGGAACAAGCATCATGGACATGATGAATTCCAGGACATCTAATGTGTTTTTTTTTTATTGCAAAATGAAAAAATACACATAATATTTATCATTCTGAATATATTTAAGTGTACAGTTCCATGGTATTAATATATTCATAATGTTGTGCAACCATCACCACTATCCATCTCCATAACTGTGTTCATCTTGTAAAATGGAAGCTCTATATCCATTAAACACAAATTCCCTATTTCCCTGCCCCCAAGCCCCTGGCAACCACCATGCTACATTTGGCCTCTCTGATTTTGACTACTTTATGTATCTCATAGAAGTAGAATCATACAGTTTTTGTTTTTTTTTTTTGTCACCGGCTTATTTCACTTAGCATAATGTCCTCAAGGTTTATTTATATTGTAACATTCCCTTCCTTTTTAAGCTGAATAATATTCCATTGTATGTGTATAGCACATTTTGCTTATTCACTCATCTGCTGATAGACACCTGGGTTCCTTTCACATTTTAGCAATTGTGAATAATGCTGTTATGAACATGGGCATACAAACAATCTCTTCAAGATCTTGCTTTCAATTCTTTTTGGGTATATGCCCAGAAGTAGAATGCCTGGATCATAGGGTAATTCCATTTTTAATTTTTTGAAGATCCAGCATACTGTTTTCCACAGGGGCAGCACTGTTTCACATTCCCACCAACAGTGCACACAGGTTTCAGTTTCTCCACCTCCTTGCCAACACTTGTTGTTTTCTGGCGGGTTTGTGTGTTTTGTAGTAGCCGTCCTAATGGGTGTGAGGAGGTATGTTGTGGTTTTAATTTGCATTTTCCTAGTGATTAGCAATATCTTTTCATGTGTTTATTGACATTTGTATATCTTCTTTGGAGAAATGTCTACTCAAGTCCTTTGCCCATTTTTGAATCAACTTTGTTTTTCTGTTGTTGAGTTTTAGGAGTTCTTAATATACTGTGGGTATTAATCACTTATTAGATACTAGAGGCCTGGTGCACAAAAATTTGTGCACTCGGGGGGGTCCCTCAGCCCAGCCTGTACCCTCTTGCAGTCTGGGACCACTCGGGAGATGACCACCTGCTGGCTTAGGCCCGCTCCCTGGGGGATTGGGCCTAAGATAACAGTCA
>NW_005368638.1:560817-574576 GCF_000412655.1 Myotis brandtii | reverse complement strand
GGGACCCTCACCCCATGAGGGTGTGGCCATCCTGGGTGAGGGGCTGATGGCTGTTTGCAGGCTGGCCACAGCCCCCAGCCACCCAAGCTCCCGGTGGAGGCTGGCTGGAAGCAGGTATCTGGGATTTATTTAGCTTTTATAATTGAAACTTTGTTGCCTTTTGCGGAGGCCACAGCTGGCCAGGGCGGGCGGGAAGCTTGGATTCCTCTATCGCCGGGGCAACCAAGCCTCCTGCTTGCTCCAGCTCCGTGGCTGCCATCTTGGTTGGGTTAATTTGCATATAGTCGCTCTGATTGGCTGGTGGGTGTGGCTTGGGCATAGTGAAGGTACGTCAAGTAGCATCTTTGTCTTTTAGTAATGTAGATTTCAGTCTTTGATACAGTTTTAGTTAATTTTTATATGTGGTGCTAGGCAAGGGTCCACCTTTTTTTTTTTGTATGTGGATATCCAGTTTCCCAGCACCATTTGCTGGAAAGACTGTCCTTTCCTCATTGAATGGTCCTGCCATCCTTGTCAAAAATCATTTGCCCATGTATGCAAGGGTTTATTGCTGGACTCTCTATTCTGTTCCATTGGTCTCACTTTATGATAGTACCACATTGTTTTGATTAGTGTAGCTTTGTAATGAAGTCTGAAATCAGGAACTGTGAAACCTCCAACTTTGTTCTTTTTCAAGTTCATGTTGGTCCCTTAAGATTTCATATAAGTTTTAATATAGGTTTTTATATTTCTGGGAAAAATAGCATTAGAATTTTGATAAGGATAGCATTGAATCTGTAGATTGCTTTGGGTTGTATCGACACCTTAAAAATATTAAATCTCCACCTCATGAATAAAAGGCAGCAGGAAAAGAGGAAAACCAAATATGAGATGGATTGACTCCATAAAAGAAGCCATAGGCAAGAGTCCCTGGGAGCTGAGTAGGGTTGTTGAGGATTGGACATTGTGGACTTCACTCATTAATAAAGTCTACAGGAGTCAGAGCTGACTCAATGGTACTTAACACATACAATCCACAAATATGGATGTGTTTCCATTTATTTGTGTCTTCTTTAATTTCTTTCAGCAATGTTTTATAGTTTCATTATACAAGTCTCTTACCTAAAACACAATTCCTGTGTGTTTTATTCTTTTTGTTGCTATTCTAAATAAAATTGTTTTCATAACTTCCTTTTCAGATTATTTATTGCTAGTGTATAGCAACTGGTTTTTGTGTGTTAACTTTGTATCCTGCTACTTTGCTGAATTCACTTACCAGCTCTGACAGGAATTTTTAGGGTTTTCTGAATATGAGATTACATCACCTGTGAACAGAGATAATTTTACTTCTTCCTTTCCAATTTGGCTGCTTTTATTACCTTTCTGTGCCTAATTGCTCTGGCTAGAACTTCGTGTGCCATGTTAGATAGAACTGGGGAAAGTAAGCATTCTTGTCTTGTTCCTGATCTTAGAAGAAAAGCTTGCAGTCTTTCACTATTGAGTATGATGTTTACTGTGGGGTTTTCATATATGGCTTTTATTATTTTGGGGCAGTTTTCTTCTCTTCCTAGTTTGTTGAGTTTTTTTCTCATGAAAGAGTTTTGAATTTTGTCAAATGCTTTTGCTGCACCAATTGAGATAATCATGTGTTTTTCCCCTTTAATTTGTTAATGTGGTTGATTTTTGTACCATTCTTCCATTCCAGGAATAAATCCCACCTGGTCAGGGTGTATGATCCTTTTAGTGTGCTGCTGGATTTGTTTTGATAGTATTTTGTTGAGGATTTTTGTAACAATATTAATTTTTGATACCAGGGCAATACTGCCACACAGAATGAACTAGAAAATGTCCCCTCTTCTACAATTTTTGGGAAAAGTTTGAGGATTGGCATTATTTGTTCTTTAAATATTTGGTAAAATTCAGGAATTTCTTTGCTGGAAGACTTTTAATTACTGACTCAATCTTCTTACTTATTATAGGTCTACTCAGATTTTCTATTTCTTCATAAAAGATTTCTGAAGGGATGTCTGGCTGTGTTGCTCAGTGGTTGAGCATCAACCTATGAACCAGGAGGTTACAGTTCAATTCCTGATCAAGGCATATGCGGGTTGTGGGCTCAATCCCCAGTGTGGGGCGTGCAAGAGGCAGCTGATCAATGATTCTCTCTCATCATTGATGTTTCTATCTCTCTCCCTCTCCCTTCCTCTCTGAAATCAATAAGAATATGTGTAAAATTTTTTTTCTCAGGGGGCTTCTGGGCATAAAATTTAAGAGTTACTATGTTTTAATTACTATTCAGTTGATTAAAGCAGCGAGTTTATTTTCATTTTTTTTAAAAATAAAGCTATTTTTATTTTATTTATTATTGATTTTAGAGAGAAGAAGGGAGAAAGAGAGAGAGAGAGAGGAATCTGTAACCTGGGTATGCGCCCTAATGGGAATCGAACCCACCACCTTTTGGGTGTATGGATGACGCTTCAACCCACTGAGCCACACAGGTCAGGGCTAAAGCAGTGAGGTTAAGTATCCTGTGTCTCCTAAGCTTAAAACTTCAGTTTAAAAATAGTTATCTTGCCCTGGCCTGTCTGCCTCAATGGTTAGAGTGTCGGCCTGTGCACTGAAGGGTCGTGGGTTCAATTCCTGGTCAAGGGCACACACCTGGGTTGCAGGTTTGATCCCTGACCGACAGGGGCGCATGTGGGAAGCAACTGTTTTTTTTTGGCAAAACATTGGTATTCCAGGCCCTTCTTCATTATCTTTACTCCAAGATATAGATTCAGACACTTCCCAAGGCTTCCTGGTTCCTTTTGCTGCGGACTTGTATTTGGGACCAAAATCTACGTGGTTTGGACACATAGATCACTCCACTTGACGCTGGGGGTGATAACGCAGCAGAGGCAGGCTCAGACAGGCTCAGGAAATACATGTCTTTGAAATGTCATGAAACCATACAATTATTTCCAAGTTAACTTCAATCTAACGGTTCTTAAATAAATCTTGTTCTAATATAAAATGATTTCTTTTTTTCTTGTCTTTTGTGAGATACCAGCTCCCCTTATCGCCACAGTATACCGCATGCTCTTACTAACTTCAGCATGCCATGCTGCTTATTGCAACACTGGCCAGCGAGGTCCAGGGGCCCTTGTCTCGGCTGGGCTGCACACTCCCCGTCTGCTTCCGTGATCCCATTTTCCCACAGAACTAGCACTGCTTAGTGTCTTTTTGCCGTCGGAAGCTGGGACTAATGTGCTTACTCTCCCTGAGGGCGAAAGTTTCCAAAATACACCATCGGAAGCCAGCGGTGACTATAGTGTGAGCAGTTAGATTGAGTAATATCAGCTCACTGGGTATCAATGACATGACTTTATTTTTCCAGTAATTGCTACCTACTATACTTTCAAACCATCTGATTTCCTGCTTCTTAGCAGGCTCCCTTAATGATGCACAGTTCAAATCTGTCATTTGTCCACCAATAGCAGTTGCTGAGACAGTATCAGTTTGGTGAAGACTCAGACTCATTGTCTGTTTTCAAACTTCAGGCCTGGTATTTCACACCAAGCTGCCCCTACCACATTAGCATCCCACTCCCAGTGCAGACTAGACTTGTGGCTCCAGGGGCTTGGGCTGGGGGTATGGTCTGCTCTCTTTCCCTCCGCTCTTCTTCTTGCATGACTGCTCACTGGGGCTCCTCCTACTTGTGGGTCATGCTGTGAACAGCCGATGGTGGTGGTAACAACGTTTCTGTTAACCAAGCTTGAATTTTAGTGGTGGTGGAAGTAAACAGCACTCTATGGCAAGGTGGGATTAGTCTTGGTAAGTACTCTAGACTTAGAGTCTAGGGCAGTTGTTCTCAACCTTCCTAATGTCGCGACCCTTTAATACAGTTCCTCATGTTGTGGTGACCCCCAATTTCATTGTTACAAATTGAACATAATTAAAGCATAGTGATTAATCACAAAAACAATATGTAATTATATATGTGTTTTCTGATGGTCTTAGGCGACCCCTGTGAAAGGGTCATTCGACCCCCAAAGGGGTCACGACCCACAGGTTGAGAACCGCTGGTCTAGGGGAAGGTGGGCAAACAGTTTAGATAAGGCCCACAGCCGTTAGCTGGAAGTTATAGGATAGGCCCGGGGCATCTGGTCAGGCTTGTAATTGAGGTGAATGTATCAGCCCAAAGCAGAGGCAGAGCTTCTGGAAGGCCAGAGTGGGAGGGGGAGCAGCAGAACCATTGGTGTCCCAAGGGTGGCCAGTGTGGGGCTCCGGGCAATCTGGGTCATGAGAGTAGCCTGTCCCTAGGTTCTGCCTCAGCTCAGGTCAACTTCTGCCACCAGGAAGAGTAAGCACTTCAAGAAAGGCCCCTCCTTCTGTGGGCCACTAGCTGCTGAGAGATTGACGGCTGTACCTGGGCTAGGGCGTGTGTGTGTGTGTGTGTGTGTGTGTGTGTGTGTAAGGGCTGAGCTATTGGATAGTGGGGAGTAAGCATTGTCTGACAACCTTCTATATACATCTTAATGTCTTTTGTGGGTTTGTTTTTTTTTTGCATCGTTTCCTTTGAAGTCTTTTCACAATGGCTTTAACAAACTTCCTGCAAACAAAGTATCTGAAATAAAACATTTAATTGAAGATACTTCCTCAACAAATAAACATTGAGATCCTAATAATAGCTAATGTTTAGTATGTATTGTGCTGTAACATCTCATTTAACCCCATAACAATCCCATAAAGTCAAAAAGGTTATTCCCCCTATTTAATAAAAGTCGAGAAAACTGCATGAATTTGCTAAATTTGTGGTGACCACACCCATATTTAGCAGGACGGGATTAGATGATGTTCCATGTCCTTCCATCTCTGATGTTCTGGATTTTAAATTCTCTACTCGGTTTAACTCATTTTTTTCCTATAACAAATATACTCTATGAACACATATGTCCATGGAAAGGTGAACAGATATTAGATATATCGTTCTCGTATTTCTTTTACATTCTTTGATCCAACAAACATTTATTGAGAGCCTACCTGTGCCAGACATCTCGCTGTGTGCTGGGTGCAGAAATGAGTGAGATGTGGCCACTGCCCTATGGGACAAACTTACCACTGTGTTTCTTTAGCTCCAGACCGATTGCTCTTAGAGCCAGGGCTTTTAGAGTAAGCACAGCCAGAAAGGCACTTACAAATAACTAAGTAAAACATAAACATCATTATGTAATATCTTTACACTTAGAGACCCAAAATTTGAAAGTTTAAATAAAAAGTAAAGAAATGTAAATCTGTAATATTTTCATTGATTTTCATGTGATCGAGAGAAGAGTGGAGTAGGAATCAGGGAGCCCAAACCAGGCCGTTTTGTTTATTGGGCAAATCCATGAACCTCTCCGGACCTCAGTTTCCCCATATGCAAATCACCATAGTAACAACTACTCTGCGTGTCTCAGAATGTTGTGAGGAAAATGCTTCACACACTAAAAGGAAGCGATTATAATTACTTGTAAAATGAAGCAGCTTAGTGACTTATCGTGCTGTTCTTTGGTTTTATATAGTTTGGGCTTTAGAGAGAGAATGAGGTGACAACCGAAGCGATGCAGGAGAGAGCGAGCTGGCAGTCTTTAGGGGCAGCTGTTTAGGCCTGAGCGCCTCGTGCCCTCAGCCAGCCCTGGCTTATATCCGGATGTCGATGGAACCTGGCTCTGGTCCCACAGGAAGCCCTCGAACTTCATGTGGCCAATGATTTCACTGAAGGAACTTTTTCTGTGGGGCTTATCCCAGATGACAATATATAGAAGGTCTTCTTGCCTTTGCCACCTAGTGGTTGTCTGAAATAAGGGAGGAAAGCAGAGACCATCATTCCTATTTGGAAGTCGTGTTGCTTGGCTTCATGGTGGGAATCCTAGGCTACTACTTAGGCAGAAGAGGCCTTTCTTGTAGCATCCACCAGGTGGCACCAGATCCCCAATATACTCAGCCCATTCCAGGGGCCACAGCTGAGATGGGCCTTGGAAGGCAGGGAGAGAAATGAAAGGCATTGGCTCTGGTTTATGGGTGGGGAAACAGATGGATACAGATACATGCACTGACATGAGAACAGGTTCAAAGTCAGTGTAACACGCCCTAAGCAAGAAGCTCACACAAGTAATGCAGTGCTGGCTGCCAGGAAGAAGGCGGGGCTGGGGGAGGTGGGGTTGCAGGGGCTCAGGAACTGCTGGCTGGACGTGCTGAGTGCAGTGGCTAGTTGGGGTGGAAGGTGGACGTCCAGGGAGGCAGCTCCCTGAGTAGGCCTGACAGGGCCCTTCCCTCTCAGTAGCGGTGGGGACTAGACACTGGGAGATGACTTAGTTCCGCCTCGGAAGTAGTGCAGGGCCCAAGGGCAGGGGCCTGGGGAAGCCTCAGCTGTGAGGGACTTGAAGGCCAGAAGGTGGTGGAGTCTTAGGAGCAGCAGGCGCGAAGGTGCAGGTGTGAGGGCAGACTTAGGGGACTGCTGAGGCCGGTGAGTGCGGAGGAGGGATGCAGAGGGAAGGGCAGGGTTCTCGGCCCCTGGGAGCCTTGAAAAGATTACCAATCAGGCCCTAATTGGTTTGGCTCAGTGGATAGAGCCTCGGCCTGCGGACTGAAGGGTCCCTGGTTCGATTCCGTTAAGGGCATGTACCTTGGTTGCGGGCACATCCCCAGTAGGGGCCGTGTGGGAGGCAGCTGATCGATGTTTCTCTCTCATCAATGTTTCTAACTCTCTATCCCTCTCCCTTCCTCTCTGTAAAAAGTCAATAAAATATATTTAATAAAAAAAAGATTACCAATCAGAAGGATAAACTGGAAACTACAGAGACTGATTACCTACAGGGAATAGTCTGACGGTGGAAATAAGATGAGGGAATGGGAACTGGGAGTAGGAATGAGGGGGCAGGACACTTGCCTGAGTCTGACTCTCAGAACCAGTGTGATGCTCCACACACGCTTCACATGCCCACATATAAACAAACAGCTAAAACCCATGAGGACACGGGGGACCCCGAGGTGGATATAATCAGTGAACCCGACCGCATCCCAGATGTGTAACATAACCACACTGATAGGAGTGGCGAGAAAAAGAAAAGGACCGACCTGAGTGACCTAGGAGAACTGTATTCTAACTGGACCCTACAATGTCAAAGACAAAATGAACTCAAGTAAGAACTGTGATCTGGTTAGTACATGCGTTTCCCACAGGGAGATGGGCTACAATTCCGACATTACTCTGTGGCTATGCTAGCACTGAACGAACAAGTCACACTGTGGACAGGAGAGTGGGATGAGCACTGCTAGAGAAAGAAGGTACCAACGAGGAGAGGGGGAAAGCTAAAGTGAACCTCATAGGCTGGACTGAATCAGAAGTAGCAGTGTCAATTCAGGGTTTGTAAGCTAGATAGATAGATATACAGACGTGGTTATGCCTGTGGGTTATATGAATACATGTATTCCCAAGCTCTGTCCACTGAGAGAGACTAGAAGCAGTGAGACCCCAGTGGCGATGAGCTGCGTGGCTTCTAAGTGAAGGGAACCAAAGTTTTGCTCTCCTACAACTGCCCTTTTGGATATGGGGAGACTGATCTTAAGCTGGTTATTAAAAAACAAAAGACTCAGAAAGAACCTTTGACCCTCCCTCTTTCCTGCCAGAGAGATTCGTGTGGAAAGGCCTGTTCCGGGAAGGAATTCGCAGGATGCCGCCTTGGCCTGATCGAACTGAGCGTGATGGACGGGAGGGCTGCGGGGGGAGCCGGTGGCTGGGTTACCTCAGGGCCTGTTGCCTACCAAGGATTTATCTGCTATGAGTGTTCCACAACTCCTCAACCTGTAAATTACCCAGTTCCTTTGAAATCTCAGCCCCTGCACCCCACTTCCTCTTGTACTGAATATTACCTTAAGGTCTTTGGGAATTTTCATGCTTATGTGTATTCCCAGTGCATACATATTACAAATTTGATTTTCTCCTGTTAATCTGTCTCTATTAAGACAGATTAACTTAGAAAAACTTAGAAGGTGGGAAGAAAAGTTTTATTTTAGCATCGTTCTCCCATAAAAGGAACCAAGGCTCTTTGGAGAAATAGTTGACTCCAGGGTTGAGGCAGAGAAAATACAAGATAAACTTGGGATATCTTGTAATGCCAGAAAGTAAGAAAATGCTTTAAAAAGGATGGGGGCATGTTTAAAGGACAGAGTCAACCTGAGGGAACTCCCAGTGGCCAAAGTTGAAACAGTTTGAGCAGCAAAATAAATAATGATGGTATTGAAGTATAACTCATATAATAAAATAAATATCCATCATTCTATTCTGATATAAATAATGAATGAGTGAATGAATGAATGAGGGAGGGAAGGAAGGCGGAGGCAGGTCATGGGAATCATCATTAAGCAGACACCGTGTTAATAACTGTTGTAAACAAGAACCACCGGTGGGTGCTGAAGTTGAGGAGAAATAGGACATTTGCATATTCTCAAATCATCTCCTCTAAGATATTAACTATCAAGAGAAAATTGGAAATTTTTCAGTGGAGAAACTCAGCAGACAGCTCTTTAGTCAAGTTTAATCACCAGCAGTAAGACCCACTGACAGCATGCACCCTTGCTAAGAGGCACCAAGCACAACATGCCACTCCTGTGGATTTCTTGCAGATGCATAACCTCATCCTAATCGTGAGAACACATCAGACAAACCCACGCTGTAGGACAGTGATGGCGAACCTTTTGAGCTCGGCGTGTCAGCATTTTGAAAAACCCTAACTTAACTCTGGTGCCGTGTCACATATAGAAATTTTCTGATATTTGCAACCATAGTAAAACAAAGATGTATATTTTTGATATTTATTTTATATATTTAAATGCCATTTAACAGAGAAAAATCAACCAAAAAAATGAGTTCGCGTGTCACCTCTGACACACGTGTCTCAGGTTCGCCAGCACTGCTGTAGGAGATCCTAGAAAACTACCGCCCAAAGTGTCAAGGTCATGGAGATAAGAAGAGACCTCGAGGACTATGGCAGATTAGAAGGGACGAAGGAGACGGACTGAATGCCGTGTGGCGTCCTGGGAAAATAAAGGGGCATCCGTCAGGAGCATGGTGCCAACCTCCATGTCCTGCTTCTAATAGTTGTACCGGGTGGATGTTAACGTTGGGGGAAGCTCGGTAGCATATATGTGGGAGCTCTGTATCAGTTTTATAGACTTCCCTTCTGTCTAAAATTATTTCAAAGTAAAAATTAAAAAAAAAACTGGCTTAGGATGGCGGGCAGGGGACACGTGTCCCAGGGTGCCTCCTCTCCACCTTGCCCCCACGCTGCATCCGGAGCACCCGTGTTTTCCTTTGTTGGTGTCACATGATACCGACCCTGAGGTGAGCCTGCCTGCCATCCTCCAAAAGGCCCTGGTGCCAGACAGCCCGTGTTCTGACTGGAACGTCTGGTGCCAGGGTCCCCTCATGGCCTCCTTTTTGCACCCCTGCTCCATATGGTCCCTTCTCCACAGGGGCCCATAAAGTCTGTTCAGAACAGGAAAAGCTCATGTTACTCCCTTGGTCAAAACTCTCCGAGGGCTCGGCATCTCACTTAGAATGAAATCCAGAGCCAAAGTCGTGTCCTGGCCACGAGACCCCACGTGACCTGCGCCTGCATCTCTGTGTTCAAGCCCCCCTTGCCCCTCAGCTCACTGTGCTCAGCCCCTTGCCCTCTCACGGGTCCTCTGGGAGGCCAGGCACACACCTCTGAGGGCCCCTGCACGTGCCCCTCTGCCCAGAAAGCTGTCCCCTTCCCTCAGGTCTCCGCTCAGTGGCACCTCCTCTGGCAGGCTTTGGGGGCCACTCCCGCTCCCCTCGCCTACTTCAGTCTTCCTTTGTAGCACCTGTCACACCTGGCATCATGCATGTGTGAAATCTGGGTTTTGCCCAGGGTAGGCTGTAGCTGTGTCCCTTCCCGGACCACCGGGAGCCTGGCTCCTGGATGGCTCAGCAACGCCAATGGAACTTGTGTGTAAGTGTACATTTTTGTGTACAGATGTGTGTGTGCGTCTGCTGTGGAAGACAGCCCGTTTCCTGCTGTGACCACTGCCTGGGAGCAGCCAGACCTGCCAGCTAGATCCAGGACAGAAGAGGGGTCACTCCCTGAACCCCCTCAGAGGTTGTCTGACTCCTCCCCCGTGCCCACGGTGCCCTGGTTTGTGCTGGTTCCTGGGACAGGCCAATAGTTGGCCTGGGAAGCAGGATAGGCGGTTTCCCCTTGCCTGGGGCGGATCAGGCCCCAGGACCCTATCCCTCCTGCCCTGTCCTATATCCCCCCAGCACCTGCCAGGCGGTGCAGAGGGTATCATGGCTTCTAGTGCCGCCTGGGATGTGCCTCCTATGTAAGTTCCCTTAATAAACTCTTTTTTGGAGTTACTCAAGTATGCTCACATGGTGAACATTTATTGAGCCATACTCTTTCACTTTGTGCTCTTTTTTTGTACATGTTACATTTTTAAAAACTTGTTTATTGTCTTTCCTGGGGTGCTTAGTACACTCATAATGTGATGATCGAGTTGTGTCTTCCCCTGCTCTCCCAGCCCTGGGACATGTTCCCAACCACCTGCCCGAGCGCACATGTGCTCTGTGCTGTCTCCCAGGCCCGCATCATGTGCAGTGCCCGCTCTCCCCTCCCGCGCCCGGCCAGCAGTGGTGGCTTACGCCTTTGTCCCACGGCGGATGGGCACCCATCCGACTGCAGAGATACCCCCTGTGGGGGCCGCCCAGGCCCAGGGCGCCTGAGTGATTGTCAGGACCCGGCCAGGGGCAGCGTGCGGCTCCCGGGTGCATGGACTTATCCTGGGAAGAAAACTGGCCCCTGGAAGGCAAGTGCACCATTTTCTGTTGTGGGTGGGGTGGGAGATGTGAATTTTGGACTTTGCATAGTAAAAGTAATGTGACCTCATTTTATCCCTTAAGCAGCGATTTTCAGCTGCTGTGCCGCAAGAATTTTTAAAACATGCAATACCTGACTATTTAGCTAGGGGCACTGATCTCTTTTCCCTTCGATTGTCAGATAAAACATGACAACAGCCAACACATCCACAGCCATCTGGTGTGAATGAATCAAAGTTATACCCCCTTTTTTTGGGTCAGGTCGGCAAAAAATATATATTTTGGTGTGCTGCAGAATTTTAGTAATTAGTTTATGTGCGCCAGGAGATGAAAAAAGCTGAAAATTGCTGCTTTAAGCTGATAATGTGGGACACATCTGTAGCTTAAAAAAGAGGAGGAGATTGGCGACAAGGAGAGGGAGGAGGCAGAGAGAGAAACAGGGTCTGCTGTGTCCCTTGAATGAAGACGGTGTCCTCCGGCGGCAGTAGGCAGTGGCCCTGGCTCCCGCCACCCCTCCAGCCCAGCACCTACGACTGGCCTGGCTCCGAGTGCCTACCAGTCCCTTCCTGATTCTGCCCAGGCCTCACAGTCACAGGCTTCCTGGGGCCTCACCAGCGTGGGGAGTCACCTGGCTTCGGGACTTTTGGATTTCTCTCCTGGGGACAGGTAATGCGGCCTCTTTCTGGGGAGGGAGTGAGGACTGAAGGAGCACTGCTCTCACGGTCAGCAGAGGGCCTGGCACGTGTGAGGCCCCAAGGAAAACTGTTCTTCTACTTGGATGGACAGGTAATGCGGCCTCTTTCTGGGGAGGGAGTGAGGACGGAAGGAGCACTGCTCTCACGGGTCAGCAGAGGGCCTGGCACGTGTGAGGCCCCACAGAAAACTGTTCTTCTACTTGGATGGGAAGTCTGCCTGGTGCCTCACACACAACTCCCGTGTGAATTACTGCCTCTGTCTCATTCGCTCAATATCCACTCAGACATTATTTCTCAAAACCACTGGGTGTTGAGTAGGGTTGTCAGATTCAGCAAATGAAGATATAGAACACCAGTTAACTATGAGTTTAGGACAAACAATGAATTACTTTTTTAGTGTCATATGTCCCAAATAGTACATATGCTACTGGGGCACAAAACGCTATTTGTAGTGCACCTGAAACTCAGTTGTAACTGGGCCCTGCTGTCCCTGGTACACCTAGTTCTGAGGGGTGGCAACTGGGCTCTGCCTCCTGTTGCTGGTGTCTCCCTCTGTCCCTCTGCGCCCCCCCCCCCCCCGGGCGTTCCCCACAGGAACGGGTGCATAACTGAGTGATAAAAACTTCTATTTTGCACATGGGGCTGGGATGGTCTTGGTCATGGTCTTGGTGTTGGTTTCATGGTGGAAAAACAAATCCCAGAAAAATGTCAGGCTCAACGAATTAATGAAAAGTCCTTTCAAAATTGTATATACAGCCTGATATCAGCAATTTAAGTATACGCATAAAAATAATGGAAGAAATACATCCAGGTATATTTGGATCAGTATGGGCTGTTATATATAGTCCAAGTGCTGCCCTAGCCGGTTTGGCTCAGTGGTATGTACCTGGCCGGCCACAGGACCCACGAGAGGGCGCGTGGCTGAGCACAGCGGGTAGAGCTGGTCGGCCTGCGGACTGAAGGGTCCCAGGTTCGATTCCAGTCAAGGGCACGTACCTTGGCTGCAGGCTCCTCCCCGGCCTGGGCCCAGGTGGGGGCTTGAGCAGGAGGCAACCAATTGACGTGCTTCTCTCACATTGATCTCTCTCTCTGTCTTTCCCTTTCTCTTCCTCTCTCTCTAAAAATCAATGGAAAAATAGCCTCGGATGAGGATTATAGCCCAACTGCCGTAAGCCTTACCAGCTCGTGTAAGTGAACGAAGCCGTGTTGACAAACACAATCAAAGGCCTGATTTTTACTGACATGTTTACAGGGCCCCCAGAGGGGTGTTTTTCCGGTTGCTCTCAAACCAGCCTGCAAGCTCTGCCCCACCATGTCCCCTCCATTTCCGACCCCCTGGCTAGTGTCTGCCAAATCCTAGCTACTTGGGGAGCCAATGTCCTTGCCAAGGCTGATCTCTCCCGAAATGGCTGCCAAAGCCAGTCAGTGAGGGGCTGGTTCCATGCAGAGGTGGGAGAGTGGCCCTCCCCACAGCCTCACTCCTCTGGCCCTGGCGCCCCCCCCCCCCCCCTCCCCTGGACTCTCAGCACCTGGCTCCTCCCCTTTCTTTGTCCAGGAAGTCTCCCACCTGGAAGCTTTAGCCATTGCCATCATACTAATGACATTTTATTTTTAAAAAGAAAAGTTATAACAAAAATGTACACATCATCCACATATCCACATTTCATTTTTTTCTCTAGAAACTTTAATTGCAAAAATGGCTGGAACATAAATGGACACAAAGGACCACAGTGACTTGCAGAAAGTCGATGAGAGGAACTGGCCAGCTGGTTTTTATTCTAGAATCAGGTATGAGTTGAGAGCTTTGGCCCGCACATTCTTCATCTCCTCCAGCACCTTGTCTCCTGTCTTCTCCGTTGGTTGTGCCTGGTCTCTCACCTCTCTAAATATCAAAGAACCAGACAAGGATACATCAGGGCACTCACAGAACACCCACGCCACCCACCAATGCCTCAGTGAAGGTTTAAGGAATATATATATATACTAGAGGCCCAGTGCACAAAAATTTGTGCACTCGGGGGCGGGGGAAGTCCCTCAGCCCGGCCTGTGCCCTCTCACAGTCTGGGACCTCTTGGGGGATGACCATCTGCTGGCTGAGGCCTGCTTTGGGCCTAAGCTGGCAATCAGACATCCCTCTGGCAGCCCAGCAGCCCTAGGGGGATGTCCACTTGCCAGCGGGGAGCAGACCTAAGCTGCAGTCGGACATCCTTAGCACTGCTGAGGAGGC
>NW_005368638.1:557122-559695 GCF_000412655.1 Myotis brandtii | reverse complement strand
CCCAAGGGCTGCCGGGCTGCCAGAGGGATGTCTGATTGCCATCTTAGGCCCAATCCCCCGGGGAGCAGGCCTCAGCCAGCAAGTGGTAACCCCCGAGGGGTCCCAGACTGCGAGAGGGCACAAGCCGGGCTGAAGGACCCCCTACCCCTGAGTGCACAAATTTTTGTGCACCAGGCCTCTAATATATATATATATATAATATTAGTGGTAATTTAGTTGCTAGTGAAACACTTGGCTAAGTGATTCCGACCTGGCTCTCATCTCACTGCACAGTTTCTTAGCATGGCCAAGTTGCCTAAATGTTCAGTCTCCCTTTCTAGATGTAAAAATGGTGGTGATCCCCATCTCCCAGTACTATTGCCAAGTGGAGAGAGAACTGATTCACAGACATCCTAGCACGATGTCTTCTGAATGCTCAGTTGGCTCGTTAAGTCTTCATGTTTGTAAATAAAGTTGACACACAATATCTCTGACTCAGATGAAGACTCCAGAAAGGAGCAGGGGCTAGAGCGAGGGTTAAGCACCTGGATGAGTAGTGGCTGACTGGAGCCCAGAACTTTGCTGGTTGTTGCAAGGAGTTGCTGGGTACAACTTTTTCAATATCTGTGAGGAAATGATGAGTGCATTTGGTTCAAAGGATAGATGTCTAAAGATTGTGAGCTCAGCCATATGATCTACCTAGACAGAAGAATCTATACTAATAAAAGGGTAATATGCTAATTAGACCAGACATCTTCCAGACATCCTTCTGGACATCCTTCCGGACAAAGCCACGGTGGCGGGGGCCAAGGCAGAGGTGGTTAGGGGCGATCAGGCCGGCAAGAGAGGGCAGTTAGGGGAATCAGGCTGGCAGGGGAGGGCAGTTGGGGCGACCAGACTGGCAGGGGAGGGCAGTTGGGGTGATCAGGAAGAAGGCAGAGGGGTTAGGGTGATCAGGCAGGCAGGCAGGCAGGCGAGCAGTTAGGAGCCAGTAGTCCCAGATTGTGAAAGGGATGTCTCAGATTGGAGAATGTGTAGGCCGGGCTGAGGGACACCCCCCCCACCCCCTGTGCATGAATTTTGTACACTGGGCCTCTAGTATATTATAAAATCAAGTGATTCTGATACATTTTCTAAAGAGGGTGAAATGAAAAGTTCTGCAAATGACTGGTAGTTTTGCAAAAGCAGAAATATCTGAAAATGGAGAATTAAAATGTTCCCTAATACATATACTTAAAAAATTAATTGGTACCATTTTAGGGAATCATTTAAAAATATACAGGTCATGTCTTCCTTTAAAGATATTAATGACTGAGTGATATTGTGAAAATCTAAGGAGTGTTGAATGAAGTTAGTCTCACAGTTTCCTGGACATTTTACATGATTCCCTTAGTGGGTATTGAGAGAGGGGAGGTCACCACGAGGGTAGCAAAGGATCTATCGGTTAATCACAGCCAGGGAGGGAGAGCAGATGGTTCTCTGCATTCATGAAAATAGTATTTGCCAGAAACCAAACAGACAGCAGTCTTCCTGGGAAGTCAAACACCACTGGTGAGTTCCTGTTGCTCTGTCCCTGCCTGTCTGCGCTCTGGCTATGTGTGTGCCTGACAGCGAGGCTGAGGCTGAAGGAGTGAGGAAAAGGAACAAGAAGGACAGAGAAGGCAGAACTGAGCATCAGACAGTGATAGAACTAAAGAGACTTTCTGAACCAAAAGAACGTTTGAAAATCATCTATGGGATATTACCTGTTGGAATACTAGTCAGCCAATAAAATGATAATTATGTTGACAATTTTAACACATGAAAAAATGTACAAAAACAATTTAAACTGCAAAATATTTGAATTCAAAATGCATGGCTATGTTTATTAAAATGTGTGAAATGTATGTGTATTTTGAAAAAACTGGAAACTAATTTGGTGTGCAAAATATGTTCAGTTTATTGTTAGTTTATTTTGTTTGGTAAAGTAGCTAAAATACATTTAAAAAGGAAAAAAGATATACTACTTGGGTGGATATGTAAAATAATAATTTCTATTTCATTTAATAATAATTTAATAATCCAGTGGCATTAAACATTAGCTTTGCAGGATGAAAAACCAGGTTAAAGAGCAAATAAGCAGAGAGGTACTGGATATCCTTCACTCATGGGACAAGCTATTCTATGTTGAGGGGTAATTTTTGAAATAGAAAAAAAAGTTTTAATTTAAAACTCCTTGTCAACTGCTTGGAACCTGAAACAAAATGCAGTGCAAAGGGCATCTATTTGCTGAGGTGTGGGAGGTTTCATGGGCTATGTAGTGCAACATGTTATTTTATTGGTAATTAATTGATCAAAACAGAGCCCACTGAAATTCTACTTAAAGCTTTTATTTCCTAAATTTCCTTTTAGCAGACACTGCCAAACTATTTTTTGAGAAGAGCTTGTTTCTTTTTTTTCTTTTTTATCTTTATTGTTGAAAGTCTTACCTATGTCCTCCTATTTCCCCCATTGACCCCTTCTAGACTGCCCCCACTCCCCGCCCCAGGCCTTCACCCCCTTATTGTCTCTGTCCCTGGATTATGCATATATGCATACAAGTTCTTTGTTTGATC
>NW_005368638.1:556135-557072 GCF_000412655.1 Myotis brandtii | reverse complement strand
AACTGTATGTTCCATGCTTCTATGTCTCTGGAACTATTTTGTTCATTGGATTTCACATATGAGTGAAATCATTTGATACTTGTCTTTCTCTGGCTGGCTTATTTTGCTTATCACAATACTCTCCACGTCTCTCCATGTTGTGTCAAAGGGTAAGAGATCCTTCTCTTACTGCTGGATCTTTTTTTGGGGGGGGGGTGCGGTCTAAGAAGCTCTTTCATCATTTATTTTGAATGATAGCTCTGCTGAATATAGTAATCATTGTTTCAGATCCTTGCTTTCCATTACCTTGAATACCTCATGCCATTCCCTTCTGGCCTATAGCATCTGATGAGAAATCCACTGACAGCCTTATGGGAGTTCCTTTGTAGGTAACAAATTGCTTTTCTCTTGTTGCCTTTAAGATTCTCTTCTTGTCTTTAATTTTTGGCATTTTAATTATGATGTGTCTTGGTGTGGGCCTGTTTGGGTTCTTCTTGCTTGGTACACTCTGTGCCTCCTGGACTTGTGTGCTTTTTCCTTCACAGGTTATGGAAGTTTTCTGCCTTTATTTCTTCAAACATGTTCTCTGTCTCTTCTCCTTCTGGCACTCCTATTATGCAAATATTGTTACATGTCACGTTGTCCTGCAGCTCTCTTAAGCTGTCCTCCTGTTTTTTAATTGTTTTTTCTTTTTGGTTCTCTGAGTGTGTGATTTATTTCTACCCTGTCTTCTAACTCACCGATATGAAGTTACATATCTTTTCTCATGCTGTTGAGCATCTTTGCCATCATTATTCTGAATTCTATACAGTGGGGCCTTGACTTATGAGTGTCCCAACTAAAGAGTTTTTCGAGATATGAGCCGTCTCTCGTCCGATTTTTTGCTTTGATTTGCGAGCTAAAATTCGGGATACGAGCCAGCTTCAGATACCCCACCGCTAGTTGGTGCAGTGAACGT
>NW_005368638.1:554380-556105 GCF_000412655.1 Myotis brandtii | reverse complement strand
ACGTGTCTCACTCGTTCACTTTAAGATTTGACATACGAGTAATTTGAGTTACGAGCTCCGTCATTGAACGAATTAAACTAGTAAGTCAAGGCCCCGCTGTATCTGATAATTTTCTTATCTCCATTTCATTTATCTCTTCTGGAGAATTCTCTTGTTCTTTCATTTGGGGCTTGTTTTTTTTCTCCCCATTTTGGCTGCCTGTTTGGGTTTGTGTCAATGTATTAGGTAGATCTGCTATGACTCCCTATTTCTGGTGCAGGACAATGTCAGACACTCTTTCTGACTGGCCCTGAGTACCCTGTTTGGAGCTATCAGCAATCCACAGCTTGTGGCTCCCTCTGCTGGAGCTCGGTGCCTTTGGAAAGGACCAAGCTGTGCACCAGGGTCTGGTGAAGAGCTTGTTTCTGTAGGTCTCTGAAACCATCACAAAGACACTGAAGGAAACCCACACTACTCTAAGACATGTGGGCATTCCTTTAAACAAAGGCAGGGCCTCAAGCCTTGGCTGGTCTTGTGAAGTGGTTAGAGCATCAACCAGTGTACCCAAGGGTCTCAGGGTTGATTCCTGGTCAAGGTAATATACCTAGGTTGCAGGTTTGATTCCTGAGCGATGTGTCTCTTTCACATCTCTCTCTCTCTCTCTCTCTCTCTCTCTCTCTCTCTCTCTCTCTGTCTTCTTCTCCCTCTCCCTCCCTGCCTTCCACTCTCTCTCTAAAAAAAAAAAAAAGTCAGAGCCTCCTAAAACACCCCAAACACATTTAGAAGATGAACTGAGAAATTTACAACACATATAAGAAAAGGTAATTATCCTTAATATATGAGGGACTCTTACAAATAAATAAGAAAAAGATACCATTTCCTATAAAATAGTCAAAATAAGCCCCTCATTTAAAAAAATAGTTGATAAGCTAAGGAAAATGTAATATCTTTTGAAAACAAAAGAAGTTAGAATTAAAACAAGAAGATGGACATTTAAAAATCTATCATATTGGTAAAGAATTAAAAACATTATAATATTTTGTTGAGGGCATTTGAATGTGGGCAGTCCTGACCTCTGCTGGTAGGAGGTATGCTGATGCACTTTGTGGGCAGCAATTAAACAATATGTATTAAAACTTTACAATGCACGTTGTTGTAGCATTTACATTTCTGGGAATTTATCCTAAGGAAACAGTCTGATAAGTTTGCAAGAAATTATGGCACAAGGATGTTTACTGAAGCACTACTGGTAACAGCAAAACATTGAAAAGAATTTACATGATCATCATAAGAGGGTTGGTTAACTAAATTATGGTACATCTACCAGTGAAATATAATGATGTATGTTTGTATTTATAAATATATGTTTATGATATACTAGTGGCCCAGTGCATGTATTCATGTACATTGAAAGGAAATTAATTAGAAGAAATATTTTAATATTGCTCTTTCTCTATAATAGAAGTGTCATAGATGAAAGAAAGTTAGTAAAATACATATGAAAATAATATATAAATTGATTAACAAATAAACAATAATGTCAATAATATGTGAGCGTGAGGCAGTCTGAATTTCTATTGTGCCAATAGTTGGTCTTCAGATACATTCTATCAGTGCTGCCACTTTCTTTCAGCCTCAGAATGTCAACAAAAACAATCAAATTCATGATCGATAATGACAGATTGAAACACACATGTGTGATTGGCGCCAGCAAGAGCTTTATATGTATCACGCATGCGCAAGTCA
>NW_005368638.1:553242-554132 GCF_000412655.1 Myotis brandtii | reverse complement strand
CCCCACTGGGGATGTGCCCGCAACCAAGGTACATGCCCTTGACTGGAATCGAACCTGGGACCCTTGAGTCTGCAGGCTGACACTCTATCCACTGAGCAAAACCGGTTAGGGCTCAGTGTTTATTTTTAAATTGCCAGTGCGCGTCAGTGTACTGGCCGGTCGGTTAGTCACTTAGCCTTTTATATATATAGATTGCTAAATAAAAGTGTAGCCCAGCTGGCATGGCTCAGTGGTTAAGCTTTGACCCAGGAACCAGGAGGTCGCAATTTGGTTCCCAGTCAGGGCACATGCCTGGGTTGTGGGCTCGATTCCCAGTGTGGGGCATGCGGGAGACAGCCAATCAATGATTCTCCCTCATCATTGATGTTTCTATCTCTCTCTTCCTGTCTGAAAACACTAAAATATATATATATCTTAAAAAGACAAAATAATATGAATAATATGATTGAATTTTGGTAAAACATATGTACATTTATTTACTTAAATAAATATTTGGATGGCCACACATCAAAAAGTATAAGTTACTGCTTTTAGGTGGTAGGGTTATGTTTTTATTATATATATACTAGGGGCCCGGTGCACAAAAATTTGTGCACTGGGGAGGGGGTTCCCTCAGCCCAGCTTGCCCCCTATCACATACTGGGAGCCCTAGGGGATGTCCTACTACCTGCTCCCTGCTCCCTTGGGGAGTGGGCCTAAGCCACAGTCTGGCCACCCTTTGTGGGAGTCGAACGGGCTGATCAGGGGAAGGCACCAGCCCCATCACCGCACTGTTGCAGCCACTGCAAGTCAACAATTGCTGGCTGGCTCCACCCTGGTTCCCCGCCTCTGCCGCCATCAACAATCCTTGGCTGGCTCCTCCCTGGCCCAGGCCTAAAGCCTCTGCTGGA
>NW_005368638.1:545057-552681 GCF_000412655.1 Myotis brandtii | reverse complement strand
ATATATATAGTTTTTTAAATGTGTTTTATTGATTTCAGAGAAAGGAAGGGAGAAGGAGAGAGTTAGAAACATCAATGATGACAAAGAATCATTGATCAGCTAACTCATGCACACCTTCTACTAGGGATTGAGCCCAAAACTCGGGCGTGTGCCCTGACCAAGAATCGAACCATGACCTCCTGGTTCATGGATCGACCTTCAACCATTGAGCCACACCAGCTGGGCAGCTTTTGATTATTTTTAATAACAAAAAGCATTTTTTAAATAAAAAGAATTTTTAAAGTATACCTGGAATTTCAAACTTATGAACCATATGAACGACATGTGGTTATGTCCATTATAAAAATATTAATCAATACCAGTTTCTTTAAGGATGATGATGTTTGCTTAGCTGGCTGGCCCCTGATGTAGAGGCAAAGGGAGACATCAACATCTGTCAAGCATCTGGTTCACATCTAGCAACTAGCTTGGTGTCTTCACATTTGAGTCTTATTTAATCCTCACAACTGCCTCGGAGAGTTTGTTTTCTGCGTGTTACCAATGAGGAAAATGAGACCCAGTTACTAAAGGTAAGTAACCTGGCTAGCGATCTCACATGTCATAAATGGTGGAGTTGGGACTCATAGGTCTCATTTGGCTCCAGAGCCCGGAATGAAACTCTTTTCATATGGGATGAAACTCCTTCAGCTATCAATAAGAAACAAACACATCTCTGAGATTAATTGATAAGCAACTGGAAAAGTTGGATTCAGTTTTTAAAGGCGTATTTGCTAACAGTATTTAAAGGAATGCAGCGTGCCTAAAATAAAACACACATCTAATTACCAAAAGTATAGGAAACCTCTTTTCTTAAAACCGTGAGATATGTAGATTCAGACAACATGACAGTTCTGCGGTTCGTGTCAGGCAAATTTTATCCAAGGCCACCTCTTAGTAGGCAGAAAAGCATCCACTTACTTCTCCTTTTTGGTGTCCTTGTGGTCCAACATAGGGAATTCCACTTCGATCATTTCTGGAGTCAACATAATTTCCATATTCTGTTCACAGAGCTCACTGAAAAGGAATAAGAAAACTGTTGAGCTGGAACAGTTTTTCCTTCCCAAAATAAAAGAAATACTGAATCATTTAAGAGTTATGCAACTCCTGTGGTCTTCAAGGTTAGTTCTACCTACTTGTGTTGAGTCCGTGTTAAGAGAAGCAGAGGGCTGATAAATTGCTTTCCACCAATGAACAACAGTAGGAGTCATTATTTATAACCAGAGAATAAAAAGCAATGTTTAAAACAGGATTACAGAATTCATGTTCTTTTCAAGTGTACATGGAACATTTACCAATATTGACCATATCCCAGCCTATAAAGAAGGCCTGAGTGAGTTCCAAAGATTGAAGTCATTCAGAGTACAATCTCTGCCCACAATGGAATTTGAATAGATTTCAACTGCAAAGAAGATAACTAGAAAAAAATCCACAACTGTTTGAAAAATTAAACAATATGTTTATAAATAATTTATGGGTGAAAGAAGAAATGAAAGGGAAAGAGCCAAGTGTTATCTTTGGTCTGCTATCCCTTAGGCCGGGAGTCAGCAGGCTTTTTCTGTAAAGGGCTTGCAGGTCACACAGTCTCTTGTGTAATTACCAACTCTGCTTTTATAGCATGAAAGGAAGCAGAAAATACTCAAATAAATGGGCGTGGTCATGTCATAGTAAAACTTTGTTCACACATCAGTAAAACTGATGACAGGAGATCAGCTATGTCTCAGATACTGGGCATTTCACTAATTGATTATTTACATATAAAAATGCTTAAGTGGGCACAGTGATAGGAGCTTTAAGGACATATTTCCACTGGCTGCTGGATGCTCATCAGTGAAATTAAATGTAAGTGCCTTGGTTTCGGGCCTGTTTTTTTTTTATCCCTCTCCAAGTCCTACCTGTCATTCAAGTACTGACCCAAGTCTACACGACCACTGAAGTCTTCCCACCCACCCACACTGCCTCTGCTCTCCCCTCCCTTGAGCTCCCAGACACCTAAAGATCAGCACATTTGAGCCCTAGAGACCGTGTATCCCCTGCAATGAATTTAACATCTTAACTACTTAGGGGTTCGGCTGGCCTCATTTGGGCTGCAAGCTCAGGCACTGAATGCTCCTCTGAAATCTCTCGCAGCATCCAGCATAATTGTGGAAAACAGACTACATTAGAGACAAAGGTGAAGAGCGTACCGTTCGACTGTATCCAGTCTGTCTTCTTCTGGTAAGGCTTTAAGAGTCGCAGGGACGTCTGTAGGAAGCATAACTGAACTGAGGGAGTCACAGCTGTGGGAAAATCACACAAGCAGCCGAAGGTAAACGATCACGGTAGCAGTCGTGGGGTCTTTGCATAATTTCCTAAAGCACTTTTGTTGTACCCCCGCGAGGCCTTTACCATTCTGTCCGCCTTCGCTCCTGAAATCCCACTGACGTTTTCCTAGGGGCAGAGGCGGGGTGTGACAGGTCCCAGTCAAATCCAAGAACATGTTGCCAAATAAGACATTTCCCAGGGTTCAAAAACATAGATTTTTTTTTGTATAAGAAAGAAGGGAAACTGAGGAAAATACATATATTCTACTTAGCATTATAAAGAGAAACTAAGGATGGATAAGTTAGAAGACCAAGCTGGTTGGTTACCACAAAGGCTGGGAGGGGAACAGGAGGGTGTGACATTGCTCCCTATGCCTTTCCTGTCCTTTTGAGTTTGGAAAGCACGTCGTTGCTCTACACATAAAACAATAACATTAAATCTATAAGAAAGGAAAGAAAAAACCCTAAACGGAAAGCAAACGGAAACAAATGTTTCATATGAATTCCATAGCCACACTGGAGGGACAGAAGAGAAAGAGAGGGAGGAAGAGAAAGAGAAAGGGGGAAAAAGGGAAGGAAGGAATGTGGGAAGGAGAAGTCATCCAAGCAATTTATAAATACAGTACCTCACTATATACTTCCTGCTTTGAATGTGGTGGGGATAGGGGAAAACTACAAGTAAATCCGAACTCTATTGTGCTTGCTTATTAAAGTGGTTATAGGTGCGGTGATTCTGAGATGAGTTTAGATGTGCTGTAAAACTGAGCAAGTAAATGTGTTAGGAGCCAGGGTTCTCACAGTGAGAGAAGGAACATACAAATACGAGCGGGGGAAGGAAGCAATACTCTATGGATAGAGAATTTGTATAAGCACTGGTGTGAAGTCATGATTTCTGATATATATACTGTATATGTGTATGTACATGTGTTTATGTGCACATGTATATGTATGTATGTACACACTGTGTGTGCATGTGTTTTGGTATGTACGTGTGTGTGTGTGTGTGTGTGTGTGTGTGTGTGTATTCCCCACATACACACCCAGGCTTATCTGCTGAAGAGGCCAAGAAAGAAGCCCCCCAGGGGCAATGTGTACAGGGAGCGCCTGATATTGTCTTTCATGTCATTCCTCACTGAAAGGAACCCAGGGAGTGGCTTACTGCCTGACCAAGGCCGAGTGCAGGTTCTAGCTGCCAGCGCACTGGGCCTCCCAGGGGCAGTCGGGGGGTCCTGCCCGGAAGAGGGCCCAGCAGCTGCTCAAGCCCGGACCATCTCCAAAGCAGGCAGCACTGGGAAGACGGAATGGCAACCGCCGCGTGCTTTCCCTGATTACCCGATTTTAAAGTTTTGAAACTATGTTCCTCTTACTTTTTTTGTTGTTGTTGTTAATCCTCATCTGAGGATATTTTTTTCCCCATTGCTTTTCAGAGAGAGTGGACAGGAGGGAGGGAGGGAGGGAGAGAGAAACATCAATGGGAGAGAGACACATTAACTGGCTGCCTCCCATACTCGGCCTGGATCGAACCCGCAACCCAAGTACGTGCCTTTGATGGAGAATCAAACCCGAGACCCTTCATTGCTCAGGTAGGTGCTATGACCACTGAGCACACCAGCCAGGGCTCTTCTTACTTTTTGCATGTTAATATGTTCTTCTGAAATGGAAGTAATGGCAACAACAGAGGGTGGGTGGGTGTTTTGCTCTGCTTTGCTTCTTTTAATGCCTTACTTGGCAAAGTAAACGCTGGCAATGCTAAAGCAGTCCCCAAATTCCTCTGGCCATTTCACTCACCTATAAAACCCAGAAGTCTGGGCACTGGATTAGATAACTCATTCAGTTGCTGTCGACTTTATGAAAGTCCTAAAGATTCAACAAATTCTCTCTAAATTTACTAAAGAGTAAAGAAACCAAGTTGAGGTGTTTTGATTATTCTGAATACCAAAATGACTTGGAATAAACACTAACTATATCACAGGGTTTAACAGCAAATAGGTAACTCTCAAGGGAAAAAGACACAAGGGAAACGCCTCATAAATAATAGGTAATTTATTCAAGCAAAATGGTTGCAAAGTTGAAGTATCATTAATGGATTGGTAAGAATTTAAAAAGAAATGCCGTTATTATTTTATAACTCCTCTTAGAAATAAAAAATCTCCATGATCTAGAATCTTGTATCATGAAAATCCAGGATTCGGAAATATAGAATCCTCTTTTAATTTTATAATCTGTTACCAATTATGGTTTATTTGGAAACAATCTGGCCCAACAGAGCACTCAGACCCAGAAGCTGAAAGTGACAACTCACGGTTGGGGACTTTTCTCTAATTCACGTATAATTCATGGTTAATTCATGGTTAATTCAAGCCCCAGGTACCTGCATTCTGACTGCTTTTTGAAAGAACAGCCTCGGGAGATTTTCCCCCCCTTCATTCTGGAGACCTGTGCGTGGGGCCAGTTGGTGGACAGGGCAATCTCTACCTCTCACCATTTCTCATCTCGCTTAGTCAGTCTCCTGACAGTACCCCACACCAGCTATATTTACAGATTATAAGGGTAAGTTTGAAGTATCCTCACCCCACAAAAAATGGGGTGGTCAGGTGGTGGCAGACCGTCACCATCTGGTGGTAACAGGGGGATTGCAAGCTGTAGTGGGTGGGTATGGAAGGTAGAAGAGCAGGAAGTTATTAAAGACTAGAGGACTGGTGCACGAATTCATGCACAGGTAGGTTCTGGCTGGCCCGCTCTGGCTGGGGATAGGGACTGCGGGCGGTTGCCCGGCCCTGCTCCCTGGTCGAACTCCCAGTTGAACTGGTCAAGGGGACAATTTGCATATTAGTCTTTTATTATATAGGATGGTGCTAATGCATCACATCATCATTTCACTTTAATCTGCATAGCAGTGGGGTGAGGATGCCATCACCATTGCTGTTTCACGGGCGGGGAAACTGTTGCACAAAGTGCTTCAGTAACAAGTAACTCGATGGTGCTAATGCATCACATCATCATTTCACTTTAATCCGAACAGCAGTGGGGTGAGGATGCCATCACATACTGTTTCACAGGCGGGGAAACTGTTGCGCAAAGTGCTTCAATAACAAGTAACTCACCCAAGGACATAGAGCTGGTGACAGCTAGCAAGTAATGGAGCAGGTCTCTCAGACGCCAAAACATTGCTCTGTCTGCAGTGTCTGTGTCACTGCCATTATGGCGATTTTGGGTTTTGGAGATACGCTTAAGTGAAGAACAGAGATGCTTAGTTTATTTTGAGATGGCAGTGGGGTGGATGAGGTATGAGTAAACGCAGAGAAAAAGAACGACTGTTTTTGAAGTCCTACATGTCCTATGCTTGGCGTCATGTTACTCTCCAGGCAAGGAGGAGGAGTAGAGAAGCATTAAGGAGAAACCCAAAGGGGTGGTATTCGGAAAATCTCTGGAAGCAAGTCTGGATTTTCCTTAATTCAGGAAAAGCTTTTCTGCAGGCGAAGAAGGAAGAAGTGAATGAAGCGTTCTGGAGTCACACACTGGATTTCAACTCGCTGCTCCGGCCCCGGGGAGGGGCGGTGGACGGTGGTACACCTGAGGTTGCTGCACCCTGGCTTAGCTCTCCTCCTCCTCCTAAACGAAAATGTCAAGGCTGAGAAGGGTCTTCGCCACAGGTCCAATCCCCCCCTCTGGACAGGAGGGCTGGGCTCGGAGGTGGCCGGGGGCGAGGCTGAGTTACAGCCCCGGGAGGCAGCAGCGTGGCATTCTGCTGAGGGAGAGGAACTGGACACACTGTGGGGAGCCGGGGGCAAAGGTCCCCCGCTGATCCTGTGGTGGCAGAGCCCGGTTTTCCTGACCACTCCTGGGCCATGGCAGGGCTCTGTCACCTTGGGGTGGGCCTCATTCTGAAGCAAGGATTTGAACATAAGGTGATAACAATCATTTCAGGATACTAGTCAAATTTGCTCACCAACAACTTATTTAACTATGTTTATGAGGACAATGAACTAAAGATGCAAATTCAAGGTTTCAGAAGTGGGTTCTTGATCAGGCAGAGCCTTAAAGAAAAGGCAGCAGACTTCTTGTTTGGTATCTCAGGGCTTTGAAGAGGTGTTATATAAGCAGATTGGAAAAAAAAGGGTGACGCTAAATTTCTTTGGTCCAACAATATACTCATTTCCCCATTCTGCTTCTGGAGCTGAGTGATAGGCTGAATCCAGAGCTGAGCTATGCCTCTATATCAGTGATTCCCAAAGTGGGCGCTACCGCCCCCCGGTGGGTGCTGCAGCGATCCAGGGGGGCGGTGATGGCCACAGGTGCATTTGTTTTAACTTTTTTTGTATTACCTTTCTATTCTGAGTTCAATAAATAGTTTCATAATTTCAAACTTCAATGTTTCTAATTTACACCTTTCTTTACTATATTTTACGAAAAAGGTAGAAACATTAATACATATATCTTTCTGTTTAATTGCTATTAAAATTTAAAAAAAATTAATTTCCAGGGGGCGCTGAGTAATATTTTTTCTGGAAAGGGGGCGGTAGGCCAAATAAGTTTGGGAACCACTGCTCTATATGATGATTACTGTGGGCCTTGCTGTGGTGCTCTCACAGGCTGTGGCGTGAGGGAAACATGGATCCTTTGGAACCAGACTGGAACAGTGTAGAAGGCTCATCTTGGCAATTTTAAAATGTGAAAAACTAACCATGAATATTTCAGCTGAATTGTATGGATTGGTTGTTCACTTTTATTAAAATACTAGAGGCCTGGTGCACAGATTTGTGCACCAGTGGGGTCCCTTGCCTTGGCCTGTGGGATCAGGCTCTCTGACATCCCCTGAGGGATCCTGGATTATGAGAGGGGGCAGGCCAGGTTGAGGGACCCCACTGGTGCACAATCGGGGCCAGGGAGGGACCGTGGGAGGGCTCCAGGGCATGTCCAGCCTGTCTCACCCATCCCAATTGGCTGGGCCCCAGCAGCAAGCTAACAGACTGGTTGAGTGTCTGCCCTCTGGTGGTCAATGTGCATCATACCAACTGGTCGAATGGTCAGACACTTAGCATATTATACTTTTACTAGAGGCCCGGTGCACAAAAATTTGTGCACTGGGGGGGGGAGGGGGTGTCCCTCAGCCCGGCCTGTGCTCTCTCACAGTCTGGGACCCCTCAGGAGATAACGACCTGCTGGCTTAGGCTTGCTCCTGGGTGGCAGAGGGCAGGCCCAATCCTTAGGTGCAGCCCCTGGTCGGGCTCAGAGCAGGGCTGATTGGGGAGTTGGGGCGCCGCCCCGTCATGCACAGAGCAGGG
>NW_005368638.1:469639-543901 GCF_000412655.1 Myotis brandtii | reverse complement strand
TTTATTCTGGGCCAGCTTTAGCTCTGGCTCTAGCTCTGAGGCTTCCGCTGCTGAAAGCAGGTATCTGGTTTGTTTGCGTTCTATAATCGAAACAATGTATAACTCCAGCTCTGAGATCCCGGCCGGCTGAAAGCTGGTTTCTGGGGTTTTGTTTAGCTTCTATATTTGTTAGAATGTTTCAAACTGCCAGCTCAGAGGCCGGCAAGGCAGGCGGGGAACGTTGGAGTCTGCAGTCACTGGAGCAAGCAAGCCTCATGTTCGCTTCCAGCTGCCTGGCTGCCGGCTGCCATCTTGGCTGACAGTTAATTTGCATAAGGATATGCTGATTAGCCAATGGGAAGGGTAGCAGTCGTACGCTAATTACCATGTTTCTCTTTTATTAGTGTAGATTATATAGGATGGCCAACTAGCCACCTGTGACACTAGTTGTTTTTTTGTTTGTTTGTTTGTTTGTTTGTTTTTGGAGGTGCTCAGGGTGAGGAGGAGGGTCCTGTCCCTGGCCAAGTGGGCACCTCTGGACACTAGTTGTTTTTAAAGTGTATCTTAAGACCAATTCAAAATTTGAAAATCAGTGTACATCATCTTTTTCTGTGACTAGCAAACTTCCCTTATGCATTAAGAAGGCATAACCTGACACCGATTGGCATGTCACATTTTGGAACCACAGCCTCCGTGAGACATGAGCTGTGCTTACCTCTGTGTTGCCTCTGTCTTGGAGGTGTCGGGCAGAGATGCGAGAACCAGGGGCTGGAACCTCTTCCAGTGCATTATTCCGGGTATAATGTCCTGGAATGGAAGCCGGCACAGGACACTGCATGTAAAGGAACTGTTTGGTGAGGCGAAGCCTAGGAAGGACTTTCATTTCATTCAATTGACTATAGTTTATGCTTAAATATTAATTCCAAAATTTATCATTTCATTCAGTTTGATTGAATTTGTATGAAGCTAAAAGACAAGTGCTCCAGCAAAAGGCATTCAACAATGCAGCACACAATTAACATGGGGCCAACGGAGAGTTCCTTCCCCTGATTCATTAGTCATATCATGATTCAGCAGGCCCTGGGGGGAGGGCAGATGTGGCCTTACCATCTGTTTGGTTATGGTGACTATGGTGCTGAAGCCACAGTCAAAGAGGCTGGTGGTTCATCAAAGGGCATCTAGGCAGGGGAAGCACCTGCAAGTGCAGGGGGGGTCCAGGGGGGTGTTGCCAGGAGGGTGGCCGCTGGGCTGAGTGTGAGGGCGGTTGCAGGGAATACATCTGGAGACGCATGTTGGTTATGAAAGGCCCGAGGGCCAAGCTAATGAGCTTGGAGCTAGTCTCACGGGCAGCAGGACCGCAGAGAGGGTTCAAACTAACAAACAACGTGATTGGAGGGATGCGTATTGAAGGAAGTTTTCTAGAGAGGGCTGACAGCACAGTGGTGGCCTCGGGGGGTGTAGAGGGAGATTCAAAAGCTGTTTGGGGCAGACTGGTAGAACCCAGTGATGGTAGGTATTTGAGGGAGAGGCAGGGATCAAGGATCACATGGGCCATTGCACAAATCACAGAACAAAAAGGTAAGGCCGGAGGAGGAGCTGTTTGAGGTGTAGTTGGCAACAGTAGGGCATCGATAATGACCCGAGTTAGGGATTTATTGAGTGCAAAGGTCCTGAGGGCAACTCCCAAGAGATGTCACTGGATATTCAGGTTGGTTATCTGGGGGAAGAAGGAATTCTTTGGAGCCTCTTCCTTAGTGTGCATTTGTCATACCAGCACCTTGTCCATTCTGAGGTTTCTACACTTGTTGGGGACAAAGAAGAGGCAATCAGGCCATGGGGTTATGCCTGCCATGTGATGGTTTTTGCGGGGTTGAAATAGGAATAAAAATGCATAGGAGGTGTCATCTTCAAGGGAAAAAGAGAGTGTGAATATTGAAAAAGGGCAACTTGCAGCCGGAGAGGTGGGTATGGATGGGGCCAGAGTGGTGTGCGTCTCCCCCCTGGACCTCTGGAGGGCTGTCAGTGCGAGAGTGCACATAGCCATCGTTGTTAGCTTTCTTGTTCCTCAGCTGTGGCTGCAAAGAAGTTGTGCCTTCTTTGTCTCAATTCCAGTGGTGCCCCTCCATCCCTGTTCCCCGCCCTTCCCTGCAGCCCGGGGCCAGCTCTGCCTGCGAGCCTGGGGACGGCATTACCGTGTGATGGAGAAACTGTTTCTGGGTGAGAGGAATGCTGGACCCGCTGTGGGACTCCTTGGTGAACTTGTACTTGGGGTGAGTGCACAGATAGTAATCTATCAAGGTTTCTGTGTAGGTCAGAGGGTGCTTCACAGCAAACAATCCTGGGTTGGGATTCTGCAGGAGAGAGAGAGAAAACGATTCTCGTTTGTTTACTGGCCTATGAGCCAGGCGGAGGGCAGGCACTGCTAATGTTCTCCGTGGCTTCCACTCGCACTGACAGGGCCTCCGTGGCAGCGCCTCTGGGGAGGAGCAGGAGAGCGGGTGTCTTCACACTGGCAGCCCCAAATGTCAGCCATTCATCAGTGTCCCTCTTCCGGCATGACGTACCACGTGGCTGCACTCAGCTCATCACATGGAAACAAGTACAACTGAGATCACAGCTTAAAAATGCTGGACCCGCTGTGGGACTCCTTGGTGAACTTGTACTTGGGGTGAGTGCACAGATAGTAATCTATCAAGGTTTCTGTGTAGGTCAGAGGGTGCTTCACAGCAAACAATCCTGGGTTGGGATTCTGCAGGAGAGAGAGAGAAAATGATTCTCATTTGTTTACTGGCCTATGAGCCAGGCGGAGGGCAGGTGCTGCTAATGTTCTCGGTGGCTTCCACTCGCACTAACAGGGTCTCCGTGGCAGCGCCTCTGGGGAGGAGCAGGAGAGCGGGTGTCTTCACACTGGCAGTCCCAAATGTCAGCCATTCATCAGTGTCCCTCTTCCGGCATGACGTTCCACTCAGCTCATCACAGGGAAACAAGTACAACTGAGATCACAGCTTAAAAAGGCTTAAAGTATTTGTTTCTTAATTCGATGAATTAGGGGGATTTATTAAATAAGCAAAGTGGTTTTAAAAAGCAAGTAAGCTTCTGGCTTTGAAAACAGAAGTAGCTTTTGACAAACTACTTCGAAAAGAAGGCAAAGAAGAGGGTGCCATTTGCTCTATCAGGAAATGTCAACATTTAACATTGTTTTGGTGATGTTTTTAATTGAGGAAGGCTCCATGTGGAGGTAATATCTGGTTTTAGGGAAGATCCTGTTTTTTATTAGTTTTCCAGCAGAACTAATGGAGGCACAGAGCAATTATACCAAAGTATGAGAACACAGAGCCTTGCGGCGACCCTTCCAGGATTTTCTAACAAAAACTCCATTCTTGTCGCAAACAACAACATAGCTGTTGCCCCTTCACAGTTGTTTAATTTCAGATGTTTAAGAACTAGTAGGTTGAGAACTAGTTTGTTCTATTTGTTTGTTTGTATAATTTTTTAAAACATTAAAAAAAAATCACAACAAAACACAGGTCAGCCATTCATCAGTGTCCCTCTTCCGGCATGACGTTCCACTCAGCTCATCACAGGGAAACAAGTACAACTGAGATCACAGCTTAAAATGGCTTAAAGTATTTGTTTCTTAATTCGATGAATTAGGGGGATTTATTAAATAAGCAAAGTGGTTTTAAAAAGCAAGTAAGCTTCTGGCTTTGAAAACAGAAGTAGCTTTTGACAAACTACTTCGAAAAGAAGGCAAAGAAGAGGGTGCCATTTGCTCTATCAGGAAATGTCAACATTTAACATTGTTTTGGTCATGTTTTTAATTGAGGAAGGCTCCATGTGGAGGTAATATCTGGTTTTAGGGAAGATCCTGTTTTTTATTAGTTTTCCAGCAGAACTGATGGAGGCACAGAGCAATTATACCAAAGTATGAGAACATAGAGCCTTGCGGCGACCCTTCCAGGATTTTCTAACAATAACTCCATTCTTGTCGAAAACAACAACATAGCTTAATTTCCCACAAAATTGTTGTGTTATGTTTTCATTTTCGTTCAGTTAAAAATACTTTGTAATTTCTTTTGATTTCCTATTTGGCCTTTTGGCTATTTTAAAGTATATAATTTAGCTTCCAAATTTTGGGGGGATTTTCTAGATATTTTTATGCTATTTATTTCTAATTTCAGATGTTTAAGAACTAGTAGGTTGAGAACTAATTTGTTCTATTTGTTTGTTTGTATAATTTTCTAAAACATTAAAAAAAAATCACAACAAAACCCATGGCTTGTAGAAACCCAATCTCGTTGCCAAGAAACAAATGTCTCCCACAATTTAAGCCAGCGGTTCTCAACCTGTGGGTCGTGACCCCTTTGGCAGTCGAACGTCCCTTTCACAGGGGTCGCCTAAGACCATCCTGCATATCAGATATTTACATTACGATTCATAACAGTAGCAACATTACAGTTATGAAGTAGCAATGAAAATAATTTTATGGTTGGGTCACAACATGAGGAACTGTATTTAAAGGGCCAGAAGGTTGAGAACCACTGATTTAAGGGAACTACAGCCGACCAAGGAGGCATAGAAGTGGGGGAAGGAGAGCCTAGTGTGGTGCCGGCATTGAATGTTCCAGTCAAGCTCACCGGGAAGGCTGCACGTGCTGCTAGGGCCAGGGAGAAAGACAGAAGAGGGGTCTTGCCTGAACTCATTTTTTAATGTAGGTGAATAGTGTTACAAATTTCCCACAAAATTGTTGTGTTATGTTTTCATTTTCATTCAGTTAAAAATACTTTGTAATTTCTTTTGATTTCTTTTTTAGAAAAAATACTTCATTTAATTTGAATCTTTTCCATTTCATTGAGCCTTGTTTGTGAGAGAGGGGTGTTTAATTCACCAACTATAATTGTGGATTTGTCTACTTTTTCCTTTGCGGTTCAATCAGTTTTTGTTGCATCAGTTTGAAGCTCTGGCATTAGGTGGATGGATATTTAGGGCTGTTGTGCCTCTTGGATGAATTGCTCCTTTACTTGGGTTCCTATCTTATGCATAGCAGGCACACCCTAAGTGTTAGTGGAATTAATAAATTAATAAATAACTACTGATGTTTTCTAAGGAATCAGCTGCCTCCTGCACACCTCCCACTGGGGGTGTGCCCACAACCAAGGTACATGCTCTTGACTGGAATCAAACGTGAGACCCTTCAGTCCGCAGGCCAATGCTCTATCCACTGAGCCAAACCGGTCAGGGCAGTGTTCTCACTTTTAAAACAATGAGAAGACGGCAGTGGGTGGGTCTGGGGAACAAACACTGATTGTTCAGACCTTGCTGCGGGGACCCCAGGGCTTTGCTGGGATGGCCCCTCAGGAGAGCTCCTGCCCCACTGCCACCCAAGCAACCAGAGCTTTATCTATTTTACATTTTGCCTTTCTCTGTAAAATTTCAGCTGTTGAGAGGCTTCTGGTACTAAAGGAAGTTTGAAAATCACTGAGTTAAATGTCCTGCGAGGTTATTCTAGTTCTAAGATTCTATGTCTCTGAGGAGCATTCTCCTCAACCCACGAGACAATAAGAAAATGCCAGAGCATGGCCAAACACCACAGCTCTCCACAGAAAAGCAGCACCGTTCTGAGGAGGAGCCCTCAGAACAGGCAGGAGACAGGCAGGCGGCGTGGCGTCCCAGCTCCCCACCAACTGGCTGGGTGACCTCGGGTGTGACCATTAGCACCTCTGCCCACACTGGGGATTCTCACAAAGGGGGCTTTCTCAAGTGGTGTTTGAGGCCCCCTGTTCTCTGCGTGTATGTGATGCCATCATGGCGTAGAACTTCATCAGATTTCCTGTCTGGATGGGACTTGGGCAGCTGGAAATGTGGAGTAGGAGAGAGAACCCCACGAGCGCAGGTCAGAATAAGCAAAGACCTGGTGATGGGAGGGACATGGAGTTTGGCAGGGATGTGTGTCAGGGGACAGGGACGCACGGGGCTGGGGGTTATGACTGGCCTCACAGGTCCAGGAGTGTCAACTTAATTTGGTAGAAAAGCGGGGTCCATGACGACTAATGAGCAGGAAGTGGCATGGTTAGGGTGCTTCTGGTGGGTAAGCATGTGCAGCCACAGAAACAAAGTAGGACAGAGAAAGCTGGTAGGCAGAGGCGTGAGTATGGCAGCGATGCACTGCCCAAGGGTGGAACAGGAACCAACACTGAATGATGGGACTTGGGGTAATTTTACTTTCTTTTTCTGTTGTGATTTTTCTTTCTCTTTTTAAAAACATTATGTGTGTGTGCATGTATATACATATAATCTATACTAATAAAAGGGTAATATGTTAATTAGACCGGACATCCTTCTGGAGAAAGCCATGGTGGCAGGGCCAAGGCAGAGGCAGTTAGGGGTGATCAGGCTGGCAGGGGAGAGCAGTTAGGGGGATTAGGTCATCAGGGGAGGGCAGTTACAGGGATCAGGCCGGCAGGGGAGGGCAGTTAGGGGGATCAGGCTGGCAGGGGAGGGCAGGCAGGGCTGAGGGACACCCCCTACCCATGCACGAATTTCATGCACTGGGCCTCTAGTCTATAATAAAAGTGTAATATGCTAATTAGACCAGACAGCCGAACGACCTTCCGGGATGTCCTTCCAGACGACAGTCCAGACAAAGCCGTGGCTGCGAGGACCAAGCCCCTTGCACGAATTTCTTGCATCGGGCCTCTAGTATATTATAGATGATATATAATTAGAAAAGATCACAAAGCTGTTGTTATAAAAATAAATGCTGGGATTACTAAAAGACAGAAGCATTGATATTCTCCAAGCAAGCAATTTTGAAGATGACATATTGTTTAAACCTTGACATTCCAAAGAGGTAAAAATATTCCCAATTAATACATCTGTTTTCTTATAAAGCAACTGCTGAAATAAAGGAACACAGAACACAAGATTTCTGCCAATGGTCACTTACAAAGATGTAAAGTGGGTCATAATCTGGAGACACAGCTAAGGCCTTGGGTGGTTTCATGTTCAAGATTGAGATCTTGCCAGGGGACTGAGGGGTGACGTCCTGCTTTGGCAGAGCTATCACGGTGGTGGCTTCATCCTGTGCAAGGACCAAGAGCAGTGTTAGTCTTGATGCTGGGACAAGAGGGGAAAGGTGAGGGCAATTCCCAAAGGGGGGATGTGTTACCTCAGCTCCTTGCTTCAGGGCTCGAGCAAGCTTTTGAGGTCTGTAACTTGATGACGACAACTGAACAGAGAATGGTTGGTACCTCCTAATTTTGTAGATTTGAGGAACCTGGGGATAAAATAAGATGACTGATTCAATATCCTTAAAAGTTTGTGACCATTTAATGGTGTCTACTCTCAACAATAACACTTCTGAGCTGCCTGGTGATAAAAGAAAACAAGCTCCATGCTGTTGCGACGAGATTGTGGCAATGGTTCATTTGACTGTGCTGGAGTGACTTGGTGCCAGTCCTGGTGCCAGCACACAGAGCCACCCACAAGTACCCTTCAGTGCCACATGCTTAGAAAGACCTCAACTACTGGTTAGTAATTAAAAATATTTATATTTTCAGGGGAGGATTAAAAATGATGGCGGAATAAGTGGATGCTGCACAGACATTCTCCTATGACCAAACTGGAATTACAACTGAAATACAGAAAAACTTCCGGAATAATCAATGGAAGACTTGCTGGAGAGAACCCTGATAGCTGTGGACTGAAAGTGGAGACTGCATAGAGACTGGAAGGAGGGGTGGAGGCTGGCTGGGTTCCCACAGACAGCAACTGAAGTCCCAGAAAGATATCTCAGATTGGGGGGAGGGGTTTGCCACTGAGAACTCTGGGGTCTAATCCTCAACCTGGGCTCCCCTAGCAGGGAGCACCAGAGCTGAGAAGGGTACCCACATAATACCTGGCTGTGAAAAGCAGCAGGGTTGCTGTCTGTCAGGGAGAAGCAGCTGGAAATTCAGGCACCCTCTTAAAGGGCCAATGCACAGAATTCCCTATGGAGCCAACCACCTTGTGCTCCAGCAAAGGAAGGGCAGAGTGGACTGGAGCTGTGTGAGCAGGATCAGGGGCTCTGGGGTTAGAGCTCAGAAGGCAGACACCCTGGTTTCCTGTGCTGTCATTCCTTCATGCTGCGGAGGTCATCTTTCCCACACAGACATTTGTTATACAGGCAGCCTTGCTGTGGGAAGACAGTTGACTCACCCTATTGGAAAACACCTTGCCGCACAGTGCAGAGTTGCTGAGGCCCATTAAGAGACTGAGAATAACAATTAGCCCTCCAGGCAGAAGCAATTGCCCCACCCTATTGAAAAAAAACTCTTGCAACACCTGTGGATGATTGCCTTTTTCTGACTAATTAGATCAGGCAAATACTCAAAGCCTCCAGAGACTGCCTCTGTCTACAGCAGTGGTTCTCAACCTTGGCTGCACATTAGAATCACCTGGGAATCTTTTTAAAATCCTGATTTCTGGGCCTCATCCTCCAGAAATTCTGTTTCTTTGTTATGGGATGGGGCCAAAACATTAGTAACAAAGAAACAGAATTTCCGGAGGATGAAGCCCAGAAATTAGGATTTTAAAAAGATTCCCAGGTGATTCTAATGTGCAGCCAAGGTTGAGAACCACTGCTGTAGACAGAGGCAGTCTCTGGAGGCTTTGAGTATTTGCCTGATCTAATTAGTCAGAAAAAGTGTTTGACACTGTCCTGCACTAGAGATTGAGAGGCATTGCAGATCTACCTAATACATAGTCACAAATCCAAACAGGCAGCCAAAATGAGGAGACAAGGAAACAACCCATAAATGAAAGAACGAGAGCTAAATGAAATAGAGATAAGAAATTTATCTGATATAGAGTTCAGAATAAGGATGGTAAAGAAGCTCAACAGCATGAGAAATGATATAGTAACTATAAAAACAGAAATAAAAAATGACATAGCACAAATAAAGAACACATTGGCAGGAATACACAGCAGATTAGAGGAAGGTGAGGGTCAAGTCAGTGAATTAGAAGACAGGGTTGAAAAAAATCACTCAATCAGAGAACCAAAGTGAGAAAAACAGTTAAAAAACAAGAGGACAGCTTAAAGGAACTGTGGGACAACATGAAACGTACCAATATTTGAATAGCAGGCATGCTAGAAGAAGCAGAAAGGGATAGAGAACATGTTTGGAGAAATAATAGCAGAAAACTTCCCTAATTTGATAAAGAAAAAAGTCACACAAGTTCAGGAGGTTATAGAGAACCCCAAACAAGAAGAACCCAAACAGGCCCACACACAGACACATCATAATTAAAATCCCAAAAAGTAAAGACAAGAGAGAAGCTTAAAGACAGCAAGAGAAAAGCAAACTGTTACCTATAAGGAGCTCTCTAAAAAAACATAGAGTGGCTGAATGGATACAAAAACATGACCCAAATATATGCTGTCTAGAAGGAGACCCACCTCAGAACAAAAGACCACACAGGATGAGAGTGAAGGGATGGAAAAAACATTTCCATGTAAATGGAAAAGAACAAATAAAGAGCCTCCCAGAAAAAAAAAAAGCTAAAGGAATACATGACCACCAAGCCAGCATTACAACAAATGCTAAAGAGACTGCTGTAATGAGGAGAAATGGAGAGAGAAAACTAGGCATACAGAATTAAAATGGCAATAAATAAGTACCTATTAATAATAACTTTAAATATAAATGGATTAAATGCTCCAATCAAAGGCATAGGGTAGCTGATACAAAAACATGACCCAACTATATACT
Source organism: Myotis brandtii (assembly GCF_000412655.1). NCBI lineage: Eukaryota > Metazoa > Chordata > Mammalia > Chiroptera > Vespertilionidae > Myotis > Myotis brandtii. The sequence goes on along the minus strand of NW_005368638.1, from coordinate 534,170 downwards.
ATCTACAAGAGACCCACCTCAGAACAAAAGACCACACAGGATGAGAGTGAAGGGATGGAAAAAACATTTCCATGTAAATGGAAAAGAACAAAAAAACTGGAGTAGCAATACTCATATCTGACAAAATAGACTTCAAAATGAAGGCCATCACAAGAGACAATAAAGGCAAAAAAAAAGAGAGACAATAAAGGTTACTACATAATACTAAAGGGATTGATCCAACAAGAGGATATAACCCTGGTAAACATATATGCACGCAGTATAGGGGCACCTAAATGTATAAAAATCTTTTAGAGGACTTTAATGGAACAATTGACAACAATACAGTCATAGTAGGGGACTTTAACACCCTGCTGACTTCACTGGATAGATCTTCCAGACAAAAACTTAAGAAGGAAACTGTGACTGTAAAGGACACACTGGACCAGATGGATTTAATTGACATTTATAAAACATTTCACTCCAAAGCTGCAGAATATGCGTTCTTCTCAAGTGCACATGAATCATTAACAAAGATAGACCACATGTTAGGACACAAAACAAGTCTCTACAAGTTCAAGAAGACTGAAATAATATCAAGCATCTTCTCAGATCACAGTGGAATGAAATTAGAAATCAAAAACACCCCAAAACATCCAAACACATGGAGGCTAAATAGCATGTAATTAAACAATGAACGGGTTCCCAACAAGATCAAGAAAGAAATAAAAAACTTCCTGGAAACAAATGAAAATGAATACACAACAACCCAAAATCTCTGGGACATAGCAAAAGCAGTCCTGAGAGGGAAGTTCCTAGCACTACAGGCCCACCTCAAAAAACAAGAAAAAGCAACAATAAATTATTTAACCCTACAACTTGAAAGAGAACAACAAGAAAACCTAGAATAAGTAGAAGAAAGGAAATAATAAAGATTAGAGCAAAAATAAATAACATAGAGACAAAAAAACAATACAAAAATCAATGAAAACCAAGAGCTGGTCTTTGAAACAATGAACAAAATTGATGAACCAGACTCATCAAGAAACAAAGAGAGAGGACAAAAATAAATAAAATCAGAAATGAAAACAAAGAAGTAACCACTGACACCACAGAAACATAAAGGATTGTAAGAAAATACTATGAACAACTATATGCCAACAAGCTGGCCAATGTGGCTGAAATGGACAAGTTCCTAAAAAACATACAAACTCCCAAAACTGAATCAGGAAGAATCTGAAAACTTGAATAGGCCAATAGCAACTCATGAAATAGAAGCAGTAATTAAAAAACTTCTAGCAAACAAAAGTCCTGGTCCTGATGGCTTCACAGGAGAGTTTTACCCAACATTCAATGAGGAACTAACATCTATCTAAGTCAGTCAGAGAAAGATAAGTATCATATGATCACACTCACCTGTGGAATCTAAGTAACAAAATAAACTGATGAATGGAGTGGATCCAAAGACACAGAAACATGGAAGTGGGGAACCTTAGAGGGAAGGCGAGGGAGGGTGAGTGGGTGCGAGGAAATCAACTAAGGACCTTATATGAATATATGCATGGCCTATGGGCACAGACAGTGGGGCAGTGAGGGCCTGGGGTGGGGACAAAATATTAGCAAATTGGATCCAGAAATATATTAAATGGATCATACACCATGACCAAGTGGGTTTTATTCAAGGGATGCAGGGTGGTACAATATTCACAAATCAATAAACGCGATAGATCACACAAACAAATTGAAAGACAAAAATCACATGATATATCAATAGATGCAGAAAAAGAATTCGTCAAAATCCAACGGCGATTTTTGATAAAAACTCTCAGCAAAGTGGGAATAGAGGGAGCATATCTCAACCCAATAAAGACCATATATGACAAACCTACAGTGAACATCATATCCAATGCCCCCAAACTAAAACCACTTCCCTTAAGAACAAGAACAAGACAGGGATGTCTGCTTTCCTCACTCTTATTCAACATAGTACTGGAAGTTCTAGCTGCAGTGATCAGACAAGAAGAAAACATAAAAGGCATCCAAATTGGAAAGGAGGAAGTAAAACTCTTACTATTCACAGATGACATGACATAGATAACCCTAAAGACTTCACCAAGAAACTACTAGATTTTATAAATGAATTTGGCAATGTAGCAGGATATAAAATCAACACCACAAAATCGATGGCTTTTTTATACACCAATAATGAATTCTCAGAAAGAGAAATTAAACAAAGAATCCCATTTACCATTGCAACAAAAATATTAAGATACTTAGTAATAAACTTAACCAAGGAGGCAAAAGACTTGTACTCGGAAAACTACAGGATATTGAAAAAAGAGATAGAAGAAGATATAAACAAGTGGAAGAATATACTGTGTTCATGGATTGGTAAAATCAACATCATTAAAATGCCCATACTACCCAAGGCAATCTATAGATTCAATGCGATCCCTATTAAAATTTCAACGGCATATTTCACAGATTTAGAACAAATATTCCAAAAATGTATATGGAATAAAAAAAGACCCTGAATAGCTGCAGCAATCTTGAGGAAGAAAAACAAAATTGGAGGAATCACAATACTAAATATCAACTTATACTACAAACCACCCTAAGCTAAACAGCCTGGTACTGGCACAATAATTTGGGGGGTGATGGCGGGCTGGATGGGGTCAATGGGGGAAAAAAGGGGAATATGTAATACTTTCAACAATAAAGAATTATGGAGTCAAGAACATACAATGGAGTCAAGAAATTCTCTTCAATAAATGGTGTTGAGAAAATTGGACAGGTACATGCAAGAAAATGAAAATAGACCTCCAACTTACACCATACACAAGAATAAACTCAAAATGGATTAAAAGAATTAAATGTAAGTCAGGAAACCATAAAAATCCTAGAGGAAACCATAGGCAGCAAAATCTCAGACATCTCTCATAGCAATATGTTTATGGATACATCTCATAGGGCAAAGGAAACTTAAGGAGAAAATAAATAAATGGAACTACATCAAAATAAAAAGCTTCTATACAGCAAAAGGAACCATCAACAAAACAAAAAGGGACCCCACTGTATAGGAGAACATATTTGGCAAAGATAAATCTGATAAAGGGTTAATATCTAAAATATATGAGGAACTCATACAACTTAACAAAAGGAAGACAAACAATCCAATTAAAAAATGGGCAAAGGACCTAAATAGACACTTCTCAAAAGTGGTCGTACAAGGCAGGAAACCATAAAAATCTTAGAAGAAGCCATCGGCAGCAAAATAGCAGATATTTGTCGTAGCAATATCTTTAACGATATAGCTCCTAGGCAATGGAAACTAAGGAGAAAATAAACAAATGGGACTAATATCAAAATAAAAAGCTTCTGCACAGCAAAAACAAAAAAACAAAAAAAAAACCCCCATCAACAAAACAATAAGAGAGCCCACTGCATGGCAGAACATATTTGCCAATGTTATCTCTGATAAGGGTTTAATCTCCAAAATTTATAGGGAACTCATACAACTTAACAAAAGGAAGATAAACAATCCAATCAAAAAATGGGCAAAGGACCTAAATAGACACTTTTTGAAAGAGACATACAGAAGGCCAAGAGACATATGAAAACATGCTCAAAGTCACTAATCATCCGAGAGATGTAAATCAAAACAATAATGAGGTACCATCTCACACCTGTCAGAATGGCTATCATCAACAAATAAGTGCTGGCGAGGATGCGGAGAAAAAGGAACCCTCTTGTACTGCTGGTGGGAATGCAGACTGGTGCAGCCACTGTGGAAAACAGTATGGCGTTTCCTCAAAAAAATTAAAGATGGAATTTCTGTTTGACCCAATAATTCCACTTCTAGAAATATATCCCAAGAAATCAGAAACACCAATCAGAAAGGATATATGCATCCCTATGTTCATAGCAGCACAATTTACAATAGCTAAGAACTGGAAACAGCCCAAGTGCCCATCAGTAGATGAGTGGATAAAAAAACTGTGGTACATTTATACAACGGAATACTATGCAGCAGTAAAAAAAAAAAGAATCTCTTACCCTTTGAATCATAATAAAGGGACCTGGAGGATATCATGCTAAGTGAAATAAGTCAGTCAGAGAAAGATAAGTATCATATGATCACACTCACCTGTGGAATCTAAGTAACAAAATAAACTGATGAATGGAGTGGATCCAAAGACACAGAAACATGGAAGTGGGGAACCTTAGAGGGAAGGCGAGGGAGGGTGAGTGGGTGCGAGGAAATCAACTAAGGACCTTATATGAATATATGCATGGCCTATGGGCACAGACAGTGGGGCAGTGAGGGCCTGGGTTGGGGGGTGATGGCGGGCTGGATGGGGTCAATGGGGGAAAAAAGGGGAATATGTAATACTTTCAACAATAAAGAATTATCTTTATAATTCTTTATAGTTGAAAAAATAAAAACATTTATATTTTCAAAAGCAGAAGTGGTCATATATACTCAAGGAGGACTGATTAACTTTGTTCACCTCATCTTGTGCTTTTTCTTAAAGTTTCTAATCTGTGTGCCTTCATGTGTGCATCATAGATGGTATTTCCACAGAATAAGGAAGGATCCTGGATCCCATAAGCCACATCAGGAAAACAATCTGTTAGCCTCACACATACCATAGAATGACAGCAGGAAAGTACACACAGTATGTGACACAGTACAGTCCATAGTAAAACAAGCTATTAAAATAATGCAATTCAAATGTTTCGTTCACTTCATAAGAAGCCTAATTAACGATACTATGTAATTGGTCTGACCTGCAGGTTGAAGAAGGAATGATGGTGCTTGACTTGAATGTCTGAAGGTTTAATTGGGACAGGTCCAAGGCCGTCAGGAGCCTGAAAGGGGAAAATGCAAGGAATTGACACATAACCACACTGAGCAACGGTGGCTGTGCTGCTGGCCCTGACACTCTGAACATTAAGTGATCAGCTCTACTCTTAAAGCATCCCTTCCCGCGACCACAGTCGCTACTGCACGTGTGGGGCCTGGAGGTGGCGGTGGCCAACCTCCCCTCCTTGTCTCTTAGTAGAAGTGATTCTTCATTTTCATTTTCTACTGTCGTGGATGCTGCAAGGTGCCACCCAGAATCACCTTTAGGCTCAAAGGTTTCAGTCCCCCAGTTGCTAGGAGTCCAGTTCATACAAACAACTCTCTGGGGTCAGCCCTCTTCAGGAGGTGCCCTGGCTGCAGGCGCTGGCCCAGTGAAGGCCACGTGCCCCTCAGAGGGCAGCCCACCTCCAATGACAGGTCTAATGCTGGGTCCTCTCACCCTATCTCAGCATCAGAGCTCCTCATGAATTCAGCTGAGGCCTTTGTCAAGAAGGTCTGCAGTACTGCTTCTCTCTCTGTCCACTCCCGCTCCCGCTCCCACCACCCTCCCACAGCTGCTAATCCCTAAAGCACTACCAATCAACTTCCTGCAGGCCAAGCTGCCTCAGACACCCAGAGAATCTGAAACAGTGCCTGCTGCATTATGGCACTCAATAAACACGGTATTTCACCTGATCTAAGACACCATAATTAAATTAGTGTAATGCATGTGATTATGCCATCAATTATAAGACACTTCCTAATTTCAAAGATGCTAAATATTTTTAAAAATATATTTTTAGTTATTTTTGAGAAGAAAGGGGGGGGAGAGAGAGAGAGAGAGAGAGAAACATCACTGATGAGAGAGAATCATTGATCGGCTGCCTCCTACACATCCTACCACACTGGGGATTGAGCCCACTACCCGGGCTTGCGCCCTGACCGGGAATTGAACCGTGACCTCCTGGTTCCTACGTTGATGCTCAATGACTGAGCCACGTTGGCTGGGCAAAGATGCTAAATACATTTTAAAAGTTATTTTAAAATTGATAAAATAGAGTATTCGTGAAATGAATTTGAGAACTCTTTAAAGGCAGGAATGCTGAGCAGTCTGCTTTTCATCAGCTCTGAGCAGCAGAGAAGCCTTTTTAGAACTAATTAAAGCAGCGAATGAAATGCCTACGCTTTGAGCTGCTCAAAAGGAATGAGCGCAGTGGCGATCTCTGCCATCAATGGTTAGGTGTCAGGTATCTGTTCTCGCTGGAAAATCAGATTTTTTTTTCTCCTAGGAACAAAATATTCTAATCTTTTAAGTCATTTACTTTCTAATGCAGAAAATACATGGAATTTCTAAAGTCAGTCCTGCAATGCTTAACACACATTATAGGATGTGAATGGCAAGTTTAGTCTTTGAAACTGATTTTTTTTTTTTAGCATATGCACTTTCAATATCAACTTAAACACACTTTCTTTCGCCAACTATGTGAACAGGGGCAACATTTTATTTCTGGCGATGTCCCTGTGTCTCAGTTTCCTTCTCATCTGTAAGATGATATGCAGCACATAGATTTGTTGAAGATTAAAGAGTTGATACAACTGAAGCCCTTAGGACGCTGCCTCACTCATGGTGGATGCAATGCAGGGCTGTATTTTTATTGTAATGCATCATTGTGCCCATTGGGCAAGAGGGATGAAATACCACACCTCTTGCCCGGAGGAGAGAGAGAAAGAGAGAGAGAGAGAGAGAGAGAGAGAGAGAGAAAAGGAGGGACAGGGAGGAGGGGGGAGGGAGGAAAGAAGGGGGACTTGTGAGCCTGATGGATTAGACTGTGGGATTCTGGGCCGTCCTTCTGGCCTCTCCATTGCTCACACCGCAGAAGGGCTCAGCTGAGCAGGCCCTGCCTCCCAGGCCAGGCCAGGTCCTCTGGGTCTCTCCGTCTGCCCATCTGCTCTCAGGCCTGAGCCTGGGCTGTCAAGCTCCGCTCAGTGCTCTTGCTGGGCCCCAGGCTGGAAAGGGCCAGCCCCGGCTCTCAGAAGCTCTGCACAGGTGTGTCAGATGCCAGGCGGTGGCGGTACATGACCCCTGTCTTCCCATTGGCCACAGACCCTGGGCACAGGTCTCTCGGGGGAGCCTCTCAGAGGAGGCAAAGGGACTGAGACAGCGATAGGGCCTGCCTTGGTGTCTGCGGAACAACCACCTGACCAAGCCCGGCCCCGCCCCAGCCCAGTAGCACCCACCAGCTCATCGAAGCCCTGGGGAGGACTGTGGGATGGGAAGGCGAAGGGCAGCACTTGCTTGGGTGACACAAAGCCCCAGCCGGAGTGATTGTCTTGACTGAGCCGCAGCAGATGGTATTTGGAGGGAGTCTTTTCTATGAGGGAAAAACAAAAAGCACTTTTGGGGAGACTCCTAAGGTATTTCTATGTGAAACCACCATCTTCAGTTGCTTATTTGTCACACACCATGTGGTACCTGCTACATGCCATTCCAATCACAGTATCTATGTGTGCATGTATTTATTCCCATTTTTAGTGTCTCCTTTGTCCTTTACCTCCACCCCGCTCCAATGTATAAAAAATGTTATTTTATTTTCACTTTATTTTGGGGGAGGACAGGGCAGCCTGAGCCAGGTCCAGGGGCTTGGGCTCAGGAGGGAGGAGGGCTGGAGAGACCAGGCCCGCCTGTGGGTCTGCACCTGAGCCACAGATTGGAAATACGTTTTCTGGAAGGAGATGGTGATGTGGCTGTTGGGCTCCTAGAGCTACTGAGGATGGGCCTCCAACAGCCCCAGCCCACCTGTGGATTGGAACTTTTTAAAAATAGCAAAGGTAATATGAGTAAAACACTGTGTGTAAATGCTAGGTTGAGATAAAACCAGACCCAGCCAACCAGCCAGCAAGTGTACGTGTTGACTGTCCTAGTCTCTGGTGACCTTACGTGGTACAGGGACTTTGCAGGCGTGATTAAGTTAAGGATCTTGACTGAGATGGGGAGATTGTCCTGGGTGATCCGGGTGGGCCTAAAGTAGCGGTTCTCAACCTGTGGGTCGCGACCCCTTTGGCGGTCGAACGACCCTTTCACAGGGGTCGCCTAAGACCATCCTGCATATCAGATATTTACATTACGATCCATAACAGTAGCAACATTACAGTTATGAAGTAGCAACGAAAATAATTTTATGGTTGGGTCACAACATGAGGAACTGTATTTAAAGGGCCAGAAGGTTGAGAACCACTGGCCTAAAGTAATCACAGGATCCATAAAAGAGAGGGAGAAGAGGGTCAGAGTCAGAGGAGACGTGATGACAGAGGCAAGAGGTCAGTGACTTGAGGAAGTGGCCAGGAGCCAAGCGTGCCGGTGGCCTCTGGAAGCCGGGAAAGGCCAGGAACACATTTTCCACTGGCGCCTCAGGGACCCAGCCCTGTGGATCCCTGGTTTTAGATTTCTGACCTCCACACGTTGTTCTGAGCCACACGTTTACGGTGACTTGTTTAGCAGCCATAGAAAACATACATGTGATTTATGAAAACATCATATTTCTACGCAGCCAACTGCATTGTAAAGAAACCTCATGCTGTGAGGACGGCTGGTCGAAGCATCGCTGACTTCCCAGCCGTATCTCACCTTGTGCTATCGACTGTCTGCTGTGCTTGAGCCTCTTTAATATGGTCTCTCTGTCCATGAAACGCATAATGTCCAGCATTTTAAGTAACCGTCGGTGAACCATGATCTAGAATCAGAAAGAATAAGGGTTTCAAACGAGTTGTTGACACATGCTCATTTCGTCATTTGATTTAATTCATGTTCCCCAACCACAGCTAAGGGCTAAGGCCACAGCTGTAAGTCAGAATTCACCAGGAGAGTGGCAAGCTGCTGCCTGAGACCGAGGCTGGGAATTCAACACCAGGGTGATGCTGACTTCCCTGAATACAAACGAGACCAGGCTGTCATCTAGCCTTGTCTTACCCAGTTTACAAGACTCGGTTTCCCCATATTTCCAGAGTGGAAACATGACTATTTCTACATTCCCTTTTTCCAGTGCATCTGAATAGCAATGCTCCCACTGTGTTGTTTTCAGAGTCGAAGGACAAACGGAAGGGACAATTCTGTAGAAATGGGGCTGTGGAATATGGGCCATGCTCACTGTGCACTGCTGTGCTTTGACTTCAGAGCGGATGCGCGCAAATCTGTCCTAGTTATTGGAATGATTATTCATTCCGTAACCAACACTCCTTTCCATCCTGTGAAAATTCTTTTAACACAGACGTGGGGAACCTTTTTTTCTGCCAAGGGCCATTTGGATATTTGTAACAATCCATAGGCCATACAAAATTATCAACTTAAAAATTAGCCTGCTATTTTTGGTCAAATATTTAATTAACTCACCCCTGATACTTCGGCAGGGCCAGACCAAATGATTTCGAGGGCCTTATACCGCCCGCAGGCTGGACATGCCCCACTCCTGGTTTAGCAGATATTATGAAGTGGCTACTCTGTGGCCAGTTCTGTGCAAGACATTGGAGATACAGTGGGAACAAACAAATATTAGCCTGCACAGAGGTGATGGTCCAAGTGTGTGTGTAAACTGGGGCGTGGGGGGTGGAATGGATGACAGTAAACACTTAAACAAGATCAACACCATGAAGAAAATAAGAGAGAGTAAATGCATGAAGACATGACTGGGAGCTGGGAAGGGAGTGGTCTGGCCATTATGCAAGAATAATTAGGGAAGGCTACTCTGAGGGGGGTGAGGGTTGATCTCAGACTTGAGTGATAAGGAGACAATGATCCTGGGAAGAAGGTTCTGAGCAGAGGAACCAGCAAGTACAAAGACCCTGGGCAAGGACCAAAGGAGACATGTTGAAGAGACAAAGAAAAATCCAGCCTGACCTTGTAGTCTTGATAATAATTGTGCAAGAGATTATTTTATTTTTTATTGAATTTATTGCATTGACATTGGTTCACAAAACATACGGGTTTCAAGTGTACAACTCAACAAAACATCATCTGCACACGGCAGTGTGTCAACGCCCACAGCAAAGTCTCTTTCTGTTCCTATTTCCCCCCACCTTTGCCCACCTCCACCTAACTCCCACCACCCTTTCCCCAGTGCACGAATTTAATGCTAGTTAATCCATAAAAAGGAATGAAGTACTGATATATGTTACCACATGGATGAGCCTTGAAAACACGTTAAAGAGAAGCCAGTTGCCAAAGGACATGCATTGTATGATTCCATTTACATGAAATGTCCAGAAGAGGCAAACCCACAGAGACAGAATGTAGATTAGTGGTTTCCAGGGCTGGGGGAATGGAGAGTGACCACTAATGGGAACCAGGTGCCTTTTTGTGGCGATAAAAATATTCTAAAATTAGATAGTGGTGATAGTTGTAGAACTCTGTGAATAGACTAAAAACTACTGAATTGTACACTTTACAAGAGTAAATTTTATGGTATGCAAATTATATCTCAATAAAGCAGTTACAAAAGAACTCAATGTTTGATTTCCTTGTGCTGATGACTAAGCAAATTAAAATTTCAATCTGGTGCTGAGACTTACCTTGCGTGCTGCTTGCTGAAACCGTCTCTGTGCCCTGAACCTGCTGACCCACGTGTTATTAATAAGTGGATCAAAATCAGGTTCAAATTTCTTGCTTTTCTGTGAACATAAAATGAAAACACATCTCAGATTTAAAATGTAACTCTAATACAAGCATGTAAAAAACATGTTTGCATTTGATCCCCAAACTAGTTTACTTTTTATTTGTTCTGCTTTATAATAAGCATTTACTAAGCGCTTTAGTATACACAGCATCATAGGGGATACCTATTGGGTTGGGTCTAAAAGTGGGAGTTTTGGGCTTTAAAAAATTTATAGTCTAGTTCAGGAAGCTCAAGCAAACACACACAACCCTGAGGGAGAAGAATGAAGTCAGATGTGGTGGATGCCGGCACTGTATCCAGACACAGAGGAGCAGATGGTATGATGCCAGTGGAGGACTGCCATGCTCAGCCTTCCCCCAGCACCAGCAGGGCCTGCATATCATGGGCACAGTGGGAGGTGCTGGGTAAGTGAATGCGGGGGACAGGGTGCCTGAGGGTGTACTGAGGCCAGCCAGAGCCTCAGGCACTGTAGATTCTTGAACAGGGAAATAATATGAGAAAAATATATCAGAAATGAATGTCTCACATTGCACATGCAGCGGGCTGGAGAGGAGAGGGCAGAGGGACAGATATATGAACAGACAGTCTGCTGGATTAGTTGGGTGAGATCTGAAGGTTGGGCTTGGGTATGACCTTGTGGAAGAGCCATTGGAGAGACTTGGTGGCCAGATTAAATGTGGGGGAGAAGAAAAGAGGTTGAAATAATTCAGATGTGGCAAACCCAGGAAAAGAAAGTGAGGATGATGAAGGTGGGGAGATTAGGAAAATCTTTCCATTAAAATTAAAAATTGGGGTTTAATCAGGAACTATCACCTGACAGTGAATACTCAGGTGGAGGGGCTACTGTTCCCACTGGACATTTGAAGAAACTAAGGCATCAAGGCCCAGATGGCTTTTCCAAGGTCCCAAATCTGTGGTAGAGCTGGGACCTGAAGTCTGGCTTCTGGCTTCCTGTCTGTACCCTTCCCACCAAGGGGAGGGCCAATGAAGAGAGGCCCAGAGACCCACCTGAGGCCCTTCCGACAGCGGCATGGAGAGCAGAGGGGATGGAAATGCCAAAGGAGAACAGAAGGAGAAGGTGAGGGGTGGGAAGGAGAAGCCAAAGTATGTGAATTGTGATGTTTTACTGTGAATATGTAGTAAAAACACTCTGAAAACATAAGCATATTAAAGGTTATTAAGGATCTCTTGCTAAGAGGATTTATTTAACATTGTCTAGCTTTTTAAAAGTGAGCATTTAAAGAGCTGCCAATAGTTAGATTCAAAATAAAGGAAAGCTACTCACTTCTTCCAGATTGTGAACAACCCGTTTCTGGTTAATTTCCGTCGTCAGTCGCTGAAATTCCTCCTCCAAGATAGGATCTCCTCTATCTAGCTGGGTTTTTAATCATCAAAAATATTAAAATGGAATACAAATGCACACAACTTTATTTCTTTTTAAAACTGCTAGAACCCCCTTATACAATTGGTCAAATCCACCCAAGAAGTTCCGTTGGGAGGGGTGGTGACCTAACTAGGTTAAAGTTATCATTGTAATTATACTCACTGTTTACACATAGGAAGTTTTTGTAGAAGCACAAAACTAATACCTTCTTTTTGTAACTAGAGGAAAGTGTCTAGAAATGGTTTCCAAGGCATTTAGAAGTCACAGGAAGGATTTTAAGGAACCATGTAACCACAGGACTACAGAGATTTCTCTGAAAAGAAATGCAATGTCCCAGCTTTAAGCTCCTCAGCTGATGATCCAAGTACCAGGTTTTAACAAAGGCAAACGTGCCTCCCCTTTCCTGCGTGGCGGAGGTTGATGGGGTCTGCTCCTTCCCGGGCCTAAGGCCCCCCACCTGCTCCTCCCACCCCCACCTGCTTCCCTTCCTCCCCTCCTGCTCCCCTTTCCTCACTGCTTCTCCAGCGCCCCCCCCCCAGCTCTCCTTCCTATACCCCAGGAGCCCTGGGTCACCCCAAGGAAGGCTGACTGGGCTGGGACCAGTGTCTGCCCATGCCCACCACCGTGCACGCTGCAACCGTTTTTGCCTGTCTGTGCTGTTTATTACCTGTTCGTTAGGTAATGTCCAAAACTAGTTTGGCCCTTAGGTATACTGTTCATAATCATTTTTTAAAGACTGAACTGGAAGAAATCTATTCTGATCACCACAACAACACCCTATTCAGTCCAGCTCTAATTTGCACAGTCAGGGAGTTTGAGATTGTGGACCTTAGGTTCTAAACACAGAGTTTATGGGGAGAGACCCAGACCCTCACAATCACTAAACGTAAAATAAAACAGGCAGCCAGCGAAGGGATTGGCAAACAGGTTGTTAGCTAGAAGAAAGGAGGGCGATTCCTTACATCCTGATTAAGACTCTACTTACTATGGTGAACACTTCTGAAGTTAGTGTATCGATCTCTCATGAGCTCGTCATCCTTGCGGGTTTGTGCCTTCCAGCTAGAATGCTGACTCCCTCCACGTGCTCCCACCCTCTCCCGCTCCCTTTGTGCCACATGCCTTGGGCCTCCAGGGTTCCCTGCCACTGGGTTACCAGCCAGGATTCAGCTACCAGATGAAGTCTGGACACACTGAACGGTGTCCCCGCAACACTTGCTCTCCTACTACACTGGGCTCTCAGGGTGGCCTGCTCTTCCTTCTGCTGCCCTGCTGAATGATAGCAAGGACGCGACAGCTCCTCTCCTGCTCCCCTCAATAGCTTTTGCAAGCCTCTCTCCAGTGTCTGCTCCCCACAGTCTCTGCAGTGGCCTGCTTCCTGCGTCATCGGGAAGACAAGACCACCAGCTCTCCTCAACAGCCCCCCCTCTGCATGCAAGCCCGGCTAGACTGCAGCCTTCCTTACTCGGCCTTCTCCAGTCCTTCCTCCTGTTCAAAGACAATCTTTCTGTCTGACCATGGCCTCTTCCCAAGCTTCTTCAGCCTTTTCCTCTGTAATGGCTCCATCACTCTTCGCCCCTGCTCATCTCAACTTCTCAAGAAACTACGCACTTCTACCCGTTCCTGAGAAGTCCAATGTGGCTTTTCCCTCCTCAAGTCTACTGGAGTTGCTATCACTCGAGGCACACAAGGACTTCCAAATGGCCACATCCAATGTGCACTCTTCAGGCCTTATGATCCTGGAATCCTCTTTGCACTTGACTGATCCCTCCACGTCTGCTTTCTCTGGGTTCTCCAGGTCCCCTGGCCTCCCAACCATTTCTGCTCTATCTCCTTAGTCATCCGCTGCTCTCTCCTGCCTTGCGCTACCATCTTTCTCAAGATATTTACTTTCCACAGGTCACCACACTTATTCTGGTGCCAATCTCTACTCTATGCTGGTCACTCCCAAGTCTCTGTCGCCAGCTCAGATTTGTTCCTCCAGCTACCACCTGGATGCCCTCCAGTCACCCCAGATGTAACAGCCCAAATTAAACTTTTCATCTGCCACTAAACCAGCTTTTCTTCCATAGTTGAGATCTCATTTAACACACATGCACCCAAGCTGGGAACCTATGAACCTTACCCTTCATTTCCAATTTATCTATAGGTTCTAGCTCTATCACTGCACTCAGCACATTTTGTATCATCTCTTAATGGTTCTGTGCCACTTCCGGACTGACCTTCTTGAACTGACCATCACTTATTCACTAGCACAGAATCTTACAGACAGTGGGCATTCACCCAATGCACTGGCCAAGTGAATAAACAGTTGAGTTTGTCTGTCAACCAAATGCTGGCGATTACAGCCTTACCTCTCACATTGACCTGGCTGTGGCACGTCTGTGTCACCTTCATCTTTAAAACGGTTAGAAAATATTCCATTGTGGGGTTCACAGAAAACACTTGATATTTTGTTCTTAAAATCATGTGCAAAGGATCTGAATAACATACCAAACTAAATTTAAATGCCAATCTAATATGTGCCTTTCCTTAATGCTAAGATTTACAAATGTAATGATTTAACATCCTTTAAACATAAAAAAGGAACAAATTTATTCAAATATCTGATTTGTACTTCAAGTCTAGAAAGAAGATATATTCTATATGAGAAATATATTCACATATGACAAGATACATGATTTTCCCAATCCCTCCTACCCAGTACTGCCATTATGTGTAACCCTGAGTGTGGGAAACACAGACTCCCAAGCTTAAATACATGTACCAGGGTATTATGGATGAACTGTGTCTCTCCAAAATTCATATGTTCAAATCCTAACTCCTAGTCAGGAGATATGTTACTTAAGGAGGTAATCAAGTTAAAATGGGGTCATTAGGGTAGGAGGAAATTTGGACACAGAAGGAAAACCACGTGAAGACCTAGGGAAAAGATGGCCATCTACAAGCCAAGGAGAGAGACCTCAGGACGAACAAATCCTGCCAACACTTTAATCTTGGTCTTCCAGCCTCCAGAACTGTGAGAACATAAATTCCTGTTGTTTAAGCTACATAGTCTGTTGTATTTTGCTACAGCAGCACTAGCTGACTAATGCAATAAGTGATGATCCCATGAGTCCTATCAATCAAGTCCGAGCCCCTGCGACATGGAGCCCTAGCTAAGTCCTATCACCTCTGGTCCCTGTGTGCCCTGTGCTTCAGCCAGTATGGACCTGTCCTTGCTGTTCTCTGGACCTTCCCTGCACATAACAATGCCTATGCCACAGGGATCCCAGGGGTGTTGCACAGTCCCACAGTTCCCCTCATTACTCTCTCTTCCCTGAACCTGCAGTGCTGACTGGGTGAGTCAGATGTGGCCTTCTCCCCTAACCAGTCTTCCCCTTTCTGCTCAACCTCTTTGAATGACTCTGACTTGGAACTTTCATTTGAATCTGGATCTGGTCTGGCTCCTAGTTACTGATTTTGGGCCTCTCTTGCCTTCATGCTCTGCAGATCTGGGTGCAATTCACACCCAGAATTCCAGCCCAAACTTGAAGCATTCCATCACTCTCAATTGAATGCCTTTGTCCTCTTTACAATATTTCAAAATTATATCAGTCTTAAAGAAAACTTTCCAATTAGATGAGTTCTCTCTCCACTCTGGCTTCTGCATCCCCCTAATACTTAGTATAGGTCTCTTGTGACACTTACAGCCAGCCTTGATTTACAGGTAACAATTAACTTGTCATCAGCCTCCTCCCCTCCCAACTTAACATTAAGTTTTCTTTCCCCTGATATGGCATCTTGCCTATAGCAGGAATTCAAAATAGTTAGTGAACTACATGATATACAATTAGAAGTAATTCTGACCTTGTATTTCTCGTTTATTTTTTGCTGCTCATCAGCAAGGTCTTTTATAAATTTAAAAGCCATATGTTCTTTACCAAGGTGCACCTGCCTGGAAAGAAAAAAACACACACAACTTCCAGAACCCATCAGAATGGAGTCTCTTAGCTATACTCTACGACAGAAAAGGGATGCTGAGGTATTGGAGGAGACATCATGGGGAAGAAAAGTTGTAGACTTAAGCAACATAATTAAGATGAATAATGTGCTCTAGAAGATAAAATTAAGCTTATCTTCTAGTGACACATGCTGAAATATTTATGAATACAAAAATCTGATGTTTGCCCAGCTGGCATGGCTCAGTGGTTGAGCATTGACCTATGAACCAAGAGGTCACGTTTTGATTCTGGTCAGGGCACATGCTCAGGTTGCAGCCTAGATCACCAGTTGGGGGCATGCAGAAGGCAGCCGATCAATGATTCTTTCACATCATTGATGTTTTTATCCCTCTCTTCCTCTCCCCTCCTCTCTAAAATCAGTAAGAATATATTTTTAAAAATCTGATGTTCAACATCATTAGTCATTAAGGAAATGAAAATCAAACTACAATGATGTACCACTTCACACCCACTAGAATGGCGATGATGATGATGATGATGATGATAATGATAATAATAATAAAATAACAGGTATTGTCAAGGATGTAGAGAAATTGGAATGCATAAACATTTCTGATGGGAATATCAAATGGTTGGCCATGCTGGAAAACTTGGCAGCTTCGCAAAATGTTAAACATAGAATTACCACATGACCAAGCAATTCCACTCCTTGCTCTCTGCCCATGAGAACTGAAGATATGTTCATACAAAAACTTGTATATAAATGTTCATAGCAGCATTATTCACAATCACCAAAAAATGGAAACCACCCAAATATCTACTGATGAATGGATAAACAAAATGCAGTCTGTCCATATTATGCAATATTATTCAGCCATAAAAAGGAATGAAGTCCTGATAGATGCTATGACATAGATGAACCTTGAAAACATGTCAAATGAAAGAAGCCAGCTGCAAAAGGCCACGTATTATATGATACCATTTGTATGAAATGTCCAGAATAGGCAAATCTATAGTGGTTGCCAGGGCCTAGGGGAGAAGGGAATGAGAATGACTGCTTAATGGGTATAGGGTTTCTTTTTGGAGTGATGCAAATGTTCTGGAGCTAATTAATGGTGATAGTCACACAATATTGTGAATATACCTAAAACCTCTGCATTGCACACTTTAAAATTATTAAAATGGTGAATTTTATGTTCTATGCATTTTATCACAGTTTAAAAATATCTGGTATGTAATGTATTTATCATGAAACCTGGTACATGTTAAAAATAAGTAGTAGCTATGGTTTTACAAATGGAAGGGGTCTAGCTGGTGTGGCTCAGTGATTGAACCAGGAGGTCACAGCTCAATTCCTGGTCAAGGCAAATGCCCGGGTTGCGGGCTCAATCCCAGTGAAGGGCATGCTAGAGGCAGCTGATCAATGATTCTCTCTCATCATTGATGTTTCTCTCTCTCTCTCTTCTTCTTCTCTGAAATCAATAAAAAAATATATATATATTTTTAAAAAAGAATGGAAGGGTGTTTCTGGAGAACTGTTTTAGATTAAAGGAGACTAAAGAAAAATGAAAACTAAATACAAATTGTATGGGCTTTGATTGGACCCTGGATTCCTCCTCTCCAAAAACAAAAACCCAGGTATAAAGGACATTAATGGGACAACTGGGTAATGTTGTGTATGGGCTGATTATTACAATATTATTGTAATAATGTTAAATTTCCCAGAAGTGATTATGGTAATGTTGGAGAATGTCTTTGTTTTCAGGAACTATATGCTGAAGTCTTTAGGAGTGAAGCTTCATGATGCCTGCAATTTACTTTCAAATGGTTCAGAAAAAGGGTGTGTGTGTGTGTGTGTGTGTGTGTAGAAAGTAAGGGGAAGTATATGTGGCATAATGTTAACAACTGGGGAACCTCCATCAACTGTATACGGGTGTTACTGGCAGGTTTAAAATCTTTCAACAAAAAAAGTTGGGAGAAACTGAATTTAGGATGTGATTTCAAACATAGAAGGAAGGACATGGCCATTGCATCATACTGATTATTTTTTATTTTTTTTATTATTTGAAAAGAATATGTAGAGTGGTAAAATATAGTGATTATTTTCCCCTCCCAATACTTTAAAAATAATATTTTTCAAGTTTTCTACCATGACAATGTGTTCATTTTTATAATAGGGAATTAATATTTTTAAAAATGCTCTTTGAAAATGGTGATTAGGTAAATTTGGCATGCGAATCCTCCCACAACATCATCAAAATAAAAATTAACCTATAGAACAACCATCATTCAGAACTGCCTGAATTCTAGCTAAACAGAAGTCCTACAACTAAGGATACAAAGAAGAAGCCACATTGAAACTGATGGAATGGGCTGGTCCCACTCCTACATGTGGCAATACAAATTGGGAGGGATATCTAGGCTGCAGAGGTCCCCCCTGAGGAGTGAGGGGTCCCAGACCCACACCAGGCCTGCCAGCCCAGGATTCCAGTGGCAGGAAAAGAAGTCCCCATAACTTCTGGCTGTAAAAACCAATGGGGATTATGCCTGAGTGAGATGAAGGGCAGCGGGAGTCGCAGGTGTTCCTCTTAAAAGACTCATCCGCAGACTTCCTTAGACTCACTCTCTCTGAGCTCCAGCACTGGGAGAGCTGCTGGAAGGGCACCAGGGACATATGGGGAGGAACTGAATTGTTTGGCATCAGGGCAAGAGCTGGAGGGTCAGCTTTCTCCAGATAGAAGTGTTGGCAGAGGCCATTGTTCCTTTTCTGAGTCCCTCCCCACTGAGCTGGTAGGTGGGCACCAGCCTTGGACCACATCAAAGCTCCACCCAACCATCTACATCAAGGGATACACTCAGCAGGCACCAGAGCCCTGCTGAAAAGTCCTGCTCTGTGGGGTCAACCCTTGAACAGTTGACCCTCCACAGTGTTTGCAGACAGTACATACAGCTGGTCAGCCTGTGGTAGATCCCTCCCATTGAGGTGCCAACAGCAATCAAGGCTCAACTACAACAGGAGGGTTTACACAGCCCACATGGGGACCAACCTGGAATGCCAAGCTTGGATGATTGGAAAGGCTGTGTAATTGGGCCTTACAGGACACCTATGACACAAGGCCTATGTACGAAGCCCGGGAGATCTACATAACATAGAAACAAACACAGGGAGGCAGCCACAATGAGGAGATAAAGAAAAATGTCCCAAGTGAAAGAACAGAATAAAGTTCCATAAAAAGAGCTAACCAAAATGGAGACAAGTAATCTACTAGATGCAGAGTTCAAAACACTGGTTATAAGGAAGCTCAATGAACTTAGGGGAAGAATAAATGAACTACTGAGAACTTTAACAAAGAGGTAGGAAACAAAAACAGAGCTAGAAAACATAAAAAGAACTAGTCAGAAATGAAGAATGCACTAATTGAAATGAAGAATACATTACAGGGAATCAACAGTAGAGTAGATGAAGCCAAAGATCAAATCAGAGATTTGGAAGACAAGGAAATAGAAAATACCCAATCAGAACAGAAAAAAGAAAAAAGTGTCCAAAAAAGTGAGGGTAGTATTAGGAGCCTCTGTGACAACTTCAAGTGAACCAACATTTGCATCATGGGGGTGGCAGAGGAGAAGAGAGACAGGAGGAAAAA
The DNA here is from genome assembly GCF_000412655.1 of Myotis brandtii. Lineage (NCBI taxonomy): Eukaryota > Metazoa > Chordata > Mammalia > Chiroptera > Vespertilionidae > Myotis > Myotis brandtii. Next base: position 514,710 of record NW_005368638.1, on the reverse strand, counting down.
ATAATGATGGAAAACTTTCCTAACCTATTGAAGGCAATAGACATATATACAATAGGAAATACAGAGAGTCCCAAACAAGATAAACCCAAAGAGACCTGCACCAAGACACATCATAATTAAAATGCCAAAAATTAAAGATAAGGTGAGAAGCTTAAAAACAGCAAGATAAAGAGTTACCTACAAAGGAGCTCTCATTTGATAGTTGTTCATCAGCAAGATTCCTCAACAGAAACTTTGTAGATCAGAATAGATTGGCAAGAAATATTCAAAGTGATGAAAAGCAAAGACCTACAAGCAAGATTACTCTACCCAGAAAAGCTATCACTTAGAATCAAAGGACATATAAAGAGCTTCCCAGACAAGAAAAATTTAAAGGAGTTCATCACCACTTAACCAGTATTACCAGAAATGTTAAAGAGATTTATTTAAGAAGAAGGGGAAAAACATTAAAAATATGAATAATAAAATGGCAATAAATACATATCTAACAATAATTAAATCTAAAAAACAAAATAAAGAAACAAGCAGAACAGAAACAGACTTGTAAAGAACATTTTGTCGGTTGCCAGAGGGGTGGGAGTTTGGGTGAAAAAGGTGAAGGGATTAAGAAGAACAAATTGGTAGTTACAGAAAAGTCATGGGGATGTAAAGTACAAGGTAGGGAATACAGTCAATGATATTGTAATAACTATGTATGGTAACAGATGGGTACTAGATTCATTGAGAGGATCACTTAGTAAGTTATATAATGTCTAATCACTGGGTTGAACACCTGAAACTAATATAATATTGTATGTCAACTGTAATAAAAAATTATTAAAACTGCTCTTCAGTTACTTGGCATACTTCCTAGTTAGCTGAGGTCACACCCTGAATACAGACGAAACTAATATAATATTGTATGCCAACTGTAATAAAAAATTATTAAAACAGCTCTTCAGTTACTTGGCATACTTCCTATTTAGCTGAGGTCACACCTGAATACAGACATATGCTGAAGTAGAAGGTATTTCCATGAGAACAAAGGGCACTCCCCCTCCCATGCAAGCAGGGTGGCTGGGTGAGGAGCGCTTAGGCAGGGGAATGGACAAGATGGCCTCTAAAAGACCCTTTACTGAAGTCTTTATTCTTAGCTTAATGTAAGAGTTTCTGAAGTTTGTTTTAGCTGAATCTGAACACATGGAAATGCCTGGTGCGACCTGGTAAGAAATTATGAAAAGGGCTCCATTTTGATTGCAGGAGCACAGGCAGCAGTCTCGCATCTGAGTTTTAAAACCTCTACCAGCAGCCTCCCCCAGCCTGTACGCTGGGCTCCCAGCAGACCCATGGGGCTCCTGGTGTGGTGAGACTGGGGGCGGCCGGGGCACAGCCGGCAGCAAGGAGTGTCCCTCTTCTCCATGTGCACGCTGGTTCTGTTACTGGCTGGCCACACGTAGGAAAGGGCATAGATTGGTCACACTGATTTATTCCCAAAAGTAACTTTGCTCTGAAATAGAGGGTCCAGTGGAGGAAAAGAATAACAAAAATTTTCAAGAGTTATGACATTTCATTGTCTCATATAAAAAAGCCATTACTCAAAACAAAGTACTGTCACTTGATACAAATAATTGCTCAATATTTACCATCTAAGGTGATTTTCATTCTCTTCGCAAGTGTCCTGTCTGACTTTCTGTTCAAAAAGTGCTTCCTTCATCTGTCTTGTTTTTGAAATCTCATGGCCTTGGTCCAAAACTGAGGACAGAAGCAGACAATGATTATACCGGTAATCAAATCATTATCATTTGCTGAGAGAAAAACACATTTCTAAATATAAAACTCAGCGACCTAATTGGGTTTTGTTGTTATTGCTCATGAATAGTAAATGCCACAGGCAATAATTCGTTCCTATTCTGCCCAGGTGCTGCTTTATGGTGGACCAGCTGGTTACCTTCTCTTAATTCTTTAATTTTCAATTTTCCTGGTTCTTGGTTTAAAACAGTTGCCACAGCAAATGGATTTGATAAATCTACTGGAAATCTCAAGTTCTGATATTCAATTTCCTGGGACCAAATCAGGAAGAAAACGTCATTATTTTGCTTCTCTCTCACTCCTCCCATTATGGTTAACATGATGCCCACTTACCTTAACCTTTGGAGGTTTTAACTTTGCTGGCAGTCGGTGAAAATTTATCCCTGTCATTGACTTCTCTGCAGGAATGTCTACTTTCTTAGAAAGAATATTTAATCTTTCAAATTCTTCTAATCTATAGTTTAAAACATATTAAATTAGTATATAATCAAACAACTCAAGATTCCCATTTCTATCTTCCTTCTAATAATACCATGACTTATGGTCCATTAGTTAGTAATTGAAGGTCAATTTGGTGTGCTAAAACATTGGTCTACTAAAATAAATTCAATGTCAGTTTACCAAAGGATAACCATTTTCATCAAAATAGTTTACCAATGGCTGTTGTTACTTACATTCACAAAGAACAAAACAAGTGGAAAACATGATATGCTGAAAATTGCTCTCATGGTCTAGCATAATTTATTTTTAGGCTATTGGTTTTCATTAGCTAAATTTACTACATTAAAAAATCTTACATTGATTTATCTTCACAGTAAAAGAATGATTATGACCACTGTTTGTAATAAGATCTTTCAAAAGGTGATTCAAATGTTTGAGATCTTTTCTGCAAGTGCAAACTGGCTTTGGACATATGTAGATATAGTGCTGCTAACATGACCATGGAAACTATTCGAGTTATATCTAAAGAGATGTAGTAGGACTATGTTACATTCCTAAGTGCTACCTATGGAGCATTTCTTTAAGCAAGAATACCTGAACACCTGTTTTATAGGATTACAGATTTCCTGGGTATTACAGATAGAAGTTAAGACTATGCTAACATTCATTCATTCTGACTGTCAATGTGCATTTGCTGAGCACCTATTGAACAGGCCCAGTGCACAGCATGGGCGCCCAAGTAAGGGTATCCCGCAAGGCCCATGGCATGGGAGCACCTGTCGCTGGTGACACACACACTGACGGACATGCTGTGATGTGCAGAGATGAGGCGCTTGGTTAGGGAGTGAGCTGTGGCTCAGCCTCCACATCTCTATAGAGCCTTGACATCACTTCTGCTGTAAATATAGGGGAACAACAACAATAACAAATGAGGGTGTTAAAAAACAGTCTCCTCAAGAAATCTAATTGCTAGTGTTGACAAAAAAATAAATGAAGGGATCTAAGATAGTGATAGAGAGTTACATTTGGCCATGCCAAATTTAGGGCACGAGTAAGTCCCTCACACACCCAATAGTGAAACAAAAAGCAACCTATGAAACTTTCAGAGAACATGGATGCAGGATAATTTTCTCCTTCATGGTGAAATTTATATTTTATGTGCCATGTGGGGAGAGATGAAGGTATTGAAACATAGTCCTTGAAAACGTTGAGTGTGCAAAATAAGATATTAAACTAGTTGGGAAACCAAAAATGACAGTTTAGAAATAGTGTATATCAGCATTTCCATACAATGCTCTTGTGTAGTTAAGAACCTGTCTGTGGAAAGATATGTAAGTAAAAATCCTACTCAAGTGATGTCTTTAGGAAGAAAATCATGATATAAATACATAATAAATCATGAAGTTACACTTTTAATATGCCTTATGATGTAAATAGGTAATGTATATCTATGTGTGACAAGAAGAGGAATATCAAGCTATTTCTTTATCATTTTTGAAATATTTATAAGGATTTTCCAAAATTAGTATTTATACTGTGGCAAATTTTCCTTTTAACTTTGATAAAATCATGCATACTAGGATAAAACATAATATTAACTAGATACATTGGGATATAAAAATACGAGCTCACATTCAAATGAAAGTAGAACTTCAGAAAAAATTTGTAGTGATCTACAACCTAACCCCATTTCACATCTTTCCTCTGACTTGAATGTTGATGGTGTTTTAACACACCTCCCGTGTGGCACATTTCCCTTTCTGCCTTACGTAGAAGTCACTGTGAGACGGGACTTATTTCGGCTCCTCTGTTGCGGGTGTATTCAGGGTTTCCCATGGGAGTAGCAGTGGATACTGCCCAGAGAGACACTCAATAAGTTATAATAGTATATTGAAACTTTGAAGAGTTATGTTGTTCTGGCCTTATGGGTTAATTTCTTGAGTGAACAGTAACATATACACCTGGTCAAAAATTCAACCAGCACACCGGTAATCATCAGTGAGAGAATATATCCCCCCCAAACCTCTTTATCTCAGTCAGTGCTTCCCCTCTTGGCAGAAGCAACGGCTGCTACAGCATAGAGACATTCTATGCATTACCATTATACTTTAAAGTGCATTTGAAGTAAGTTTTTGATGGCATTCTGTTAGAAGGAAGGAAAACAGAATGGAAGGAAGACTGGATTTTAAAAAGGGCTTAAGGATAAACACAAACAGTCCACGGCTGCCATACTTTAAAGCCATGTTGGGATAGCAAGTTCCGGTGAAGACACACTCGTAGGGCTGAGAGTTGAACTGGGAAATCCTCAACTGCATTCTTACTTGTGCCATCCCGTACTGAAAGGGCGTAAACTTGACAGTCACGTTCACCTTCCCATTAGCTGGGATTATCCCTGAGGGAAGAAATGAGAAAAAACTGATACTTTCTCTTCTGCAAAGTCCAAAGTCCCTGTGCACACATTCTTCCCAGAATAAGCACAAGTTTTCTATCCTCTTTATATAGTCTTTTCAATAAAAACACGTGAATTGTCTTTTGGTGTTTACATTGATTTTATTTACTAACTAGAGGCCCGGTGCATGGATTCGTGCATTGGTGGGGTCCCTTAGCCTGGCCTGCGCCCTCTCACAATCCGGGACCCCAGGGGGCAGCTCCTGCATCGAGCGTCTGCCTCCTGGTAGTCAGTGAGCCTCATAGCGACTGGTCATTCTGGTCATTTGGTTATAATGGTCACTTAGGCTTTCATATATATAGATTACTACATAATAATTATTGGATTGTGTCAGTTACATAAATACATGCATATCAATCAGTATCAGTAAATCACAGTTGAACTCCCAGAACTCCTGTCTTTGAACTAATTACCAGATGTCAGTGTGAATGCTGTGAGCAACAAAGAAAAGCTAGGAACACACATGAACGTTTTTGTCCACATAATGAAACTCCCTATATTGTTGTGCAATTGGATTCTTCACTTTAAAACTTTCACGATGGACAGCTGTTCTCTTCCAAGTCAAATATCCCACCATGTCTTATTCCTCCCTGTGTCTCTGTGGCCATCAGGGATGGAACACAGCAAGTGCTTAATACACATAGAAGGAAAAATGAAAGGGAGACCGGGGCGCGGGTGGAGGGGGAGGATCCGTGTGCTCAGTGTGAGAGGGGCCAATGATCTGCCTCCACTGAAGGCTCTCCGGCTTGCTTTCCAAATGACTCCTCATGCCCCTGCGCCTCCGTCTCTCCTGTCCCTGCAGGGCCTTGCACATTCTCTCATAAATTCCTGGCGCCCCTCCCTCCCGTTTCACTCTCCTCTGAACCTTGCACCCCCCCATGCTCTCTATGCTTAACCACATGGACACCCCATGCTGCCAGCTAAGCATTCCTGGAGCACTCACTGTATGCCAGGCGCTGTTTTAGGCACTCAAGAAATAGCAACAAACAAAACAAAGTTTACCCCTTTACCGTCTACCTCCCCCTGGATCTGAGTGTAAATTTTACAAAAGCAGGCTCCTCCTCATAACTGTGTTCCGACCCCAATGAATACTTGCTGAATGAGTAAATGAATCCAAACCTCAACGCCAATTACACGAAACTCCTCCTGACTCTCTGTCCACGAGAGGGAACCCCCTCTCAGCTCCGTCAGCCCTACAGGACGCCAGTACTGCCTGAACGGTTGCCTTTCAGAGCTTACAAGCTCCTAACTAGGTTGCAAGCCCCCAAGGCAGACAACAGGCCCAAAGCTCTTTTATCTTCATGGATCCCAAGCCCAGTGCTTCAGAAATAGGTATTTGTTAATTTCCTGAGGGCAGAAATGAAAATCTTTAAGTAACAGCCACTAGTGATTCAAGAGACCACGGAGGGAAGAGGTAATCAGAAGCGCTTGCTCTGTCCGTCAGCCTATCAGCCGAGAAAGGCCATGATGCCCGGCAGTTCAGTGCCTCGGCCACCCACTTGACCAGAAAACACACCTGTTTGACCTGCAATTCACTGGGGGCTTTAGACTAAGAACATTCTAGTGCTTCTGCTCCAGCTCATTAACTTAAAAATAAGGACAAGCTCCGGAGCAAGGATTAATGTTTGCCTTGACCTGGCTGCTTTATGTTTAAGTGCTCCCAGCCCAGCTCGAATACATAAAGCACACTGGGGCTGTCACCTAGGCAACCGGAGTACACACGGCCTTTTCCATTAACAGGGACACCAGTTAACACAGCTCTGTTAACAGAACTGGGTTGTAGCCCATTGACAAATGTTAACAGCTACAAAGGTGTGACAAGCTCTCATAGCTTATTGCTTGGCAAAAATTAATGGTGGGAGAAATGAGAGAATGTTGCACGTTTTAAAAGTGAGAAGAGCACCCCAAAATTTACTACTTCATTTAAAACCTCCCCAAACCATGATTCTGTGGCTTCCATTCAATTCAGATCATTACCCTTAACACAACCAGGGATAATGGTAAGTCCAGGGCAGGGAGGGTGATGAGGCAGAGACAAAGGCTAAGAAAACCCCAGTTTATCAATAAAAGAGTATTATGAAGAAAATGTAACAACACTTAGAAATTATAAGTCACCAGAAAATACCACTATATATTTGCCTTGATTACAATTATGTAAAACAGGCATAAATATGGGCAATTACTAAAAGAAAAGGGAAACTAAAAAGTACATTATTTGTTAGGGCATAGGCCCAGGATGGGGATTATTTTTTTTTAAATTATTTTCTTACGTGTCCATATAGTGTTATTACAATGTCATTATAATTTTTAAGTAACATTTTTTCTTCAAAGAGCTCAGGAAGTATAGACCATTCTCCCACATGCTTGGAGTGTCAGCAGGTATTAGCCTTAATCTTCCAAATTTAGGCTTTCGCTAGCTATGATTTTGGGGCAAACTTCTTAATCTCTCCAAGCCCCAGTTGGGAATTTAATAGCTAATACTTTAGAAACTGTCCATGAACAAGCTGTTGACAAACTCTACCAGTTGTTTGACTCACTGGGTTACAGAAGGGAGGGCTGCAAGGTGTTCCTTCCAGCTGACTCACACACCACCCCTGGGACAATCGCAGGCCATCACTGCTGCCCAGAGCGTGTGGACAAGGAAAGGCCAGAGCCCATACAGACTCGGACTCACATCCTTGTTCGGCCTTCTACGAATCCTGTGACTTGGCGTGGTTACTTTACCTGAGCCTCATTTTTCTCATCTGTAAAATGGGGTGAGGAGGAAATAATGCACAGGGTCTGTGACAATGCCTGGCACAGGGTGTGTGTCCTGTCAATGTGCTCTTCCCGATGTCTGAGCCAAATGAGCAAGTTGTAACTTCTTGTGTAAGAAATGATCATTCAAATGTCAAGAAGAGCCCAGCTGGCGTGGCTCAGTGGTTGAGTGTTGACCTATGAACCAGGAGGTTACGGTTCGATTCCCAGTCAGGGCACATGCCTGGGTTGTAGGCTCCATTCCCAGTGTGGGGCATGCAGGAGGCAGCGATCAATGATTCTCTCTCATCATTGACATTTCTATTTCTCTCTCCCTCTCCCTTCCTCTCTCAAATTAATAAAAATACACTTTAAAAAATGTCAAGAATAGGAAATGTTTCTTGGAAAAACGTATCCTTATTTTAATCTTTCATCCCTTCTCCCTCCAGCCAGCGCTGGTGACTGGAACCAGGGATACGTAGTATTGAAATCTTCCTTTCCTCCCCGTCCACCAAACACCCAAAATACAGCCCTGGGAGCAGGATGAGAGACGGGGCTCTGCCGCACGGGTGGGAAGCTGAGGAGCAGCCTGAGGAGAAGGTGCTGGGAAAACTCAGCCGGTCAGCAGGTCACTGGCTGACGGGCCCACAACCACTGCGGGGAGCAGTGCGTGCAGCACACGTGTCTCGCCTGCCCACTGTGCCGGGCAGCGTGCCCAGCACCACCTGGGAGGCTGAGTGACCGCACAGGAGTGCTTATTGCTGAACTCAAGGAGCTGCTGGCAGCGTAGTGAAGAGCCCCCGCATCGCCCACTGCTCAAACTAAACCAGGAGCCACCTGCTGACCCCCCCGGCAGGCCCGCCCTTCAGCCTGTCCACTCCACCACCACCCCGCCCATCTCCATGGCAGCACCCACCCAGGCCCACCTCAGCTGCCTTCCCCAGGGACAGTCTGCTGCTCCAACACACTCTCCCCCAAGTGAGGTCATGCCCCCACCTGCTTAGCAGCCTCCAATGGACTCACACCCAGCTCAGAACCAAACCCTAACTCCTACCCGACTGAGCCCCCATCAGCCTCTCCAGTTTGGTCTCATGGCCTCCTGCCCTTGCTCACACCTTCCAGACACGCTGGGCTTCCCTCTTTCCCTCCAACATGGCCATGCGAGCCTCTCCCGGCCTTGCTGCCTTCGCGCTGACGGCTCCCTCTGCCTGAAATCCTCCTCCCCGGCTCTGGCCGGGCCTGACCTCTCTCTGTCAGGTCGAAGCTGACACTCCTTCTCAGACACCTTCCTGACCACCTGGGTGAGAGCTGTGAGCTGGTCCCATCACCAGGTTTTATTTTTCTTCCCCATCATTTCTCTTCTGGGCAATGCCATTCTTGGGGTGCTGGTCTCTCTTCCCCACTAGAATGCCAGCCCCAGCAGAGCGGGGTGTCTGTCTTGTTCCCTTGGTACCTTGGCTCCTGTCACAGTGCCTGATGCTGGGCAGGTGCTGAGGACTGGGCTCTGAGCGAAGGCCGGAGAGGAAGTGGGAGGATGCGAACCCTGCAGATACAACCCCAGCAGCATTTCTGGTGAACGAGGAAGAAAAGAAGCTACTTAAACTTGACTACCATCCCATCACACTCACCAAAACAACAAGGAAAAAAGTGCCAAATGAAAGAGAAGAGAGATCTATTAAACAAGGGGCATGCCCACAACCGCAAGGCACAGCTGAGCAGCACGCCTGCCAGCTACTGTCACTGAGGCACGTGGCACCTGAGAGCTGGGGGGCAGCAGATTTCCCCTCAAGTGAGAGTCACAGCCCTGAAAACACATCCAACTCCCCTTTGATTAACGTGACAAAATGTGGGAGTGTGGCTGGGCCCTGGAGAAGTGGGGATCATGACAAAGAGACCCAACCCCAACAGCACAGACAGCAGGGAGGGGAGCGGATGCAGTCACCGGCTGCCAGGCAACTTCTAGCGTCTGAGACCCCAGGCCCACTCCAGAAGGCGGCTGGAGGAGATGTAGAGGTGCGCAGAGAGTGAGCGACCACAGAATTGCCGTTGCTCACGGGACAGATGCTGTCGTAGACTCTCCTACCACTCACCCGGCCCTGGTGAGCACCGGGCAGTTGTGGGAGACATTCTCCCAGGGAGCTCGGAGTGTGGTGCCAGATTCCCTGGGTGCCAATCCCAGCTCCGCCCCTGGACAACTTCCCTAACACTCCCTGCCACCAGCCAATTCCTCATCTGGAAGGTGGGCATTCACACGGAATCGACTCCCAAGAGTTGTTGGGAGTATTGAGTGCAAGAGTGGAGTCTGCCACATGTGTAGACATTCGCTATTGTTTCCGTTATTATTATTGTTATTATTATCATCATCTCTTCTACCACCTCATTCCTCTGCCTTTTCTACCAGTCAAGATGACAGGCAGCAGAGAGACTTCAAATATGCTGGCACTCCAGGCGTGTAGCGCCCAGACATGCCAGCACTCCAGGCATGCAGCGCCCAGGGACCTCGGTTAGCAAGCCACTAGACGAGAAAACCCGGCTGCCAGAAAAGGAACTGAAACACAGACATGGGAGAAAACAGGAGCAAAGAATGGAGGTGAAACCCTAGTTCCATTCATTTGTTTATTTAATCCTCATGAGAGGGTATGTTTTTTTATTGCCTTTTAGAGAGAGGAAGGGAGAGAGAGGTTTATTGTTTGCCTCCCATATGTGCCCCAAACAGGGATCCAACCTAGGTATGTGCTCTGACCTGGAATGAACCCGCAACCTTTTGGTGTAAGGGATGATGCTCCAACCGACTGAGCCACCGGCCAGGGCTCCTAGTTCCATTTAAATAGAAACGAAGTAACTGAGGCACTTATGGCCATTAGTCAGAATACAAATGCTACAGAACTGGATGACATAACCAAACAGAATTGGGAGCTGTAAGGAGGGGAGGGGAAAGTGTACGGGTGCTAACTCCCCCTCGTCCAGCCAAGACATTGGCTGAAGTTGAAGCCCGCAATTGAAATAGAAAGTGGCTGTGACCTCTTCATGTTTTATAATATTTCTTACTTGTAGTCATACATTTTAGGAATGAATATCACTTATAATATTCACAGCAATTCCTTTGGTTTCATCTGTTTTTCTTCAATCAATATCAAATGACAAAACCAATATTTTTATGTACAACTAGAGGCCTGATGCACAAAATTCGTGCAAGAGTAGGCCTTCCTTCCCCCCGCTGCTGGCACCGGCTTCCCTCGCAGCCCTGGCTTCATCCTGAAGGATGTCTGGTCTAATTAGCATGTTACGCTTTTATTATTATGGATAGGTCCTGCTCTTTTACTATTTTTACCTGTCCCTGTATCACTGTCTGTGTGCAGTCCCCCTTCGTTTCTGCTCTTTGCACAGAAGCACGGACGGTGTGACAATGCTCAACAGAGGCCTACGACGGCTTTTTCTGGGGTGGCGATATTCTGGGTAATATTTTTCAAATTGGATTTTGTACTTCTTTGTAGTCTTGGGATTTTTTATAACAAACACATTTCCTTTTTATAAGGCCACGTTTAAAGAAACTTATTTATATGTGTTGAGCCCAATATTCCCACACTTACTTATACCCCGAGCCTCTTTTTCCCTCTGTTGGCACCATTACCCTCACCAGTCAGCCCTGTAGGGCCCACGGAAGGGCCTGCTCCCCGGTAGAGACAGGCTGCCGTTCTGGGCAGAATCCAGGCTGGGCCAAACACAGCCTCGTCTCCCCCCTCACCCGTCCCCCCCCACACCGAGCCCAGTGGCACTGGCATTTCAGAATGGAGGGTACAGAGTTTGGTCAGGGCACAGGCATCGTTCCCTGGGTATTGAAATAAGAACACTGGGCAATAACCCCCAGGAACTCTCGCTAAGCTAGCCATTTTTATGCTACGTTACCATTTATGTGAATTGGATTTGTTCTCTCTGTGTGACACCAGGTGGATGTCCAAGATCTCACAGTAGTCAAAAGTAAACAAGTGCAACACAGTTCTGTGGAATGTGGCTGGTCTCCAACACTAATAAGATCTTGTCCAAACTCATGTATTGCTGGCTCTTCCAAAATTATCAACAGTGTCTTGCTGTTTTAATTGTGTATGATTTCTTGTCAACAGCACAAGGCAGGTCACAGAATCCTTTACTCATGTCCCCCAAGCTCAGGGAAATCTTGGCGCCATCATTAGACCCAGCTCCTGGCAGTACAGTCATCTCGCATGAGGATGGCCGGTGGGCACCTGGCCAGTTGAGTTGAAGTTGAGGGCTCTATGTCAGGTTCAAATCTTGTAAGGAGAATTAGCTTTACTCAAATGTTGGCACTGGGCAAGCCTGAGCACAAAATGCCTGGGAGGCATGGATGTTGGGTGCTTCCAGTTCCCAGAGACAAAGTTGCTTTATAAACTAATGGACCAATGGGCAGCTCCACAGGCCTTTAGGCAATCAGTTAGCAAAGAAGTATCTGAAACAGTGTGTACAAAATACTCCTGCTCACTGTGCAAAATCAGCCTATAGTTCCTAGTCTACCTGTGAAATGGAGGCAAAATGACTTACTGGCCGAAAAAGTGAACCAGGACTGTCCAACTGTAAGGCCTATGGGTCAAGCTAGATGTCTGACAAGCCAGGAAAGCCCAAAGCTCACGTGGGCTACGTGCCGCCCAAACTGCATTCACTGTCCACGCAGCCAAGGGGTTTCACTGCAGGTGAACAAAAGCCATCCCTGAATTCTACAGCCTCAAAAGAATAACAGCCAAGATGTATCGCTGCACCAACAAAGTGGGAAACCAAAGCAAGACAATGCCGAGACCAGTGGAGCAGAGTGATGGGCGAAGCCTCAAAAAAAAAATTAAAAAAAAGCTACCCAGGAGGCTCAGTGGTCAGCCTCGGAGACCAGCTTGTAAAGCCAGGTCAGCAGCACCATCCACATGAAGCAGATCATTTAAAACCAGAGGCAGGGTTCCCAAAGTTCAAGGGCCCGGGCTTGCCCTTGTTCCTTCATCCATCCATCCATCCATCCATCCATCCATCCATCCATCCATTCACTCATCACTCATGTCTTCTCCTGCACCACACTCTCCTGATTTCCTCTCTGGTCTCTGCCCTGGACCCACTTCCGCTTGCTGTCCTCTGAGTGCCTGTGTCCAGGGCTCGGGCCTCAGTCCACTCAATCCCTGGGTGACCTCATGGCCAGTCCCACAGCCCTACGACCCGTCAATATTCAGGCGGTGCCAACATTTATGTCCCTAGCTCTCATCTCTCTTTCGACTCCAAACTGGTATATTCAATTTAATTTACTTAAAGGGGGAATTTAAAAGTCAAGCAACCAACAAAGCACCAGAGCAACCACTAAAGCTTCTCAGATTGAACAGGAAATGTGCGCAGGTATCACCCTTGGTCTGAATTGTGTGGCTGTGCAGTGCACAACCTGAGCGCTTGTGGCAAGGCCTGCATGGTGTTTTAGTGTTTCACGTACAGCTGTTATTCATATGTGCGAGCACTGTCTCTGCTTATGGACACAGTCACAGGTTTTTAATAGGTTGTGTTTCAAAACCCTTTTGGTAAACTAATATTCTGTGTCTTGGGATTTTTTTTTTTTTTAAAGAATGACTTGGCCATAAGAATCTCTAGCTTTCTCCCAAATTGTCCCTTCCTTTTCGTTGCTGCTGCCACCAGCCTAGTCCAGGCTCTTGAGGCCTAAATGATTTCATTCCCAGCACAATGATCTCCTGCTCCCCTGCCTGCCCCCACTCCGGTCACACCTTCTCACTGCAGCTCCACTGGAAAGTCCTCAAAGTCGTTCCCATCAAGACTGCTCAGAAAGCTCAGCGGTGCCCTTCTGCCTGTGGAACTTAATGGAATCATAGACCACCAGGCCGGGCAGGCTGAGCCCGGGGCTGCTGAGCCCAGGTCATCCTGGGCATCGCAGTGTTGGACACTTTGGGGCACTGACCGAGTTGAAGCCCCCATCTGAGGTTTGACTGCCCTCTGTCGCATTCCCACCAGTCTCCAGTGATGGGGAACCAGCTACTTGCTAAGCAATGAGATCATCTTTGGGCGTCCAGACGATGCACTGGTTCTAGCTCTACCCTCTGGAGCCACAGGGCACAAGCCCGTTCCTGTCCTCTCCACAGCGACTCTCACGATTGACACAGCTAACCTGCCTCCAGTGCCCTTTTCTCTTTTCCAGGCTTGTCATCCCCGTGCCTTCCCTGACCCGATGTCCTTTCCCCGGGACTCAGCTGGCCTGCTTTAGAGTGTGGCTCTCAGGGACAACCCATAGGTTCCGTGTGGTCTGACGGGCCACCGTGGGCAGGATTACCCTCTCTTTCTCGCTACAATCTCTACTTCTCTGAGTAGAGTCCAGACTAAGATCACAGGAGCTAGTTTATTTGACCGACACACCTCGTGGGTGAAATTCTTATGACCTCTCCAGAGTGAAGGTGAAATTCAGTTTGGGCATATGAGGCAGAGCACGCACACACTTTGTAACCAGATGGAGTGGGTCCAAATCTCACCTCTGCCACTGACTGCTGAGTGTCCTTGGACAAGTTACTTAACCTCTCTGTGTCTCATCTCTATGTCTATAAAATAGAAATAATAATTGTTGATCTTATGTGGTTCTGGTACAGATTAAATGTATGTATATAATGTATCTCTATCTATATGTATAGCCTAGAATAGAACAGTGCCTCACTAAATGTTGTTATTACTATTGTTCTACCAAAAGGCCGATTGTGAGAACATCAACTGTAGTAAAAGCAGAAATATTACCTTGTTTAGTTTATTTTTTGTAACCATTTATTTTTATCTTCTTTTTAAAGCTTAAAAATAACAAAATTCTTCTCTCTGGAAAGAGAACCAAGCCCTGTTTTCTGCAATATAAATAGTGGCTACAGTGTATTGCAAAAATCTCAGAATGGCTCCTGGTTCTCTAGGAAATAATCAAGTTACATTTTATAATTTAGAAGTGATTCAAAGTTTCTGCTTTGAACCCTCATTTTGGAGAAAATATGCACTTGCAATGATGAAAAGGCAGGAAACAAATGGACAACTCCCCTGACATTTAAAAACAGCCCCCAGTGTTCACAGCGGACCACTGTGGACAGCTATTTACATCCCAAACCTAGACACCATGTGCCGGGAGCTGGGGCGCAGCACCCACTTCAGGGGGGGATTTCTCTCCCAAAGGCCCTGAGCCGCACAGGGACTCAGGTCCTTGGGGCACACAGGGACGGACTGTCCTCATTCATTGGAACCTCACTAAGACTCGGAGAGCTTGGGGGAAATAATACTCTCATTTTATTTGACATTGAATTGAAAGATGAATATAAGGTACCAAGAGGCACAATTAGAATTAGAGTCAATTCAAGTTTTGATCTTGGAAAAAATTTACCTGGGCATTATTTTAAATTATCTGCATGACACAAATGATCCTAAGTGTTTTTATCTCCAAGTGTCTAATTCCAATTTACACTGTGCCAGATATGTAAAATCTGTCACCGTTAAGCATTTGAAAATATCATATCTGCCGGAAACCAATTCCAGCATGTTCAGCAGGGCTGAATCGTCTGGAGTGGCAATGGCATTTCCCCAAACCTGAAAAGGGATGATTGTTGGTTGCCAGACAGCTAAAGGGCATCTTAATCTACATGTTATTGCCTCCTAATGGCCAAACACCTGAACAGCCATAGGCTAATTCCCCCATTCTGACAATGCTTGTGTATACCCTTTGAAGTGTATATCTCTGCCTCTCCTCAGGACAAATTGTGTTAATAAAAAGCATGGGGTCCTGGGACGAGGAGACCTGAGACCTTAAAACTTAGAACTTAGCTCCTTCAGCTAGGCTCCTCTGACCCCTAAATGCCTTTCAAAATTATGCTTCGTCTCTGGACTCCTATTTAATCTACACACAGCCTTCTCCAGATTGCTGAACCCTTCTTGATGCTGGGACAAGAACCCCGGCACATATCCAAGTGTGGTTTATTCTCTTTTGTAACTTGAGACCTACTCTCCAAATCCTCTTTGGTCTAAGAACTCTAAGGAAATTGGAAACTTGAAAATTTGCCTCTCCTTACCTGACGTTGGCTCAATAGTAAAGGCCGGATGAGACTGAATCACAGCAACACGGAACTCAAAATCTACAGGGCAGCTGCACTGCAAAGGAATAATGTATCTTTTGCTGCAAAAAAAGAAAAATAGAAAATATCAGCAATCTTAGCAGTTTTCTTCCACCTACAGAACTGAATAGAATTACAGGCCACCAGGCAGGGTGGGCTAGTACCGTGATCTCCAAACTCCACTCTGAGATGTCTACATCAGAATGACCGGCAGTGCCTGGGGGGGGAAATGAGGCACAGAGGGGTTAAGTAACTTGTCCAAGGACACTCAGCAGTAGGTGTCGGAGGTGAGATTTGGACCCACAGAGTGTATGTGTGCACTGCCTTCTTCTACAGGACACCAGACCCTTCCCAAAGTGCTCAGCACAAGTGACCCTGGGCATTGCAGTGTTCAACATAGAACTAGCTCTTTCGGTTGCAAAGAATCGAGACTCAATGTACAATAAACAACTACAACAATGACAACAGTCAACACCAGAACAATAATGAACAATAATTCCTGGGGGCCAGGCTGCTCCACATTTCCCAGATAGCAACGGTTCTAATCCCGCGTGGTAGTACTATGATCTCCCCACTTACAGACGAGGAAACAGGCACAAGAGAGAATAAATGTCCTGGAACAATAATGAACAATAATTCCTGGGGGCCAGGCTGCTCCACATTTCCCAGATAGCAACGGTTCTAATCCCGCGTGGTAGTACTATGATCTCCCCACTTACAGACGAGGAAACAGGCACAACAGAGAATAAATGTCCTGCTCACGGTGACACGGCTACAGAAGGCAACCAATCACTGTGTTTCTCTCACATCGATATTTCTCCCTGTCTTTCCCTCTCTCTTCCACTCTCTCTAAGAATTAATAGAAAAACATCCTCAGATGAAGATTAAAAAAAAAAAAAAGAATGATTCCCTATTTTGAATAAAACCCAACCCAAACCTTTAAAATACTAGACTTACGGGCCTGGCCAGGTGGCTCAGTTGGTTGGAGCGTCATCCTGAACACCAAAAGGTTGCGGGTTTGATTCCCAGTCAGGGCACATACCTAGATTTCGGGTTTTATCCCTGATTGGGGCATATACAAGGAGGCAACTGATCAATGTTTCTCTCTCACATTGGTGACTCTCTCTCCCTCCCCTCTTCTCTCTAAAGTCAATAAACATATCTTCGGGTGAGGACTTAAACACAAACAAAAAACAAAATTAAACTTATGATCATGTACACATTTTGTGCATATTAGAAGAGAGCATAAATTTGCCTTATAGTAAGTAAATATTATAAAATAATTTAATATAAATTCAAATTTCTTTCTTGTCCCTTCCCTAAATAAATGCTAGGAGTGGGATCAGGGGTGGCTCATTGGAAACAGAGGGCCAGACATCCCTTTAGTTGCTAGTTAATGATATAGCACCAGACGATGCTCACCCAACTGAGCCACCCTGCTGGGCTGCTTATCTCATTTTCAAAGACACAATTTCACTGGCATTAAAGCCTCATAGACTCAGGGATCCTTAACGATACAGGCAAATAAAAACACAGATTTACATAAAGAAACGTTCACATAACAGGCACTTAATTACGTTTACACCCAGGGAATTCACCACCAGCCTCATCTTAGACCAGTGATGGCGAACCTTTTGGGCTCGGCGTGTCAGCATTTTGAAAAACCCTAACTTAACTCTGGTGCCGTGTCACATATAGAAATTTTTTGATGTTTGCAACCATAGTAAACCAAAGACTTATATTTTTGATATTTATATATTAAATGCCATTTAACAAAGAAAAATCAACCAAAAAAATGAGTTCGCGTGTCACCTCTGACACGCGTGTCATAGGTTTGCCATCACTGTCTTAGACTAAGCTCAGACCAATACTAGAGGCAGAGATCAATGAAGAGTTGGGGTCAGGGAGGCGTAAGGTTCCTCCTTTGCTGGCCTTTGACTCCCTTCTTGCTCTTGGTTTAATTCCTTCCCAAATGTTAGTTAGTCCTCCACATTGGTGCAACCACCCCCACTCCCCAGCCTCGCATGCCCCAGTGGTTTAGGCTGGAATGCTGCTGCAAACCTGGGGAACCAGCAGAATCAAATGAGGTCCCCTCCGTGTGCTTGTGAAAAAGTGAAGGCATTTCTCTGGAGACTGGAAAGGAAAGAAAGGAACTGGGTTCAGGAAAGGGAACTAGCGACCAGGGATGCACTCTGCATTTGCGGAGATACTATATACCCTATTGATATATTTCAAAAACACTTTAAAAAATTGTGGCAAAATGTACATAAAAGGTTTACCATTTTAACCATTTTTAAGCGGCATTAAGCACATTCACATTGCTTTGCAACCATCACCACCATCCATCCACAGGACTTTTTCCACCTTGTGAAACTGAAACTCTGTTCCCATTAAACAGTAACTTTCCATTCCCTGCTCCCTCCAGGACCTGGCAACCAGCCTTCCACTTTCCGCCTTGAATTTGACTGCTCTAGGTAGCTCACATCAGTGGAATGATACAGTATAAAATACCTTTTACAACTACCTTCACTTAAAAATATGTATATGAATAATTCATTTAATAGAAAATAACACCTTACAACTCACTAGTGTTGCAGATAATGTGGGGTGAGGTGTGGAATCAGGGGCGGCTCATTGGAAACAGCAGGGCCCGCGGCCAGAGAGCAGGGAGGTCTGGCATCAGCAAGAAAGTCACCTTAGAGGGGAAGGAGGGGAAAAGCCTCCTGCAGACTGATTTCATTTTGTTGAGGAAAACATAGCATTTATTCAGAGAAGATAAGAATACACTAAAACTACTGGTAGCTTTGGCACCTTTTAAAACCGAGGGTCGGAGGAACCACATGCTAACTGCATTCAATCAGACTTCCTTGGAGCTAAATGACCTGTAATGATATTTGGCCTGAAACAGCCCGCAGGCAATAGCTGCCAGCCCGTGGCTTACCCACCAGCAATTATTAGAACAAAAAGGTCACTTGGCAGTGGAATGGGAAACACATGTTTAAAGCAAAGCAACTTAAACTCAAATACTTTGGGGTTTAAAATTGTACTATATAAGACTTTTTAGTGAGAAAATTTGGGCATTTGTAAGAGAAAGCAACTATTTAAGAAAAGAGTCACAATGCAATTGAATGGTTGCTTGTTACTCTATTCTAAATATTATGACACCATTAAATAATCACATTCCTGAATTCATATGAACAGTGCGTGTGTGTGTGTGTGTGTGTGTGTGTGCAGATATCACAAGCCTGTGACATGGGGCATCAGAGCAGAAGCAGCAGTGACCAGATGTGGCCGCCTGTACAGTACTTGGTATGAGGTTAGACAGCATGTAAACCAAGCAAGGAGGAGGAGAGCCCCGAAAACACTTTCAGTTGAGGGTGTCTCTCCAAGACCAACAATCACCCACAATTTCTTTTTAAAATATATTTTATTGATTTTTTACAGAGAGGAAGGAAGAGGGATAGAGTGTTAGAAACATCCATGAGAGAGAAACATCGATCAGCTGTCTCCTGCACACTCCCTACTGGGTATGTGCCCGCAACCAAGGTACATGCCCTTGACCAGAATCAAACCTGGGACCCTTGAGTCCCCAGGCTGATGCTCTATCCACTGAGCCAAACAGGTTAGGGCCACCCACAATTTCTGCCTTTGCTTCTTCTAGGAATGTGCTTTGGGTAAACACTGAAATTCCTTGTTATATTCTTAAATATTGAATTGAGAATTAATTCACGGCTATATTTTATGATAATATTTTAAAGTTCCTTACAGCTTTATATCATGATACTTAGTTTCATAGAAACCACAAATGTATATGCTTTTGAAATTAATGAATCAGTCCAATAATTTATACAAAGACTAGAAGACACGAAACAAGAAAAATGCTCCATGTTTAATTACTGTCCTGCACACACTTTCATTTGCTCTAGATGATGACCATAAACTTGTGCTTCCCACTGTATGGGAGAACATATTTGTCAAAGATACATCTGATTAAGGGTTAATATCCAAAATATATAAGGACTCATCCAACTTAACAAAAGGAATACAAACAATCCAATAAAATAATGGGCAAAGGTCCTAAATAGACACTTCTCCAAAGTGGACATACAGATGGCCAAGAGACATACGAAAAAATGCTCAAAGTCACTGATCATCAGAGAGATGCAAATTAAAATGACAATGAGGTATCACCCTACACCTGTCAGAATGGCTACCATCAACAAATCAACAAGTGACAAGTGCTGGTGAGAATGCGGAGAAAAGGGAACCCTAGTGCACTGCTGGTGGGAATGCAGACTGGTGCAGCCATTATGGAAAACAATATGGAGTTTCCTCAAAAAATTAAATATGGAATTTCCATTTGACCCAGTGATCCCACTTCTAGGAATATATCCTAAGAAACCTGAAACACCCATCAGAAAGAATGTATGAACCCCTACGTACATAGCAGTGTTATTTACAATAGCTAAGATCTGAAAACAGCTCAAGTGCTCATCAGTAGACGAGTGGATAAAAAAGCTGTGTTACATTTATACCATGGAATACTATGCAGCAGTAAAAAAGAAGGATCTCTTACCCTTTGAGACAGCATGGAGGGACCTGGAGAGTATCAAGCTAAGTGAAATAAGTCAGTCAGAGAAAGACAAATATCACATGATCTCACTCATATGTGGAATGAACAAAATACTATCAGCAAACGGATATAAAATAAAAAACATTTTAACTACAAAATATGGGAGGATTTTTCATGCAGTAAAAAGTCAGGCTATTGTGAGTTAACAGTGATGCTTTATCTGAATAGAAATTTCAAAGCAATTTTAAAATGTAGGTTCACTACTGCTTAATAACCCAAGTAGGGGCTGAAGTAAAAAACAAGTTTTTTGATTAGTTCAGGTCATCCTTGTCAGAATGTTTTCATGAAATGCTGCTGTTCCTTCAAATCCACTTTGAGTTTAGGACACATGAGACCTTAGCATGAGTAAGAAGCGTATTTCCCTTGGTGAGCTGAGAAATGTGAATTCCTTCTCTGAGCGGGCTTCTAATATCCTTCTGAAGGTTAACGTTATCTTCTTCTCCTGATACCCTCGTCCTAAGCCAGTCACAGCTGGCTCTCGGGCCCCCCACGGAGCCCATACTCCCGCAATGCGGACTGGACCTGCTGCTCCAGCTGGGCCAACTGCTCGCATCAATCTTGCCCTCCCAGGGCTGGTGTAAGTTCCCATCCCCCATGGCTCCATTTGGACATCCCATTCTGACCGTGGTTATTCCCACACTTTCTAAAATCAGACACAGTCTCACCACTTAAGGAAAAGCATCCTTTGGTAAACTCTTTAAATTAATGATGGGAAAGTTCCAGAGACTAAAATATCCTGGCTTTGAATGGAGCAGCGGGGACCTTCTCTGTTAGCGTTGTGGATGTGGCCTGTGGTCTGCGGAGCATCTGCAGCCCTGAGATGCGCAAACGGTTCCACTTGCTGTGAGAGCAGCGTGGCTGCCCTGCCCATGGGACCAGGTGCAGAGTAGAAACGGGAAAGTGAGGGGGAACCCAGGGAGCACCCCGCTGACTTCATGTCAGCTCGTCGGCAGCACACGTGAACCAACTGGCCAGGGGAGTCAGCTTGTAGCAAAGGAGGGTCAGGTGATGACTCATGGAGAGAACACCGGCCAACTGCCTGGATCTGCTCTAACCAGTTATTTGGTGCCAGGTCGACTCTGCCGGAGAAACCACAGAGCATCATAAATTCACACAAGTCTTTCCAGGACCCTGAGAATGGAAAGATAAAATTTCAGTACCTAACATGAGCATGTTCTTGTTTCCTTGTGTAGAGAAAGGGTAAGATTGTACTTTATCCACAGAGCTTTCTGAGATACGAAGCGATGACAAACTTTAACCCGCTATGATGGTTAGGTTCACCCAGTTATAAAGCATAACTTCCACTCACAGGAGAGAGAGAGAGAGAGAGAGAGAGAGAGAGAGAGAGAGCTGGACGTCCTCTGCACCAGTGCTTGATTTTGGGACATTGGACAGAAACTGGAATGCAACTTTCTGTTATTTACAGAAGCTGTCAGAATTCATCTCACTAGAGCGTAAACCACCCAGGCTGTTTATAGGTAGCTGGCAAATGTCCACATGGAAAATGTACAAGCACCAAACCCAGACAATGAAAATGTAACTGATGAATATACACAAGTCCACTTCATGACCTTGTGGAAATGTACTGGTGCCATCCAGGCCTCAGGGAGGCTCTGCCCAGACAACACAGCCTCAATGTAAGAAAGCAAACTTAGTGGTATTAAATGCAAACCCTACAACTTCTGGCCATTTTGTCCAAATCAATTCTAGATGCAAAGAGAAATATATCCTTCTGAATTTTCCTTCTGCTGAATTTGTGCTCTCCCTTCACCTTTGTCCTTCTCCATAATGTGCAGTATGTTTTCTTTAGCTGGAGATGGTTGAAATGGGGTGGGAGGTGGAGGTGGAACAAAATATAGGGGGGACATATGGTGATCGGGAAAATAATTAAATAAAAAATTATAAATAAAACAAAAGGCTTTCCATACACACACACACACACACACACACACATATATATGAACTTTCATACATTTCATACATTTTTAAGAATAAAAAATGGTGCAGTCACTTCGGACAGTACTTCAGCATCTCCTCAAAATGTTAAACACAGAATTATCACATAAACTAGCAATCTCACATAATATATGCATAAAAACATATATACAGCAGATGACCTGATACTGTATATAGAAAACCCTAAATATTCCACAAAAAACTACTAGAACTGATAAATAAATTTGGTAAAGTAGCAGGATACAAAATAAATATCCAGAAATAGTTGCATTTCTATACACCAATTATAAACTATCAGAAAGGGAAACTAAGAAACAATCCCATTTACAATTGCTTCAAAAATAAAATAAAATACCTAGGAAAAAATTTAACCAAGAAGGTAAAAGACCTGTACTTTGAAAATTATAAGACATTGGAGAAAGAAATTGAAGAAGATACAAATAAATGGAAGCATATACCCTGCTCATGGACAGGAAGAAGTAACATCAGTAAAATGTCCATAATATTGAAGGCAATCTATAAATTCAATGCATTTCCTATCAAAATATAAATGTCATGTTTCACAGAACTAGAACAAATAATCTTAAAATTTATATGGAACCACAAAAGACCCTGACCAGCTCTCCTACTGGGGATGTGCCCGCAACCCAGGTACATGCCCTTGACGGGAATCAAACCTGGGACCCTTCAGTCCACAGGCCGACGCTCTATCCACTGAGCCAAACCGGTTTCGGCAACAATAGCAATCTTGAGAAAGAAGAATAAAGTTGGAGGTATCATGCTACCTGATATCAAACAACGTTATACAATTATAGTCATCAAAACAGCCTAGATCAATGGAATAGAATAGAGAGGCCAGAAATAAACCCATGCTTACACGGGCAATTAATATTTGATTCAGGAAGTAAGAACATACAATGGAGTAATGACAGTCTTTTCAATAAATGGTGTGGGAAAACTGTATGGATACATGCAAAAATATGAAAGTAGACAACTTTCTCACACTATATACAAAAATAAACTCAAAATGGATTGAAGACTTAAATGTAAGACTTGAAACCATATAACTCCTAGAAGAAAACATAGGCAGTAAAATCTCAAATATGTCTCTTAGTAATATGTTTTTGATATATCTCATTGGGCAAGGGAAACAAAAGAAAAATAAACAAATGGTAAGACATCAAACTAAAAAGTTTTTCACAGCAAAGGAAACCATCAACAAAATAAAAAGAAAAACAATTAAAAACAAAAGGAAAAAACAACCCACTGAATGGGAGAATATATTCACCAATAATACAACTAATAAGGTGTTAATATTCAAAATTTATAAAGAACTCATACAACTCAATATCAAAAAAACAAATAATATAATAAAAATCGACAAAGGACCTGAGTAGGCACTTCCCCAAGGAGGACATATAGATGGTCAACAGACACAGAAGAAGATGCTCACCACCACTAATCATTATAGAAATGCAAATTAAAACCACAGTAAGGTATCACCCCACACTTGTCAGAATGGCCAGCATTAATGTGTCAATAACCAACAAGTGTCAGCAAGAATGTGGAGAAAAATGAACCCTCATGCAGTGCTGGTGGGAATGCAGACTGGTGCAGCCACTGTGGAAAGCAGTATGGAGGTTTCTTTAAAAATTAAAAATGGAACTGCCTTATGACCCAGCAATTCCACTTTTGAATATATATCTGAAGAAACACAAAACAGTAATTCGAAAGAATTACATGCAGCCCTATGTTCATTGCAGTGTTATTTACAATAGCCAAGATATGGAAACAACCCAAGTGTACATCAATAGACAATTGGATAAAAACATAGTGGTTCATATATATATTTTGGAATATTACTTGGCCATAAAAAAAGAATGAAATCTTACCAGTTACGACAGCATGAATGGACTAGAGGGTATTATGCTAAGTGAAATAAGTCAGCCAGAGAAAGACATATGCCATATGATTTCACTTACTAGTATATGCAGAATTTAAAGAACAATATAGATGAACAAATAAAGCAGGCTCATAAATACAGAGACTAGACTGATGGTTGTCAGAGGGAAGGGCATGTGGGGAACTGGGTGAAAAAAGTGACGGGATTGAGAAGTACAGATTGGTAGTTAAATACAAAATAGTCATGGAGATGTAAAGTACAGCAAAGGAAATATAGTCAATAATATTTCAATAACTATGTATGATGCCAGATGGGTACTGGAAATATCGAGAGAAACACTTTGTAAAATATATGATTGTCTAACTACTATGCTGTACATCTGAAACTAATACAAAATTGTACTTAAGACCTAGAGTCATAGAAGCATGAACAGACTGTTGAACCTCAGAGGGAAAGCAGGGGAGGGTGGTGGGAAGAGATCAAACAATGAACTTGTATGCATATATGCATAACCCGTGGACACAGACAATGGTGTGGTGAGGGCCTGGGGGTAGGGGTGGGATGGGAGTGGTTTGGAAAAAGGAGGACCTATGTCAGTGATGGCGAACCTTTTGAGCTTGGCGTGTCAGCATTTTGAAAAACCCTAACTTAACTCTGGTGCCGTGTCACATATAGAAATTTTTTTGATATTTGCAACCATAGTAAAACAAAGACTTATATTTTTGATATTTATTTTATATATTTAAATGCCATTTAACAAAGAAAAATCAACCAAAAAGATGAGTTCGCGTGTCACCTCTGACACGCGTGTCATAGGTTCGCCATCACTGACCTATGTAATACTTTCAACAATAAAGATTTAAAAAACACAAAAGATAATATTTCATGTAAACTATAATTGAAAAAACATGCACACAAATGTTCACAATAGGAATTCAAAGTAGCCAAAAGTAGTAACAACCCAATGTCCATCAACTGATGAATGGATAAATAAAATGTGGTCCATCCACACAATGGAATGTTATTCACAATAAAAAGGAATGCAGTACTGATACATGTTATAAGCGGGATAAACCTTGAAAACCTTATGCCAAATAAAAGAAGTCAGTCACAAAAGACCACATAAGGAAGTGTCCAGAATAGACAACTTATGGAGATAGAGAGTAAATCAGAATTTGCCAGAGGCTGAGAAATTTGGAGGGAAAATAAGGAATGGCTGTGGGGTTTCTCTTGAGGGTGATGAAAATGTTCTAAAATTGATGATGGTGATAGTTGCATATACAAAAACTGTTGCTTTGTACATTTTAAATTAGTAAATTTTATGATATGTAGATTATCTCAACCAAACTTTTCCTAAAATGTAAAAGCCAAGAGAGAGAAGCTGTTCATCCATCCTAGACCTGCAGCCACACCCTCATCTCAGTCCCTGCTCGGTGCCCCCGTGGAACTGCCGTTGGGCCATTAGCTTGTGCAGTTTCTGGAAGGCTGTTTTGGGGGCCTCCACGTCCCCATCTGCCATCAGCCCACCTTCAACTTGACCACCAGCCTTTGCAACTAGAATTTATGTTGTCTACCTTTGTTACTGTGTGAGCCAAACTGGCTGGGTCTCGTTTGTGCATTCTTTAGGTAAAATTCTCTTTGGTGGTGATGGTGGTGGTGGTGATGATGATGATGATGATGGCTAATACAAATCACTAACTATATGCTTAGCAGTGTTTTTACTACTATATATTAAAAACTTGCTCTAGTCGATTTGACTCAGTGGATAGAGCGTCAGCCTGCAGACTGAAGGGTCATGGGTTTGATTCCGGTCAAGGGCACATACCTCGGTTGCAGGCGCGATCCCCCACATGGGAGGAAACGAATCAATGTCTCTCTCTCACATTGATGTTTCTCTCTCTGTCTCTCCCTTTCCCCATTCTCTCTAAAAATCAATGGAAAAATATCCTCGGATAAGGATTAACAAATTTTTTTAATATTAAAAACTTTTAACTATTCTTGCTAAAGTTCTATTTTAACTCAATCCCCAGAACAATTCTACAAGGTAGTTATGCTTATGAATTGCCAGGAACCAATTCCAGCATGTCATAATTTTAAGAGTTTCATCAAAAGGTTGATGAAACTTGGGGACTCAACAGGGTTGAGTCACACATGTAGTCACCTGTTGGGGATGGCTAAAGGCATTTCCCCAAACCTGAATAGGAAACTGATTGTGGCTGCCAGACAGTTAAAGGGCATCTTAATCTACATGTTATTGCCTCCTACTGGCCAAACACCTGAACAGCCGTAGGCTATTCCCCAAACTGACAATGCTTCTGTACCCTTTGAAACCTTACCCTTTGAAGTGTATTATCTCCACCTTGCCTTAGGACAAATTGTGTTAATAAAAGCAAGGGTCCTAGACAAGGAGGGAGTCTTCAGTTCCTTTAGCTGAAGGTCCTCTGACCCCCAATGCCTTTCAAAATTATATCATGTCTCCGGATTCTTTATTAGTCCCTGGATTCCTATGTCATCTATGCATAGCCTTTTCCAGATTCCTGAACCCTTCTTGATGCTGGGACAAGAACCCCGGAAATGAATTGCATTTTAAAGATGAGGATTCTGAGAGGCACAGAGAGGTTAACATTTTTCAGGGTCACACAGCCATCATGAAGTAGAGCCTGCATTGAAATCCAGGCAGAATGACTCCAGAACCTTAGCGGTCTATGCTGTTAAACACAACACTGTATTTCCTTGTCTCCTTTTCGGTTTCCTTATTGAAAGTCCTTGTGGGCCAGGCAGGTAGCAAAAATGAGTGAAGAGGGCTTAGTGTGAGGTGATAGGGAGTGGTGGGGAGTGTGGCGAGCTGGCCAAGGCACTGCCCTCTAAGAGGCGCTTCTTTTCCATCCCAGCTGAACTGACGGTGATCGTCCAGGAATGTGGGCTCAGTATTGCTGGATTTTCCTTTCTTATATGTAGAAACCTAAAATGTGATGTGAAATCTTTTGGTTTTTAAATGTTGGCAGGTAACTCAAATGTTTTTTAAAAATAAAACATTGGGGCCACATCCATGTGGACCAAACCAAGCAGGTCAATAGTTTAATTAAATCAGAAGCCACAAATTGGAAGCCAGCAAGCCAAAATCAGAATGGATGGATGAATGAATGGATGGATGAATGAGTAAATAAATGAACGAGTAAATAAATGAATGAATGATGAAGCAATGACAGGTTAAGGATTATAAAGTAGTCTTTAATAGACAAGATTTGAAGATTTGATAGACCAGTTCTTCATTCTCTTCCAACAACCTAAAAATTCCTGGAAAATCACCCTGGGCTTTCGGCTTTCCATGGAGGAGGTACAAATGAAAAAAGGGGCTACAAGGGGTGTAGAATGAGCCAGGGGCCAAACTGAAAGCAGCCGGCATCCCATCTATTGAAGACAATGACAATAGACGGTAAAGCTGAAGGAGGTGCTGACTGGAGCTGCCCTCTTGTCAGTGGGGCAGGTAGAAATGGGGGAGGTTGGACTCAGAAGTTGCTGAGCAGCTGGGACAAGCTTAGAGAGGCAGGGTTGAGAGGCACATCTGTCTCTGGTCCCACAGCCTGAACCCACAAACAGCCTCTGAAGAAGGCATTCTTGTGCATATGGGGGTAAGGGCCTCATGCTGAGCAGAGGAAGAGCAGGAGCTGACAGCACTAGAGGGAGCAGGCTCCATGGGCCACACGGTGAGGAAACACTGCAGGAACAAACGTGAGAGCGGCAAGTGTGGAGACCTCAGTCAGACAAAGATCACAGACAAGATGATCACTGCTGCTTAGCTTCTAACAGTGGTTTGTAGGGAGGAGTGTTTTATCGCTGATAATATTTAAATTGGTGCGTGGAGACATTCAAAAGCAGAATGACTTCTAGTAGGTTCTGTTGTCTTAAATTTTTTCTACAGACAATCAACTCTCATAGCTCTCATGTGGGCAGAACCACTCCCACCACCCCTCCTTGATGTGACCCAGTGGGAGTTCTGGAGGCTGCCCAGGCCTCCTTCCCTGTCCTGGGGAGGGAAGGCAGCCTAGTGATGGTTCACCTGGTGCATACCAGCCCTGCATTCTCCAATCCTGATAAAATCTACCAGGAAATTATCATCTCTGCCGGGCAACAGCTTCTATCAGCTCAACTGTTCATGGAATCCATATCATCACTCCATGTAAGTACAATACCAGAGCTAGATGAAGCCGGATGGAGTGTTGATAAGTGGATGTGTAAGTCCAAATCAGCCTGCTTGCTGAAGATTTGTAGTGAATGCTGTTGGCACGCTCCTTCACCAGCTGGGGCACCCATCACCCAGCTCTAGGAGTGCTGTGGCTGATGACTCTCACCTTGACCTTCTCCAGAGAAGTACCCTTGGCTGGGGGCTGGGAACCCCATCCATATCCTTCACTCCTTTATGGGTTATGCCTTAATAAATCATGTGCAATGAATCCTTATTTCTGCTTCTCAGAAACCTGACCTAAGGGCCTAAGCTACATTTAAATATTTGTAATCATTGCTTTTGTTTCCTTTAAATAATCATTTTGTTTTCAATTACAGTTGATATATGAAATTATATTAGTTTCAGGCATATAACCCAGTCATTAGACATTATATAACTAAGTGATCATCCCAATAAATATAGTATCCATCTGATACCATCTCTGATTTGATTCTCCAAATCTCTGATTTGATTCTCCGCTTCATCTACTTCACTGTTGATTTCCTATAGTGCATTCTTCAATTCTAACTCATTATTTTTTATATTCTCTATCTCCATTTTTATGTTTCCTGTATCATTGTTGAAGTTCTCACTAAGTTCATCTACTCTTACCCTAAGTTCATTGAACATCCTTATAACAACTGTTTTTGAACTTTGTATCTTGTAGCTTGTCTCCATTTTGTTTTATTTTTTTTCTGGAGTTTTGTTTTATTCTTTCATTTGGGACATGTCTCTTTGTCTCCCCATTTTGGCTGCTTCCCTATGTTTCTGTGTTAAGTAGAGCTGCTATGTCTTCTTAGCTTGTAGATTGGCCGTGTGTAGTAAGTATCCTGTAGGGCCTTCCTGATCATCCAAGATGGGACTCTAGGTGGACCCCCCCCTTGTGGGTTGCATACACCTTCCTGTCATAATTGAGCCTTGATTGCTGTTGGCACCTCAATGGGAGGGATTTACCACAGGATGATAAGCTGCATGGACTGTCTCAACCACTGTGGAGGATCAACTGTGCAGGGGTTGACCCCACAGATCAGGACTTTTCAGTGGGGCTCTGGTGTCTGCTGAGTCTGCTCCTTGAATGTATCCCTTGGTGGAGGTGGTTGGGTGGTGCTTTGATGTGGTCCAAAGCTGTTCATTGGTTGCACTAGCTCTGGGGCAGGCACAGGTGGTGCTTGGCATAGGGCCACCCAGCATGAGCTACAGAGAGATCTGCAGATGGCTGATGCTTGTGAGGGGCTTAGATATGCCTAGCAGCAGCCAAGTTGTGAACCAAGGCTAACTGCTGCTAGGGTCAGGCCTGGGGCCACTTAGCTAGAGGTACATAGCACGCCAAGGCCAGATGCTGCTTGTTTGAGAGATTTTAGGACAGTTCCCAGCATGAGCTAATACAGACCATTTTTCTGGTAAAGCCACTGGAAACAGTTTTGGTGGGTCCATAAGTTGGGTGTGGTGGAGTCTCAGGGAATCACTCTGGCAGGCGAATAGTGTAAGCCAGGTTGATGGAGATTCAGATATGGCACTCATAGGCCAGCTTGGTGAGGGGAAGGCTCAGAAAAGGAACAATAGCCTCTCTCAGCCCTTCTGTCTGGGAGAAAGCTGCCCCTCAGCTTTTACCCTGATGCCAGACAATTCAGTTACTCCTTGTATATCCTTGGTGACTTGTGAGCTGCTGCCCCAGCACTGGAGTTCAGAACAAGTGAGTCTGGTAAGTCTATGTGCTGGCCCTTTAAGAGAAATGCCTGGGATGCCAGCATCCCTCTGTATCACTCAGCCACCATCACCCTGGTTTTTATAGCCAGCAGTTATGAAGACTTCTCTTCCTGGCACTGGAATCCAAGGATAGAGGTTCTGGTGTAGAGCTTGTACCCCTTGCTCCTCAGGGGGGACCTCTGCAGTCAAGATATTCCTCCCAATTTTTATTTACCATACGTGGGAGTGGGACCAGCCTGTCTTTGCCCCTCTTACCAGTCTTGATGTGGCTTCTTTATATCCTTAGTTATTGGACTTTTATTCATCTAGATTTCAGGCGGTTCTGAATGAGGGCTGTTCTATAGTTTAGTTGTGATTCTGATGTGGTTGTAGGAGGATTCAAGTACCGCATTCACTTGTGCCATCATCTTGACCAGAACCCCCCTCATTGCTTATTTTTGAGGTGTCCAGGCACTCCTGGTGCTCTGCTGTCTTGTGCCTGCCTCACCACAGCAGTCCTACCCATCCTCCTTCACTTCTCTGCAAGGGGCACCAAATGAGGTTTCTACAGGGTAGCCATGATCGTGCCATTTCTCTGCTTAAGTCTTTCGCTGACAGCCTCAGGGTACAAGCTACACATCCCTGTAGAGCCTATCTTGCTCAGCCCTCTTTCTATTTCCCCTGCCACAGCTCTTGCAACCCATGTCCAGTCACACAAATATTCCAGACAGGCTCAAATGTCTGTGCCATTTCACACCTCTGCTTTTGCCCAAGCTACAGCATTTCCTAAAACACCTTGTTCTCTCCTACTCCGCTCCCTTCTTCTGCTGGCTGGTTTCAGTTCAGACGTGTTCTCTAGGAAGCTTTGTGGAGCTTCCCCATCTCACATGCCCCTAACTCCCCTCACACTGAGCTGGGTTAGGTGTCCTCACTCAGAATACACTGAATTAGAAATTACAATCATCCGTTTAATCATGATATCAGGTCTTAATCATCTCTGCACCCTCAGTACCGAACACTGTGCCTGAGACATAGTAGGCATTCAATAAAGATTTCTTGAGTGAATAATGCTAAATAAAGAATCTACCCAAATGGTACCTGCAATCCCCAAGGCGGCCTAGGCTTAGTAGGAAATATTTCATGTGAAACTCATTTATGTTCTCAACTCTGTCATGCTACCAGACATTCTGGATTGAATGCAGCCTAAGATGGTTGGGTAGTTACAAGTTTGTTGAAACCCATATGTAAAGGGCCTAAAGTCTTGAGGAGGCACTGTGGGCTGCCAGAGGGTTAGTAGGAAAAAAGTAGCATGCTTATTGTTTGAAAGATCTTTAAAAATATTATACCATTATACATTATAACTCAGTTTAATAAACAGTTTAGCTGAAATGTTCATTTCTGATTACAAATGAAGGGAATTATATACAAAATAGTTCTAGGAAAGGCTCTAGGGAAGTTGGTAGATTTGTGTTGTAAGAACCAAGATTGATGTCTGCATTTCAAGGCATGTCATTTTCACCAGTTTATTAAACCATTGTTCTCATAAGCCTGGTTTATGGTCCAAACAAAAAGTAATTTGTGGAGGGAAAGAAAGAAGGAAGGAAGGAAAGAAAGAATGAAAGAAAAAAAGAAAGTAAATAAAAGAAGGAAGAAAGGAAGAGGTGGGAGGAAAGAGAGAGGTGTGGGAGAAGGAGGGAGGAAGGAAGGAGGAAGGAAGGAAAAAAGAATGAAGTTAGTTTTTTCCTGCCACTTGGATTTTGGTAAAAATTGCAATATTCGCCCATTTAAAGGAAATAGCTAGTTTGGCCTCAAAATGCATAGAGTGAGTGGGTCCCACCAGAAGGGATTCACCTTTGTTAGGTGAATCTTGGGCTCCCTGCACAGAGCACGGAATCCTGAGAAGGACCAGGTGAAGGCAGGAAGGGCTGATGAGTGGGAGGGAGGAAGCCCTGGTATAGTTTTGGCAGAATATTTTGGGGCAAATAAACAGAGAACAAAAGGACAAGGAGCCAGAATGTAAAAGTCTGATAATACCCATTGTTGGCAGTCATGTGGAAAACAAATTCTCATGCACTGCAGGTGTGTGTATGAATGGGTACAACCATTTTGGAAAATAATTTGACATTAGACAGTAACAATGAATTTCATTTCTATGTATATACCCAGGGGAAACTCTAGAACATGTGTCCCAGGCCATTTACAAAGAAACACAACAGTAGTGTTGGGCAAAGAAAAAAAAGTGAAAACAACCCCTTAGGTCTATTAGCAGTAGGACAGAAAAAACTGGCACCTCTATACAGCAAGACACTAGAGCTGTGAACTACAGCCATATGCATTAACATGGCTGAACCACAAAAACAGAATATAGAATGAACAAAAGCAAGTCACAAAAGAATGTATGTACAGTATGATCCCATTTATATAAAGATAAAACACTGGCAAAGCTAAACAATGTGTTATTTATGGGTACATATGTATGTGTCAAAACTATTAAATCAAAAATTGATTATCACAAAATTCAGAATAGTGGTTGCAAAGTTACTGGTAATGTTTTATGTCTTAAAACTATTGTTTATTATATTATTTTTATCATTCTTTAAATTGTACAGATTATTATATATTGTTTTGTATTATTTATTTACAATTTAAAAATTGAGCGCACAGAGATGGTGAGTCAGAGCTCATGGGAAGGTGTGGGAGGTGAGAGAAGAGGGGCACCAGCTGAACCAAGGCCATTGTTCAGACCTAATTTGGAGGGTTTCTCTCAAGGACAACAGATGGGAGTGAAAAGGAAAGGTCCTGAAACTCCTATACACCAGTCCTCCCACCACCTCCAAAGGGGTTCAGTTGCTCTGTCTCTACCTCCAGAGCCTTGAAACCCCTCCCTGCTCAGTGCTGCCTTGCAGAGACTTGAATTGGCCTTGACCTGCAGAGCATGCTGAAGCCCAGTGTCTTTGCTCACCGTCTGGGGCTATATCAAGAGGCATCTAGTATTTGCCAGGTCCCGTGTGGACTGAAATTGTTCAGTGGCCCTTCAGGCTCCTAAAGATGTAGCCCCTTGCCCTCGGCTGCCACCAAGCCTTTGTACAGGCTACTTCCCTGCCTGGAAAGCCACCCTCCCAGCCCACTCCATGGTGTCCTCTTAGGATAACCATGCCATCCCCAAATGAACGGGGACTTTCCCCAGGTGTGCCTCTGTGACAGCACTCAGTACTTAGTGCAGTTCACTGATGGCATGGCTCTCTCCCCACCAGACTCCAAGACCTCCAGAATCAGAACCTTTGGCTACTCAATCAGGACTTCACAGTCAGCACTCAGTTAGAATGGATAAAAGGCTGGAGCAGGTCCCACAGGTGCTTCCCCAACCCCAAATGCTAGGTATTAACAACTTAATTGCTGAATCACTGGGAAGTCAGGGAATGGCAAGAGAGAAGGAATGGGCAGCTGGGATTGGGGGGCTGGGGACAGGGCTCAGGACAGTATAGATTTCCCAACCAGTAGAGGAGTATTTCAATATTTCAACAACTGGCGTGGCCATTATATCTCAATATCTAACAGCCCAATATCCATCTTCTCTATATCCTTAGGGACAAATGGCACTATGCCTGAGAGTAGATATTCAATAGACATTTATTGAAAAAACAAGACACAAAAAAAATTACAACTGGAATCATCAACTATTTTCCCAACAAGGAGGAGGAGGAATCTGAAATTTGGCGTCTATAGTGACTGTCTATTGTCTTTGTCATCTCTGCAGTTATCTCCCCCTTCATTTCAAAATAAAGATTGGTTGATGGAGGGGCACAAGCTCTGAGTTGGTTCAATAAGACTTAGTCCTGAGATTTTTGCTTAAATATCCCAACCCCTCCAGTCCCTCCAACCAACCACCCATGTTGCCAACAGTGTCTGGAGCCTCTGGCAGCTGTGCCCCCAGGAAGAGGGGCTGCTGAGAACGAAGCCTGCAGACCCTGATGTGGGGAGGGTCAGGTTCCTGTAACCTGATTTAAACTCCCAGACCCAGCCACGCCCGAAGACCCACCTCGCACCTGCCAGTTAAATGACCAAAGTAATTCCATTTCTCGCTCATAGTATTTTGACTTTGTTTATTTGTTTATTTTTCCTTTGCAATTACAAGTCTGGTCTAACTCAGCTAGAAAGATAATCTTCTATTAGGGAAAATAGAAATCTTTATATGTCTCTCTTAATTTTTCACATTCTTTGACATTTTGGTAGTTCGTTTCGGTAACTCACCTTTCACCAAGTAGAACATTTGATAGGTTTATAAATGAGGGAAAATCCAGTGTGTTCATGACAGGATAGGCGTGGATGGGAATAAGCAAAGTCTCATCATCCTAAAATTAATGGAGAAAGTCCAGTTTACCACACTGAAGACCAGGATTTTAAAAGATGAACTTGTAGATATTTATTTTGTTCTCTATCATTAAAAAAATATTTCTAGAAAAAATATTTTTAAGAAACCTGAGTATTTAAATACAATATTTAAAATATTGATTTTTCCTTGCTATACCAAGGTGTAGATAATTTTGAATATATTTCAGTTAAACAATGTTCACTATTATGCAGAAAAGCCAAAGACAGTGATGCCTTCGTGTAGATATGAAGACAGTAGCCTGTCTGCTTCTATTTCAGGAAGGTGTAGGGAAGAAAGGGAAACCAGCGCAGAATCAGCTGCTCCAGAGCGGAGCAGTAAACACAACTGGAAGCGTGCAGACGCCTGCTGCTAGTCCTGCATACAGTGCGACCTTAGCCATGACCTTTAACCTCTTCAGGCCTTGTTTCTTTCTTTGCAAAACGGGGATATCCTGCCTTTCCTTAAAGGTGTTTTTGAGAATTAAAGTAGATGGTGGCCTCAAAAAGTGAAAAGTACTGCATAAATGCCGGCTATCCTTAGCATTACTGCTGAGAGCAGGACACGTGCTGGGCTCCCTCCACACGCCTGCCTAGGGATTTGAGTTCTTGGTGCAGAATATTTCTCTGGAAACAATATTCTGTTTTCAGTTTTAGGTATTTTTTCTTTTTAAAAATTGAAAGTTGCTGGGCTGGCGTGGCTCAGAGGTTAAGCATCTATCTATGAACCAGGAGGTCATGGCTCCATTCCTGGTCAGGGCACATGCCCGCATTGCAGGCTCCATCCCCAGTGTGGGGCGTGCAGGAGGCAGCCGATCAATGATTCCCTCTCATCACTGATGCTTCTATTTCTTTCCCTCTCCCTTCCTCTCTGAAATCAATTAAAAAAAAACCTGAAACTCATTCGTTACTAAAGCATACTCTTCCATTTTAGTTTTGAAAAATTAAATTTAGTTAACCTTAATTAAGGCTCACTTACAAGAGGTAGGGCTGGAATATAGAGCAAGGGAGTGTGGAAGTGGCCATTTTAAGAGAAGGATGGGTGGCACCGGAGCTGGCTCTGGCTGGAGGCCAAAGGATGACTTAGGTGACCTGGAGAAAGGCTCCTAAGAAGTCACGCAGCACGGCCAGCCACCTGGGGTCAGGCCACCCCCTCCCACATCTCCGCAGAGCCCAGGGCTGCCTCTGAGGACATTCCCACACAAGATATGATCCCGTCCCCTCGTTCATAAACACAGCTCGGGGTTCCTGCTCACGTTCTAATCTAGCACTTAAACCGTGTGGCTGCGCTATTTGGAAAAGCCTCCACCAACTCCCAGCGCCGTGTGATAAATGAGGCTCGTAGGCCAGGGCAGGTGGGAACCCGGCTGCGAACCGAGTCTCAAGTCTCGTGGCTCTGCCGCAGTTCTCAGCAGCCTCACACCCTCCCAGCTGGGACCCGCTGGACAAGGACCCTCATGCCATCAGACTGGCCGGAGAGGGCCGCCGGGCGCTGGGCCGGGAAACTTCACACCCGTCATTCCTTCCCTCTGCTTCCCTGGAGGATGTTAGTTTTGACATCACCCCACCCCCGAAAGCCTGATTGTAAGACTCACCTTACAGTGAATACGGATGCAGTCATAATAGTATCGCCACTCGTCTGGAGAAAACGTAACGGTGACCGCGAGGGACAAGCCAGGGACAAGGCGGTGCTCCTAGGAGAAAGGGGCTCTGGTTGGGACAAGCCCCGGCGCACTCAGGGCGCAGGACCTGGGGACAGCCCTCCACACACCGCCCCCGGGTGACGGGTGACGCAAAGCCACGGCCCGACAAGGAACAACACGAGAGAGGGGCCACCCAGCAGCGCTTACCTTTTTCACATACTTGATCTGGAAGTACTTGGTTTGTGGGGGTAAAATATGAACATGGATGTCCTCATTGGAAATATTGATCAGTTGCTGGGAGAGAAAAAGAAGCAATCAGAGTAGACACACCGTTTCACCTATTTGCATAGTCATTTCCTCATTTAGTTATCCCTCATCTTATTCCAAAAGCAATTCGAGAAGATAATGCTGTATTTTTTAATTTGTAAAAGGTCGTAAAACCCTCATATGCCATTTAAAGAATAATAAGATAAGCACAGCAAACACCATTGAATGAATAGTAAACTGTGCCCATGTGCCTTCTGCCCAGCTTAAGGGCTTGGCCAGAGGAACCACCCTTTCTCCGCAGGGTCCCCCCTGGGCCTGTATCCTTCCCAGTCCTGACAGCTTACAGCGTGTGTCTTCCCCTTGAACTCCGTTTAGCCCTGTGATTCACTGAGCTAAGCAGCCAGCCACCCACCAACGCTCGCAGTTTCTCTGGTTAATGCCACTGGTCCTGGGGACCCCAACACACGTAGGTAGTCAAAGTTTCAGGAGAAAGAGTGTGGCCAGGAGAGCCTCCAACCCAGCCCTGGGGCAAACTTAAAGGAACTCGAGGTCGGGATGCTCTGACGGTGACAGGAGGCCAACCCCGTGACGCAGGACAACGCTGGGGAATGAAGTGCGTCCCTGAGGATTTGGGCTGCCCCTGGGCCAAGGGACAGTGGAGAGGCCTTTGGTTTCCAAAGTCTGGGTCAGAGGCTGGGCCTGTCGCTGACCCATTGCCCGAGGCCTCACATTTCTCAAAGCCCCGGATTAGACTTCAGACAGTATTTCTTGGTGAGCTTAAGCTGGTGTTTGCCTTTGTTAAAGGTTCCTATTTATCACCTGCGAACATTCTCAGAGTACACTTTTAGTGATCCTGTTTTGGCATATTTCCTCTTTGTTTCAATTCCTTCAAAGCCTAAAAAAACCCACAAAAGTTGCCAAGACATCTCTTGCCCTCCCAGGGGCCTGCAGAGGGCAGTCTTGGTGAAGGTGGGGCCCAGGTCCTTCCAGGAGAGGCCGAGAGGACCGTGTGCTGGAGCGGGAATCTGGGTGGTGGCACCTGCCTGGAGACCGAGAGGGAGCCACTCAACGCCAGGGTCTGAAGTCTTCACAGAGACCTCTGTCCCCATCCTTGTCACAGAGGGAGGACTGTGACCGCCTCGTGCTGGAGCCCAGGAAGGACTGGGAGCAGAGGGGTTGCATTGTGGTCACGCACTTTAAACGACATCAGGAAGGAGGAGGGACAGTGCAGCAAAGGAGGCGCGTGAGGAAGCAGGGACCCAGGAGAGCCAGCGGGCGCTGAGGGGCTGCAGCCCGGCTCTCAGGGTTTCCGGTGTTAGCACCGGGGATGCTCAGGATACTGCGTAGAAATGTCATGCAGGCACTTCTGCTCTCGAGCAAAAGGGCTGTGAGAATCTGGTGAGCCCTAAGCCCAGTGTCCTTTGGAACAATATTCAAAGGCCCCAGGACCCCCTCAGGCCCTGTGTTTCTCGCTGCACAAAAAAACGCTGCCAACTGTCGAGGGTGGGCCAGTCCTAGTCAGGACTGCTGCCCTCGGGCTCCACTGCGAGGGGAGGGGCAGCGCTCAGACTTCTCAGAGACTCCGTTCAGATAGTGCAGGGGCTATGATTGGGCTGCCATTTCCCATATTCACCGTTAAAAGATTACTGATCTGGAATTAAGCATTTGGATCAATAAAAAATAAGAAATAACAGATTCACACAGAAATGTAGATATTTAGGGTTATCTAGACAGGGAGTGTAAGAAGAGGAAGAAAATGTTCAGCCTTTACTTGACATCCGAAGTGAAAGGAGGACTCGCTAAGCCTGAAGGCTGGGCCCACGGTTCCACAGGGTGGATAGTGGTGGGTGGGTGGGTGTTAAGAAGGCAGCCAAGAGAGCCTCGCAATGGGGAGGGGCCAGTCCTTCCTCTCATGAGGACTTTTAAACCAAATGTTCCTAAGACAATTCCAGGGGACATGTTTGCCAATGAGTTTTTAAGCAAACTTAAAACAATACAAAAATCTAACAAATTAAAGCAAGAAATGAACAACTTGCTCTCTACATTTTAGAAAACAAAATCAACATCTCAGATTGACTTCTAAAATACACTGGGAACACTGGAGATTCTATAAGTTTTGCAGTTCTCAACTTTTGGGTGCAAATACTCATTGCATGCTGTAATAGTCATGTTCTTCGCCTACTGGAGACTATTGTCTGAGCCCAGGAGGACTGAAGAGACACTGAGGACAACCCCTCATTGCATGCAGACGGCGGTTGGGTTCTGCTCGCAGCCCTAGGGCTAGAGGCCGAGTCGGGCCTGGGACCCTGTGCCCAGCTCTGCTCTAGGGCTCCCTCCACTCCATCCAGCTGCCTCTTAGCTCAGCACAGCCCAGCGCCCAGACTGCACTTTCTAGCTTTCTTTTTGTATTTTATCAGCAGGTCAGTGTTGTTTCAAATTGTTCAAAATAATATCCTTTCGGGACTAAAATGGCAATGGCACTCCTGCCTTTCTATTTATAACTAAAACTGAGGAAAATAATACTCATTCAAGGGGGAAAAAGCCTTGAGAAGTTGAAGAAAGTGTTTAGACAATGTATTTTATTAATATTATGTTTAATCCTCACTCATTTTTTTCCATTGATTTTTTTTTTTTTTTAGAGAGAGTGGAAGGGAGGGAGGGAAGGAAGGAGGGAGGGAGGGAGGAGGGTGGGAGAGAAACATGGATGGGAGAGAGACACATCTCAGTTGGCTCCTGGGACCCTTCTGTGTGTGCAGGCCAGCACGCCAACCACTGCATAACACTGACCATGGCTAGAAAGTGTATTTTAAATGAATAATAAAAGTTTATTTGAGAACATGAGTAACTGAGTGTGAGAACTGCCTAAGATCCTACCCTGCCTTCCAATTTGAGGGGTCAATAGATGTCCCCAAACCCTCCAAGATCTCCCATCCACTGGGGGCTGACCTTCTCCTGGCCCTCATAACCTTGATGTTGCCTCCACAGGACACCATATGAACTTCAGCTTCTGCTTCAGTGTTTTAGAATGGATCCCCACAGCAAACAAACAAAAACCCCCACGCAAACAATGGGTTAAACAGTTTTTACTCAGATTTCCAGGGATTTCCCAAGCACTGCCCACAGCTCTCTCCACTCCCCCTCCCATCTCTGCTCCTCACAGGCCCCTCCTGTGTCCCCTCTGGAGATTCCACCCTCCCCTCTACTGGGCAGCGCAACACTCACCCCCAGTGAAGTATTGGCTTGGGTTAAAAAGGGGGCTTTAACCCAAGCACTTGCCATAGTATTTTCCCAAACCCCACATTTCAGATTCGAAGTTGGAGTCTTTTAATAGCTGCCCTCAGTGGCACAGCTTCTCAGTAGGGGAAGGTTAATACGCAACCCCAGGGATCTGGGGACAAAATTCAAGCAGACTTACGTTCTCAAAGTGTCGGTCACTCATTTTACTCTAAAATTTTGCCCTGTAATGTATTTCTCTAGAACAAGAGAGCAAACTGATGCTCCAGAAAGATGTGCTTACACAGGGGCCTCACCTCTCTCCCTGGCACCCTGGGGAGAGGCTGCGGGTCCCAGGTGGGGAGGCGTGTCCGGCGCTGCACCGTGAAACTGAAGACTAGCATTATGGTTTCAGAACCCGGGAGGACTGTGAAGTGACGTGAGGTAAGGCTGTAAGACGCTAACAACTGTGTTTTGGGCTAGCGACATCAATACCGGATGTCTCATGGGGAAATGGATTATTTAATTAATAAATATAGTTTCCCAGACAAAGCCTTAACAGAGAGGAAAAAGGAATTTAAGAGAAAACTGGACATCATTATTTCAAATTTTAAAGTATTTAAAAACATTGCTTTCAGTATGAATCCACGTAAAATGTGTTCACTTCCTTCACCAGGCCTGGATCAAGCTCAAATGTTAATGAACAATCTATTGTGGTTTTAAACCCACGTTCAATCATTCCATTCTTGGGCAATTTGCATAGTTTCCTGTAGCAAAACCAAGATAAAAGCAGGTTGGATTTTCCCCTTGTTTGGCAGGAATCTCAAGGCAATTGCCTTAAGCTTCCGCTTAACTTTGCTGATGGAAACAGGGGGCCGGCTCTCCTAAAAGCTCCCAGAATGTTACTAAGATGAAATCGCTTTGTGCTTTTATCTATTTCTGTTAGTTTGAATGTCCAGTGGGAGCAGTGTGATCACGTAGGCTCTCCCCTGCGTTTATTTGGAATTACCGGTCTCTGCCAAGCCACTCGCTTCTAACTGTGGACCCCGAGGAAGGAGATACCCACCCAGAAGGGCTGCTGGTGGCTGGCTGGGCTCACCTTGAAAGACAGAGTCTAGCAGCCATTTCTAAACAGCAACACAAACCACACTCCAGGGAGAAGCCTGCCCTGCACTGCCTCCCTCCCCCCAGTGTGCCTGCACGGTGCTCCTGGCCTCTGAGCCGGCCCTTACTAAGGAGTTCCTGGGGGTGTATTTCAACTAATAGGACTGAGGCGTTCCCTGTCCAATTGGAGCTGCACAGCAATATGCCCATCAGCATCTTCACCAACCAAGCAGAGCGACTCCATCTGAAGCAATCAGGGCAGTGCCTTTTGGGCCAGTAAAACTGTGAGGCCTTGGAGTCTTCATTTGCGTGAGTGTAGAGCAATCAGGGAAGAGGGGCAGGGACTCCTCTCTAAGTCAGCACCCTGACTCAGAGAGAGCACTTTCCCTTTCTTCTGAAGACAGAAGGTTGCGTTTCCCGGGGTGGAGCTGAAATGGAAGAAGTCTCACTGAACCTGAGTAGAATGGGGCAGAGCAGACCAGAATGGTGCAGAGCAGGCCGGCGAGGACCAGGGCAGAGCAGAGCAAAGCAGAGCAGACTGGAGCCAGTGCAGACACTAAAGCAAAGCAGAGCAGAGCTGCCTCACCCTGGGGCCACCTTGCAGTTGTGCTGCTCTAAGCTGTGCTGCTCCACAGATGCGCTGCATCACAAGTGAGCTGTTTGCACTAAATAAAGTTTCCTTCTTCACAACACCCCAACTTGGGGATTCCTGTTGGCATTGAGTTTGCACCAACAACTATTAGTTGACGCAATAAAGTGAGTTCAGTATCTTCATAAGTGTTTACCGAGTGCCTCCTGTGTGCTGGGCACTGTGCTGTACAAAAGACAGAAACTGCCTACTCTTCAGGCCACCCCCCCCCCCCCCCCCCCCGCAGTAAACCAGATCGCCTCCGGCTTCCAAATACGCTGCAAGCTTGCTCCCCGGCACCTCTCTTCATGACTTTCTCTCTTTCCAGAGTGTGCCTGCCCCACTTCTCACTTTGCTTTTGGACTATCCCAAATGGCTTCTCCGCCCAAGCCTTTCTTACATCATGACCAGTAAGTAAATGAAAAGATGTTCGACATCATTAGTCCTTAAGGAAATGCAAATAAAACAATACCGAGCTGAATGGTGGCCTCAAAAAATATGTGCACACCTAATACCCGAACCGATGAAAGTGACCTTACTTGGGAAAAGGGTCATTGCAGATATGATTAAGTTAGGGACCTGGAGATAAGATCACCCTGGATTACCCAGATGAGTCCTAAGTCCAATAAAAGGAGCCCTTTTCAGTGACAGAAGACACAGGGAATCAGAAGAGAAAGTCACGTGCAGATGGAGTTATGTAGCCACAAGACTAAGAACCTGGAGCACCACGAGCTGGAAGAAGCAAAGGAAGATGCCCCGCAAGGGTTTTGGAGAGAGCACGGCCCTCCTGACTCTTTGATTTTGGACTCTGGCATCCAGAACAATTTTCTGTCCTTTAAACCCCTAAAATTGTGGTGATTTATTAGAGCAGCCACAGAAAATTAATATTGCATTCCTTGATAGATAGCCAAGAGAATATGTCCACCCCAAACATGTACGTGATGTTCATAACAGCATTCATTCTTCATAATAGCCCCAAAGTACAAACCCAAATGTCAATCCGTGGTGGATGAATGCATTAAAAAAATGCTGTACATCCATACAGTGGAATATTATTTAGCCATAAAAAGCAATGGAGTATTGATATATACTACAAGCTGAATGAGCCTGGAAAACATGTTAAGTGAAAAAAGCTAGTCACAGAAGACCACATGTCCTACCGTTCCACTTATACGAAATGGCCAGAATAGGCAAATCTATACCAACAGAAAGCAGACTGTAGCTGCCTAGGGTGGGGGTGGAGTGGTAGGGTGATGAGGAGAGTGAGGGGGTGAATTGTTTATTCATCATAAACAATGAATATTTATGAATGATAATCATTTTAGATCTATCCTACTATAATCTAGACAGCAAATGTAATAACCAGGAAAAGTAAGCCCCAGAATGTATTCTTGACCATGGTCTTTGATGCCATGTTCTAAGAAATGTGCCCCTATAGGCTGATGGGTGAAGTTCCTAGTCACAGATTCAAATCCGAATCCTTTTCCTGAGAGGAGACCCTTGGCACCTAGCAGGTTCCTCTCCTGATCTACCCTCTCTCCCCACTTCAATGCATAAGGACTCATGGAAACCGCCCCTCTGCTCACTGGGGCTATGACGAAACCTACCCCACTCCCTGAGGAGCTTCACCATTGGCCAGTGTCTCTCAGATTCTCCTCACTCGAAGCATCTAACACAGCAGTCAGAATTCTATCTTAAAACGATCCATGTGAAGACATGGCTTTTGCCCTGGCCGATGTGGCTCAGTTGGTTGGGTATTGTCCTGTGCACCAAACGGTTGCCTGTTCGATTCCCAGTCGGGGCACATGCCCATGTTGTGGGCTCGATCCCGGCTGAGGGGAGTGCAGGAGGCAGCCAATCGATGTTTTGCTCTCACATTGATGTTTCTCTCTCTCTGTCCCTCTCCCTTCCTCTCTCTCTATAAATCAATGAAAAATCTTTTTTTAAAAGACATGGCTTTTAAGAATTCACTACATTTAAAAGACGAGACTCTTGTGGTGGCTG
Organism: Myotis brandtii; assembly: GCF_000412655.1. NCBI lineage: Eukaryota > Metazoa > Chordata > Mammalia > Chiroptera > Vespertilionidae > Myotis > Myotis brandtii. The sequence continues at coordinate 471,549 of NW_005368638.1, read as the reverse complement.
GGGACAGGGCCAGAGGTAACATCACACAAAGCCAGTTCTCAGAGGGCCCACATGAGCAGAGCCCACCTCCGCCCACTCCAGCACATGCTCAGAGGCCTGTCTGGCTCAGTTCCAAGGCCCAGTGGAGTGATTCTCATGCGTTGCTCTGTGTGACTTCAGGGGACTGTGCTGGAGGCAGATTTGAATGTTTGGGTCCCCTTTGGTATGGGAGTTGGGAATGCTGTAGTCACCCAAAACCCACTCCAGTCTGAACATCCAGGTCACTGGAGAGGACACAGCAAGGACTGGCCCTCAGTGTGGCTCTGTGGTGGACTGCAGTCACTGCAGGCTCCCGCTGTCCCTTCCGAGGCCTGTTCAGTGGAGCTGGCCCCTGCCGTCCAGGTCTGGCCAGAATATCTTTGTCCAGAATGACTGATTTAGACATGGGCATATGACCTGGGCAAGTGAAACAGGTCCCTGGTCGGGGCCTCTTAGGGGAGGGACCTGCTTTCCCTGCTGGTGTAAGCACCATCGGGCAGGCACTGGCTTGGAGGAAGGCAGCCTAAGAGACTGCCTCCACCACTTCGTAGCTCAGAGTGTTTGAGCAAACTATTTAACCTCTGGAATCTGGGGTCCGCATGTATATAGAGTAACATTACAGCACCCACAGAGCTGGTGTAAGGACTGAATTGAATTTTGAGGGACGCAAAGCACAGTCCCCTGCCTCTAGGAGTCACTCAGCAACGACACCTACATGTACAAAGTGCTGGGAGGAGCCGCTGGCACTGGGACCGCAACGGGTCCAAGGACACGTGCAACTTCAGCATCTCTTGTCCTTGAATGACCTTTCTGGCCCGATTTACACCTGCACTTCTGCAGCTCTTTAGGTGAATGAGTACTATGAATGCAGAGAATTCACATCGTTCATTGTTATGATTAATTATCCCGCTTACACAGCACCTACCAGAATCTGCTGCTGTTGTTTTCCTACTTGATAGCCTCCAAAATGCAGGATGCCAGGCTTTGCTTGTAAGACCTTATTGTTCAGAATTTTTGTATAAACCTCTATAAAAACAATGCAGATAAGTACATCGTGAGATGAGACATAAAAGAAAATATTAAATGAAAGCAGATCCTATGAACTCGGCTCTTTTTAGTTAAGGATATTTCCAGCACATGAAGGCTTCAGCTGGAGGATAGAGCTGTCAACAACATGAATGGTCTGTTTCAAATAAACTGTCGTGCCTCTCCTCCTACTTTTACACATGACTTGGGAGAGATCATCATCACAATACAAATCCATGTGTATCATTTGTTACCTATTAAAATAATGTGCCCTTTCCCAAGCCGGTTCTGCTCAGTGGATAGAGCGCTGGCCTACGGACTGAAGGGACCCAGGTTTGATTCCAGTCAAGGGCCGGTACCTCGAATGCAGGCTTATCCCTGGCCCGGGCCCTGGTCAGGGTGCATGCAGGAGGCAACCAAACAATGTGTTTCTCTCACATTGATATTTCTCTCTGTCCTTCCCTCTCTCTTCCACTCTTTCTAAAAATCAATGGGAAAATATCCCTGGGTAAGGAATAAAAATAAATAAATAAATAAGTAAATAAATAAAATAATTTGCTCTTCACGTTTTGTACAAGTCTCTGCAGTAAAACACAAGCTCACAACATGCACACGCCCGTCTTTGCTCTGGGTGCTTATTGTGCAATGAACGCTCAGTTTAAAGAATCTAAACACCGTTTAATTGTGTTACTGTGTATTTAACTGTTATTGTTTTCCTCTGAATAGAACTACAATGTGACACAGAGAAATCTTTTTTAAATGGATGTTACGCAATATCTGTTATTTGATGTAATCTTAAGGCTCTGAATAATCATCGCTCTGGACAGTAAAGTCTCAAACTATCACTGTAATATAAATACTTCCCT